>NC_055658.1:3717394-4029894 GCF_017976325.1 Chelmon rostratus
CAGCCAGGACGAAGACGAGGGAAGACCTGGAGAGGACAGTATGAGAGGTGGCAGAAGTATGATGACGTCCAGCTGAACTGGGCATGGCTGAAGTCACCTGGGGACGGATCTGGTAGAGCAATAGGGGAACAGAGAGGGGGATCAGAACAGTTTTTTTATGCACAAGGATATCATATTCTACAGCAAGTGGTTTGACTATCTCATTTCTTGACCATGCTAATAAATTCATACCAAATAGAAAAAACACATTATGTTGAAATGAATCAGTTTCTCCTTGAATTAATTTTGTGAATTAAACAGAATAAGTTGAATTACAACTAACCTGTGATGTGCCTGTCTTTCACTCTGTGATGCCACACCTGACTATCTGTGAACTATTTGTACCTACCCAGACCTCTCCTGACTTCATCTGTAGAAGCTCCTCCGTTGGTGCTGACACAATGGGACAAGGACCGGTCTGCTCGTGTCATCTGGTCACAGAGGCTTTGGAGAGGCAGCTCTGAATCTGCAGCCAGCCTCTTGGAGACCACGTGGGCCTGGAGAGAGGGGATGTAGTCATAAGCTTTGTGGACTTTGACAGCGTAGACACTTCAGCACTTTGTATTCTTTTTGAAAAGACCACAGTTCCCTTCATTAATCAAAGTATACATGACAAGAAATGTATCATTTAAAGATTTAGCCTACAGTGGTTTAGTTACCTCAAACTTACATCACATTGCTCTTAGCTCGTGGACATGATCTTAATGTCTGCTTGAGAATTATGAGTTGTGTAAATCAATGCAGTCAGCCAGCTAGAACAATCTTTAAAATACTCACTGGTCGAGTGAAAGTGAAGCGATGATGCTGAACATGGCAGTCAGGTGGTGCTTCTTCACACCTGCTGGGTGTTGAGGTCGCTGGGCCATTCTGATGAAACACAACATTATCATGGAGAATATAAAACACACATTAGTAACTTGTAACATTTGCTGTTCAGAACTAGAGGACGAGGATGGGCTAACGCTAACAAACTTACTGCTCATTACTGTTACTGCCTTGTGCCCTGAAGGTGACCTTTTTATTGCCATATTTGAGAGCACAGCCATGCTCTGTATTGTGGTCAAATGTCTTGTGTCTGCTGTTTTATTTATTGGGAGATAAGACGAGTCTGTCCGCAGTAACAGGGCAGCACAGGTGCTGTGTTGTAACCAAGTATTTGTATTGTGCATTATCAATGAATACTGCTTGATCGATGCCAGTGGGCTTCGCTTTACGGACGTTATGTAGCATTACTGTTAGCAATAAACGTGCGTATCACGTCTGGACACTGTTTTACTAGTGTTTGACTTATAACACAGTACCTAGGCCACAGGCTGCCGACTGACACAACAGCCTTATTGGCTTATTTTGTTCAAAAAGTCACCGAGGATGTTCCAGGATTGAAACGCGTGTGAGTTTTCCGCAGAAATGATTCTGATGTCGCAGCTGGTGCTAACATTGTTGTGTTTGTGTTATGGGTTCTTCAATAAACACACCGTAGTACTTAAAGAGAATTGCCTTTATCTGTAACTTGCATTGTTATTATACACATACATGAGGAACTGTGTATTTCACTCAACTCTCAACCTTAAGGCTTCCTACTGCGCATGCGCCATCTGTCTATCTCATAGGGAATAGCTTAACTGAGAACATCCCTCATGTTCATATCATTACATCTCCCTTCTTTAAGTAAAAGTACTGTACTTTTATAATGACAGCTCATGCACATTTAAACCTTACTTTAACTTCAGAAACTCAAATCTCATTTACTTACTCTAAGCTTCAAATCCTTCAAACAATATTTAACTATATTTCAGAAATAGTCAGAAATACTTACAACAACTACATCATGCTACTATTATTTTAAACCTGTTCAATCAGTCTTTCTGGTGGTTTCACAATCCTTGAGGATCTCTTGAGTGGTTGCTCTTGCACAGGAACGGGTGCCTCAGATGACTGATTCTCTGGTTGTTGAGGTTGGTCAGCAGCTTCATCAGACCTCTGATCTGCTTTGGCTGGCCCCAAGATGTCACGGCGATTTCTTCTCAGCACAGCGCCATCTTCGGTCTGAATGTTGTATGATCTTGGCTGAACTTCATTCAGGACGGTTGCTTTCTGTGCCCACGTGTTGGTTTTGTCTTTAAGTCTCACTTGGTCGCCAGTATGCAGTTCAGGTAAGTTCTGTGTTCCTCGATCGTAGTAGAACTTCTGCTTTGATTTTTGGTGTTCCTTGTACCTCTGTATCTTTTCTCCCTCTTTTGTCTTTAGCAGCTTTTCCTGAATGGGCAGGTTTGATCTTAATCGACGTCCCATGAGTAGTCTGGCAGGTGACATTCCACACTCCAATGGTGTCGTGCGATACACGAGCAGGCTTTGGTAGAAGTCAGTTCTACTGTCCTTAGCTTTGTACAGCAGCCTCTTCACTGTCTGAACAGATTTTTCCACTAGTCCGTTCGACTGTGGGTAATGAGGACTAGATGTTGTGTGTACAAAGTTCCATTCCTCTGCAAAGCTTCTAAAGCTCTCACTGGAGAATTGCGGCCCGTTATCTGTGAAGACCTCACTTGGCACTCCATGTCTCGCAAAGATGGCTTTCATGGATGTTATTACTGCCTCTGCTGTTGTAGTGTTCAGTCTACTAACCTCTGGATAAAGTGAGTAGTAATCTGTTACCACTATGTAATCATGTCCAGCACACACAAACAGGTCAGCACCTACTTTCTGATATGGTCTGTCGGGCGCTGAGTGCGGCTGAAGTGGTTCAGCTGGGTTGCTTGACTGATACCTCAGACATGTTGCGCAATCAGACACTGCATTTGCAATGTCTTGATTGATCCGTGGCCAATACATCACCTCACGAGCTCTTTTTCTGCATTTTTCAATTCCAAGATGCCCTGCATGTATTTTCTTGAGCATTTCATTACGTAGACTCTTTGGAATTACTATCTTGCTGCCTTTGTAGATGATATCGCCAACAACAGACAACTCAGCTCTGCAGTTCCAATATTCTGTGATATCAGGTGAACAACCTTGCTTGGTAGTAGGCCATCCATCTGTGATGATTTGACGCAGCTTTATCATGGTTCCATCTTTGCTTGTCTCTGTCTTGATCAGCTCCATCTTGACATCAGCAACAGGTAGAGCACTTGTGATCATGTCCACATAAGCGTTCACATCATCATGTATGTTGCTGCTCACCGGCTCTTTTGGGTCAACTGCTCTTGACAAGGTGTCCGCTGTGTACATCAGTTTCCCTGGTGTATACGTCACTGTCAAGGAGTAGCGTTGCAGACGAATCATCATTCTTTGAATTCTCAGTGGACAGTCGTTGAGTGGCTTTTGAAACAATGCAATCAACGGTTTATGATCAGTCTCCACACTAATTTCCTGTCCTGACACAAACTGGTGAAACCTCTCACATGCATACGTTATGCTCAACAACTCTTTTTCGATTTGCGCATAACGCGTCTCCGCATCAGTCATTGAGCGTGATGCATATGCGATTGGTTGCCATTCTTCATACTGCTGTAACAGCACAGCCCCAAGTCCACTCTGTGATGCATCAGATGAGATCTTAATGGGCTTGGCTGGATCATAAAATCTCAGTACTGGTTCAAACGTAAGCTGTGTTTTCAGATCTTTCCATGCTTTTTCATGTTCATGACTCCATTCCCATTCTGTTTTCTTTTCTGTTAGTTGTCTCAACGGTGCCATGCGTTCAGAGAGATTGGGTATAAACTTTCCCATGTAGTTTATCATTCCATTAAACCTCTGTACATCTTTCTTGCATTGCGGCCTTGGCATGTTTTCAATTGCTGATACTTTTCTCGGATCAGGCCTAATGCCCTCACTGCTCAGGATGTCCCCAACAAATGTCAGCTCTTTCACGCCTAGCTGGCATTTCTCTTTGTTTAGCTTTAAGTTTGCTTTTCTTGTCGCTTCTAGAACACTTTTCAGTCTCTTGTCGTGCTCCACTTTCGTACTTCCCCATACGATTATGTCGTCCATGGATGTGTCTACACCTTCCAGATGCTCATAAATCATGTGAATCGTCTTGTGATACACTTCAGGTGCGGAGGCTATACCAAATGGTAACCTCAAAAATCGGTATCTTCCAAATGGGCTGTTGAATGTGCACAATTTCGAACTTGCACTGTCTAGCTTCAATTGCCAAAATCCAGATGACGCATCTAGCTTGCTGAAGTACTTAGCATTGGCAAACTGTGACATTATCTCTTCCCTAGTAGGCAGTTTGAAATGTTCTCGCTTTATGGCTCTGTTCAAATTTCTTGGATCCATACAGACTCTCGGCTTACCATTCTTTTTATTCACTATGACTAGCGAACTCACCCAGTCAGTTGGCTCGTCAATCCTCTCGACCACTCCAGTCTTTCCATCCTGTCCAATTCTTCTTTCATGGGCTTTTGAAGAGCAAACGGCACTTTTCGACATGGATTGACGACTGGTGGCACTGACTTGTCCACTTGGATTGTATGCTCTCCAGGAAGACAGCCTAGTCCTTGAAACAGATCCTTGTATTCTTTCATCAGTTCATCATAATCTGTATCTTCAATTTCCACTACTAGCACTCTCTTTACTAGATTCAGTCTCTCACAAGCAGCTAAGCCTAATATGGTCTGCACATTCCCAGGCACCACTATAAATGCCAGTGTATGCTCTCTTCCTTTGTGGGACACTTTGACCATGCATTTTCCTTTTACAGGTATTACTGCTCCTGAATATCCACTTACTTTCACATGTGTAGCATGCAATTTAGGTCTGGGTCTAATTTTGTTAAACACAGTCTCTGAAATCACATTTGCTTGAGCTCCAGTGTCTAATTTCATTGCAACATCTGTATCATTCACTTTCAATTCCAGTATCCAGTCTTTCTTGTCTGTATTTTGTTCTGTTACTACATCCACATAGAATTCCTCAGGGTCACTCTCATTTAATGTATGTACTTTACTCTGTTGTGCCTGGCTCTTGCAATTGCGTGAAAAATGGTTCTTTTTGTTGCAATTATGACACACCTTACCATACGCGGGACATTTTCTGGGAGGATGCTGTGTGCCACATCGACCACATGCCTTTCCTTGCATGTCTCTCTGCGCTGGTTTCGTGTCACTCTTGACGTCGGGAACCACGCTCTTCTTTCTAGCTGCACCTCTTTCATCCCTTCTCACTGCATCGATATTGCAACTCTCGCTGATCAGCTCTTTTGCTTGTGTTTTCACCGTTTCCGCTGCTCTGCACATGTTAATCGCTTTTTCTAGATTCAAATCTTGTTCTCTCAGTAGCCTTTCACGTAGACCATTATCCGGAATTCCGCACACAAGTCTGTCTTTTATCAACGAGTCTGTCAGTCCTTCAAATTCACACGTTTTGCTTCTGTTCCTCAACTCTGTCACATACTGATCAACTGTCTCTCCCGTTTTCTGAACACATGTGAAGATTGTTTGTGCCTCTCAAACGTGACGTTTCTTTTCGGGATACAGTATTCCTCAAACTTCTGCAGTATTTTTTCCAAGGACATGTTATCACCTCGTGCTTGAAACTGAAAGTTGTTATAAACTTCTAGCGCTTCTTCGCCCACAATATGCAAGAAAACTGATGCTTTCGTCTTTGCACTTTCTTCGTCAGCTCCAATAGCTGATAAATACAACTCGAAACGTTGCTTAAACTTTCTCCAATTCTCAGCCACATTACCTGTCAGCTGCAGAGTGGGTGGTGGTTGTAGCGCTTGCATCTTCGTTAATAATTTTTTCGTTTTCTCTTTTCCTCCCTCGGGAAACAGGCTAACAGTCCTCTGGGTTAACGTTAACTTGCTAGTTGCTCACCACGCTAGCATCCGAAGTTTTCGGTCCATTTCCATTTAAGGTCGTACTTTCTCTCCAAGTCCATCTTCTGACACCATGTTGTGTTTGTGTTATGGGTTCTTCAATAAACACACCGTAGTACTTAAAGAGAATTGCCTTTATCTGTAACTTGCATTGTTATTATACACATACATGAGGAACTGTGTATTTCACTCAACTCTCAACCTTAAGGCTTCCTACTGCGCATGCGCCATCTGTCTATCTCATAGGGAATAGCTTAACTGAGAACATCCCTCATGTTCATATCATTACAAACATGTAGCAGAAAACCTGCTTTGCTAGTGTTAGCGATGTGATGACAGCAAGCTACTAACTTTGCCTACATGCTTGGTAGCTAAACTTGCAATGCGGTGTGTAGAGAAACACAAAATGAAATACTCTTTCAGTCACGCAGTCACGCAACCGGCTCCCGGTTTTAAAGCAGCCATGGTGCCGCCAGGGACACATTCAAACTTTCGTTTCAAGCAATGGCACGTAACACAGACTCACGCCGAACACAAGCGAGGTGGAATATTTAATCATTTCAATAACTACCATTTGCCTTCGCGCTGTACACTATACACAGCAGTAGCCCTGTGTCAATAGCTTACCTTCACAGCAGCGACAGGAGGACAGCAGTCCAAGAGTTCCTGTCCCGCTCGCGCAAACACGCAGTCTAACGCATGCGCAGTTTGGAGCACAGGACTCCCGGCTTTCGATGTGATCGTTGTTACTGTTAACGAAAAGGTAGTATGTGTAAAATTTACCGATCAATTAAAATTCCTCGGCTGAATACAATAATCAAGTAAATTTTATACGTTTTGTATAGAATATATTTACCACCCTTCAAAATCGCTTTTTACAGTCTAGTTTCCACGGTAACGACCATCGTCACACATCAAAGGCACATTCTGGTTCCTGACGTCACATTTCAAGGAGTTTACCTTATCTGTGGAGTATGAATACCCACACTCTCAGTCAGAGAGCAGTCACAACTGAGAAACAGGTTATTACAGAGTGAACAGCGAACGACACATTTTCCCAATGGAGCAAACCAGTGAGAGAAAGCAAATGAAAGGCAAGAACATGGAGAAGATCAACTTTATACCCATCTTCTCAGATTCCTGGGATAAAAGGGTTGCCAAGATCCGCAGACAGAACAACGCTGCTATATCTAGGCAATATTATCCACAGACTGTGAAACATCAGCAGTCTGTCAAGACCACGACCGGTGAGGCACCGAGAGGGGATAAAACCCACCTCACCAACACGGGCCAGGCAGGGAGGGGGAACTTTAACAGGGAGCAGTCTGACACAGGGCCCAGATATGGCAATCATCAAAAGCAACCTGAGGATGTTCCACAGAAGGGTGCTACACCCTCAGGAGCTCCAAAGATGAGAGCTACACCCTCAAGGGCTTCACAGCAGGCTGCTAGACCTGATCGTGTACCACAGCAAAAGTGCACACGTTCAAGTGCTACACAGCGGCCTCGTGAGGCCACTGAATTCACAAGGGGCCCAGTCCAGAGGAAAACCCTTTGGACACCACAACCACAGAATCACACACCTGCGTGGAACCATGCCCCTCATTTTAAAAGCCGCCCTGTCCAACACAAAAAGGTTTGGACAGCACCAGGCCAACATCCCCCCCAGCGTGCACCTGCCATACCACAGCATGTTGACATGGTCAAGAGCTGTGACTGGGTTAAGGATTCCCCCAAGCAGGCCACGATTCCCGTCCCTGAGCCACAGCATCAGCAGCCTAGTACTACAGTCATGAAGAAGATCTACATCCTGAAGAAGGAAGAGGATGTTGCAGCTCTGGAGCAGCAGCTGCAGGGAACGCAGGACAAGGCCTGTGATGTGGTTGAGGATTCCTCCCAGGAGGCCACGATTCCTGTCCCTGAGCCCCAGCACCAGCAGCCCAGCACCAGATTCATGGAGGAGATCCACATCCAGAAGAAGGAAGAGAATGTTGCAGCTCTGGAGCAGCAGCTGCAGGGAACGCAGGACAAGGCCTGTGATGTGGTTGAGGATTCCTCCCAGCAGGCCACGATTCCCGTCCCTGAGCCCCAGCACCAGCAGCCCAGTACCACAGTCATGGAGGAGATCAACATCCTGAAGAAGGAAGAGGATGTTGCAGTTCTGGAGCAGCAGTTGCAGGGAACGCAGGACAAGGCCTGTGATGTGGTTGAGGATTCCTCCCAGGAGGCCACGATTCCCGTTCCTGAGCCCCAGCAGCCCAGTACCACAGTCATGGAGGAGATCAACATCCTGAAGAAGGACTTTCACAGGGAGAAGTCTGACACAGGGCCCAGGTATGGCAATCATCAAAAGCAACCTGAGGATGTTCCACAGAAGGGTGCTACACCCTCAGGTGCTCCAAAGATGAGAACTACACCCTCAAGGGCTTCACAGGAGGCTGCTAGACCTGATCGTGTACCACAGCAAAAGGGCACGCGTTCAGGTGCTACACAGCGGCCTCGTGAGGCCACTGAATTCACAAGGGGCCCAGTCCAGAGGAAAACGCTTTGGACACCAAAACCACAGAATCACACACCTGCGTGGAACCATGCCCCTCATTTTAAAAGCGGCCCTGTCCAACACAAAAAGGTTTGGACAGCACCAGGCCAACACCCCCCCCAGCGTGCACCTGCCAAACCACAGCATGTTGACAAGGTCAGGAGCTGTGACTGGGTTAAGGATTCCCCCAAGCAGGCCACGATTCCCGTCCCTGAGCCACAGCACCAGCAGCCCAGTACCAGGTTCATGAAGAAGATCCACATCCTGAAGAAGGGAGAGGATGTTGCAGCTCTGGAGCAGCTGCTGCAGGGAACGCAGGACAAGGCCTGTGATGTGGTTGAGGATTCCTCCCAACAGGCCACGATTCCCGTCCCTGAGCCCCAGCAACAGCAGCTCGCCATCAGAGAGACAGAGCAGACCACCGAGCTTAAGAGGGAGAATGAGGCTTTGGCAGCTGAGGTGGAGCAGTTAAAGAAGATGCTCCAAACAGACAAGGCTCTCCATGATGAGGCTGAGCGGAACATGGTCAAGAAGATCAAGGACCTGGAGCTTCAGCTGGAGGAGAAGAAAGCCACTGAAGCTGAGGCTGTTTGCAAAGTACAGCAGCTGGAGGAAGCTCTTCAGAGGCAAAAAGAGAGCCAGAAAGAACAAGACATGCGTCTGGCCCAGCTGATGAGTGAGCTGGAGAGCCAGCAGCTGCAGTGTAAGGAGATGTCCCGTTTCCTGGAGGCCATGAGCGACATCGAACACACCGCGGAGGAGGAGGTGACCGCCCGAGAGGCAGCATTGGCTGCTGTTATGGACAGGATTGGCAACCTAGAGGAGCAAATGAAAACGGAGGACAAAAAGCCCAAAACACGAGAGGCAGCATTGGATGCTGTGATGGACAGGATTGGCAACCGAGAGGAGCAAATGAAAACGGAGGACAAAAAGCCCAAAAAGCTCTCTCTGAGAAAAAGATTCCTCCGGTTCTTCAAATGAACTGGCCCAGTTTTTGAAAAACGCGTGCTAAAGTGCCCTCTTGGACTCCAAAACGCGTGCAAAAGTGCCCTCTTGGGAGCCAAAACGCGTGCTAAAGTGCTTGCTGGGAGCCAAAACGCGTGCTAAAGTGCACCCTGGGAGCCAAAACGCGTGCTAAAGTGCCCTCTTGGATGCCAAAACGCACTCTAAAGTGCCCTCTTGGGAGCCAAAACGCGTGCTAAAGTGCACCCTGGGAGCCAAAACGCGCGCTAAAGTACCCTCTTGGATGCCAAAACACGCTCTAAAGTGCCCTCTTGGACACCAAAACACGCTCTAAAGTGGCCCCTGGGAGCCAAAACGCGTGTTAAAGTGCCCTCTTGGACACCAAAACGCGCGCAAAAGTGCCCCCTGGGAGCCAAAACGCGTGCTAAAGTGCCCTCTTCAGTGGCGAAGACGCGCTATATGTGCCCTTTTTTTCCTTTCCACCCCTGTCCTTAAATACAAAAAATAAAAAAAATACAAAATAGTACAAAAATTGTCAAAATTGCAAATCAATTACAAACATTACAAATAAATTAATAAATACATAAATGAAATATTGTTTTTTGTAAACTTCTGAAATGCACTTTTTCAGTTTATAATCCTGATGCATGTATTCTCATCAGTTCGAGGGGCCTTTATCTTTTATATCAGTACATAATGCACCTTATTTAAACTGATGTGAGATATCAAACAGGTTTGTTTGATAGCTTTAAGAAAATGTTTGAGAGGCTTGCCAATAGTTTTTCATTGGAAAAAATAAATATCTCTTCATTTAAAGGGTCAAAACAGTTTATGGTTTTGTTCATAGTATTGATGTCATGATCTTAGGTCTATGTGTGTGGTATCAGCTATCGGTATCAGTTTTAAAAACAGTTATCGTGCATCCCTAAGTATAACTGCTCTGGTTGTGTATTGGGCCGAGAGCGCTGCTAAAACTCTTCTAGTACACAGCGGTGGAACAGATCCAGTGTGAGACGGCCAAGACTGAAGCTGCTGCTCCAAGACACGCTGCTTTGACCGAGCACTGTGTCTCGAACAAATCTCCCGTCGATGTTCAGTTTGGCTGAGATCTGGTGATCGTGAAGGTCAGTATGATTCAGATCACACAGAACACAGGGACCCCTCATGACCTGAATGGAAGCATCTGCATTCATTATGCTTCAGCGTATTTGTTTTGTTGTGAGTAACATCAATTTGCAGTCAAAATGCAAAAAGCTCTTATTAGTAAGAGAGACCTTTAACAAAAACCACTCATCAGTGAATGTGGCCTGAATGATAATTCAGAAATAAACAAGGAAAAAACAAAAATGGGTAGGATTTGAAGCATAAACGTTTTAGTAATTTCCTATTGCGGACGTGTGGGAGGCTCATGAGGCATTTCCCTTTTCTCCCTTTACCACTGGCAAACACTGGGCCGTGGAAATGGGAGCTTGGTCTGTACTGCTTCTTATACTGCTTATTACTATTATTATTACTGTATAATGTGTAAGTGACTGTTAATTAACTAAGGGTGAAACCCTTTTAAACCAGCTGACATTTTTACTTTCGTGGAACAGTTTTTGCAAAGCGGACAAATGAAACATGTTGACACCATCATACGGTAAGTATGTAGTAAATACATGTAGTTGTGTGTATATATATTGCATATAATACAATGTCAGCTATAGGAAGGTACTGGTAATCTCTCTTTTACAGACCACATCCTATCATTTCACTGTGGATGGTGTGAATGCAGAGAAGGCTGAGCTGACTCAAGCCACAGTACAGCTACAAACTCCACGCAGGCAGCAGCTAACACTCATTTGCTTTCTTTCTGTGCAGTCCTTTCTGAACTCTGGAGATCACAGCCAGTGTGCGCTGCCATTTGTTTTTATTATTAAGTGAGTCAACACATAATGTCTGTACAATCTGACAGCTAATGTCTTATTCTTTGAGCTTGCCATATGAAGATGAATGGGCATGCTACAGAGAGCTACATCAATTTTTCAACTTGTATACTTCCATTCGATCTGGTAAAATGCGATCACAACAACAGAGCAGTGACGAAAGAGAAACAAACTTCCAAACCCACACTGCCACACACTTTTCTGTGAATGGCTGCACACTGCAAAAAATCACCTCTCAAAAACAAGAACAACTGCAATAAAATGACGGAAATATGATTTAAAATAAGAAAAATGATCTGCCAACAGAACAGGAAAACTTCACTGATTTTAAAACAAGTAAAAAATCAACCCATCTTATGGTATTTTATGTTAAAAGTAGTGCATCCAGACTAAAACAAGCACATTTGTCTGGATACAAAGAAACTTTGATTTGGACAAAGCAGTTTTGAACATGTTAGTGTTCAAACAGCTTTAAAATTCTGGAGACTCTAGTATCAGGCTTTAAGTTACTCAGAAACAGTAACAGCAGCTCAGTAAGAAGTTGTAATACCTTTTTGTGATTATTAAGGACAAAACAGCTTGAAACAAGTGGAATGTTGGAACATAAAAGCTGCCGGGTAAGAAGAAATACCTTTCCACACCAAAAACAGCATATATACAGCCTTGATTTAAGATACTTCATCATTGCTAGATTTCGTTTGCTGTGGAACTTAGTGCTTTGACACGTCTGTGGAAAGCTAATGTCTCAAAGTAATACATTCATTATCTCACGATCTCATTTAGTGATCAAGCTAGTAATAACGAATATGCAAAGTCTGCCTACACTTTCAAAATAAAGCTTGCTGAGACCCGTTTCAGGCGATGTTTGCAGTCTGGTTAGGTTTAGGCACAGAAACTACTTGGTTAGTTTTGGGTAAAGATCGAGGTTTGGTTTAAGAATATGAACCCCCAACATGTACTGTAATTGTGTCCTGTGTGGTATCCAGTTCCATGAGCTGCATATGTCCTGATGAATGTATCCAGATGTTAACAAGAACAAAGACACTATTTTTTCCTGCATTACAATATTTACATCCTGCCACGACTCTTCACTGGATCTCTTTTCTTGGAGTTCTTTAATATCGGGTAGCTGCTGACACCAAGTCTGATCTGATCACATGCAGTCATCAAATTATTGGTGAGTAAGTGAGTTATGATTTCGTCGAGCCAAAAGTCATCAGATTTCTGACTGAAGCCTGACTCAAGTCCAAGTCACGTGACTCTACGCCTCTACATTCTCTACGTCTACATCTCTGCTTATGTTCCTAAATGACGATTAAATATATGTCAGTGACATAACAGGTGTAGCTGCTCAATCTGACACACCTTATATTTCACAACCTGCTTCATCCAAACACTGAAGATTCAAAACAGCTAAATTGGATAAAATCATTGATGGTACTATATATGAATGAAAGCTTAAGTGGAAGAATATGACTCCTGAGAGTGATGATGTTAGATGATGATGACGATGTTCCCTCACAAACAATCTTTGCCTGGCTCGCAGTTTGAACAGCCAACAACCAAATTTACTTTTAGCCTGTTATCAAGTCACTCAGTTAATGAATTAGTGGCAGCTGATCTGCCATCAGCTGAAAATGAGAAGCTGTGACCTGAACTTCTTGTAGCCTGTACTTAGCTTTGCTAGTAAGAGAGTAGACAGGTGAGATGACACATTTATTAGCATGTATGTGTAACCTTGATTTCAGAATTAGAGTAAGTTGTGTCTGAGATGATTTTATCACATTTACATATTGTTATTTTATTGAAGTAGCAAAATGCATTTTTTCTAACATTGTAGACTGTTGGAAAGGAGCTCAGTTTAGAAACTAGCATTGGCTGTATTTCAGCCAATACTGATCCATTAAAATCATCAGTATTGGGACATCTCTTAAATGGGTCCAGTGCATATGACTTCTGGGTCACATGTTATTTGCTGAGAAGCTTACATGTGGATGACTTTTGTCTCACACAAATGATTTTCTGAAATGAACCTCCAGCTGCTTCTTTGATGCAGTTTCAAAAATGAACCTGGAAATAAAGTGTTTGGAGCAGGGGTGAAAGGGGTGAGAGCAGGGGAAAACATATTTCTTTACACTTATTCAGAGAAATCATGTCAAATGTGGAGAAGTGACGGGAAAACCCAGACCTGAGAGAGACGTAGCTGGAGACAGAGTTTGGTTCACCGCTGTTATTTTGTTCTGATGGATAAAAGTCCCGCAGCAGCTGACTTCTGCGTTCAGCGTCACACATTAAAAATGTGTCTCCAGTTTTGTCTCCACTAAGCAGTCTTACAGCAGGCCCATCGCTCATGCTGTGTTTCATTGTATTGTTTTCGTGTCTGTCAGCATCACACAACATTTCAAGTAATGAACCTGTTTTATAACTCACTAAACTAACAGCTTCAAATGTGGTTTCTGGACAATAAAACATATCTTCCTGTTTTCGGACATCCAGATTGTTGACAAGAAAAAGGAGTTGTGAGGAGATCACCCTGAGTTTTCTGTGTTCACCAGGCAGTGTTTTACTCTGTATAGATTCCACAAGCTATATTGGTATATTCCTAATCAAACCAGAACTTATTTCACAAATATCATAAACTATTCAGTGCAGACAATATTCTGCTCAATATTGAAAACTTCAGTGAACCTCATTTTTACCACAAAGATCAACATAAGCCAAGGATTTGCTTGAAGTTTATTTTTTGGTCAAAATATCTGAAACAATATAACATTTTCAATGATGTAAAATTCTGGACTCAATAATACATGTTCCATAAAGTACAACTTGGGGGAGGATGTGTTGTAGTGAAGGGTAAAATATGACACCTTGGGGCCACAGCAGCACAGAGACGACCATCGGCCACCAAGCTGCAGCCACAGCCAGGACGAAGACGAGGGAAGATCTCGAGAGGACAGACATGAGCTTGCCTTTTTTTGGACTGTGATGTCCACATTTGAGAGAACAGGCGTCTCCATATTGGGGTTTACAGAAAACCCACTCACACAGACCAGTCCCTCCTTTTTGACTCACATCACCCACTGGAACACAAACTAGGTGTTATCAGAACTCTCCAACACAGAGCTGATAATGTTCCAACCAGCCAACAGGCTAGAGACAAGGAACACAAACACCTGAGGGGGGCCCTCAAAACCTGTGGTTTTCCTAGCTGGTCTTTTGCGAAAAGTTCAGCTGCTTCCAGAAAGAACAGGGTGACAGAGGCGGAAAGGAGGGACAGACGGCATAACATCGTCATTCCCTATGTGTCTGGTGTATCAGAGAAACTTCAAACCTGGGAACACTCTCAAAGGCTGGTGCACCCCAAAGACCGGACACCTCACACTCAGAACAATCTGGTGTATGCAGTCCAGTGCAGTGAGGAATGCACACACTTGTTTATTTGGGAAACCAACCAGCCACTGAGCAGACGCATGGCACAACACAGAAGGGCTAACTCTTCAGGGCTGGACTCAGCTGTTTACCTGCATCTCAAGGTGAAACCACACTCCTTTGAGGATAAAAATGTGCATATTCTGGAGAGAAGACAGATGGTTTGAGAGAGGAGTAAGAGAAGCCATCTACCTCCCACATACAATGCTGTCCTTTCATCTCTCCCAAAGAGATTCAAAGTTTTAGCCTCTGAAAATAAACAGCAAAGCCATTCACACATCGCTCAAGGAGCCTCCCAATGACAAGAATAGGACACTAACGAGGCAGACGACTGTCGTTGTGCTGTCCTATCTAGTCTGGTGCGCATGAACTGATGAAGCCTGCTCGGATGAGAGGCGAAACGTCTTCTAAGACAAACTGACGAGGTCCAGTTGCGAACGATTGAATGCCCTAAAGCAGGGGTCACCAACCTTTTTGAAACTAAGAGCTACTTCAAGGGCACTGAGTAATGCAAAGGGCTACCACTTTGATAATACACTTCTGAAATGACAAAGTTACACAGTGTACCTTTAATTTTATATTATTAGTGTCTCTCCACGTTGTGCCGCTTAGCCGTCGCCACAGTCGCACCGCAAATGAGTTTTCTTTCACGTTAGTAAAAAAGAACTCTTCCTCCCATTCACTGTAAAAATGATAAGTTTTCCTTTTTCTGCCATTTTTGTGGGTTCGTCTCCTCATCTTTGCAGCGCTCACAAGCTCATCTCAGCAAAGCTGGTTTGTCATGCGCACTAGACTGACCTCCGACCCACACTATGTCAGAGTTCGTATATTAAACTTTTTTTATGATATACATTTTTTAACGTTTTTATGTATTCGTTTTTAAATTTGCATCACTGTAAATCTAATTCAAAAATAGCAACACAATTAAATAAAATTTTAGACAGCTAATACGTGATTAGTGCTATTTTTAGAACTGGCATACGGGCGACTGATGTGGATGCTGCGGGCGACCTGGTGACCCCTGCCCTAAAGCTTACAATGACCTGGATGAATGAGAATATTTACAGGCACAACTGACACGAAATATCAACTCAGAACAAATGATCATAACTAGTCTCTCTCAACTGCATTTGGCAAGTCGCAAGTATGTATACATTTGATCCCCTGTTTTCAACGCCACAAATTTCTGCTCCAACCTGTCCACTGATATCAGACAAAGTGGTGAGAAAATTCTCTCATTTACAAGTCTGATATGTGGCGGAGTGAGGGGAGAAAGGTCACAAAGTATTATGAGGGGGGAGAACCGACAACGCCACCTGGGGAATTGCACCCCAGGAAATACCTCAAGAATATTAACGGTTGGGAGATTAGTGAAGCTCGTTCTGAAACTGGACAGAGAAGTATGGTTTTAAATAAATGAATTATTTATTGAAAATCTATATAAACAGGCAGGGCTGGAACTGCAAAGGAAAAAGGAAAAATTAACTAGTCAAAATAAAACTAAATAAACAAACACTGGAAGGGATTATAAACATTTCTTTATTGCAATATTATCTAAAAAAGGCCTTAACAAATGCTAAACAAATCTAAAAACCAGAGATAATAAAATACCTAAAAAAAACTCAGCCCAACATAACCTAAAGAAAAGAGTGAGCAGAGGCCATCAGTGGGGAGGCAGACTATGCAGGGGTGCCTGAAGGTGCCACCACTATTCACCTCAGTGAAACACAGCAATCCTCACAGCAATCTCAACAATCGTGTCCCGGTGCCTTCACTTACATGTAATGTGTAGGACCCTTACCTGGGGTATCTAGCCTCCCCAGCAAAATGGCGCTCCACCTCACTAAAAGCAACAAAAACTAAAACAAATACAGCAACCCAGATGTTTTAATATATTCAAAGAAATAACTCTATGATGTAAAAGCAAATCAGAGTGAGAACAAAACTGAGCACAAAATACAAGAAAGCAAAACAGGAAACCAAACAACCAAACAAACAAAACGAGGGCCAAACACAAAGGCTCTAAAAAGGACAAAACACGAAGGCCCTGGAAGGGCTAAACACAAGGACTCTAAAAGGGCAAAACAGCAGTAAGTAGCGTGAACCACCTATAGTACCAGACCACTACAGCAGGCAGAGGGCTCAGACACCACTGCTACCTTCAGCCTTACTAGGAGGAAAAAAGGAGGTTTTAAATAAAAGTGCAGGGAAGAGATAAAACGTGACAACTTAACTGAAAAAGGCCCCCGTACCTACCAGTGCAGCAAACAGCAGGCACCACACACAGGAACCAGCAGAAGGAGCGTGTGCTCACTCAGCCCTTATATAGGCTGGCTGTAATTAAGGGAGTGGCTACTGAGGAGTGGAGTCTGGGGGTGCATTCAAAAGCGCTACCTAACAGTGTCAGGTGCTCTACCTCACTACACATATTTGTGTATGGAGTTCTATAAAGAGTACAGCAATTTCTGTACGTCCATCTGAGGGAAAGCTCACAATGTTCTGAATTTCCCCATACACACCATCACTGAGCTTAGCAAAACAGTCACTCCGTCCTTACTGAGGCTGTAGTTTTTGCTGGTGTACACCAGTCCTTTATGCACCATCCTCTTGTGGACCACAACTTCATCAGGGGCGTGTTTCTGTGCAGAATCAAAGGTACGCTTCTGATCATGGGTTGTCACCCTGCCAGTATCTAGCACAGTTGTATCCTGACATTTTGTGACACTCTTAACTCTTGAGGTATTTGTCAGCTCCACACAGAACTCCTTCACTTGTTCACTAACCGCATATCGTTTGGTGAAGAATGGTATTGCTCTATGCAACAGAAATTTGTTGACTATCTGCAGAGCCACACACTTGGTTCCATGAAATAGTTTGAACAAACTGCCATTACCACTTTCAAAGACAAATGTGCCCACAGGGGTCCCCACAACTTCACTGACTTTGCAAGATGAGTTAGTAAGTGGACATTGAATGTCATTGAGGTTTCCCCGTATAGCATCTGAAACCTTGCCACAAACTCGAGAAGCATCTCATCTGCTTTGCTGATGTCCTCAAAAGTGATGTTCTCTTTGAGAAGTAGGAACACTGCAGAGACCAGTAGGCCTAGGGGCTTCAAATGTCGTGGCTGCAGCACAGCACTGAGGACAGGCAAACAGTAAAACAACAGCCACGCACGCCACTCCGAGGCCTTCCAATACTTTGAATCGGCAAGGGGTCTGGGCAGTCTTGTTATCAAGTGGGGTGGTTTAATGTCCTTGATCCTGTTCTCTATTACCCTCATTGTACTGGGACTCCCAATGTAGTACTGTTGATCACTGTTGCTCAGGAGAAGTTCTGTGAGTTGTCTAATGACTCCAAGTAGCACAGCATGCATATAATCCAGAACAAATCCCTGCACAATATCAAAATAGGGCATGTTTATGAGTGGTGATGGACCTTTCACTCCTCTTACATTTCTATTTCGTGCCACTGCTTGCTCCATATCTGCCAACATTTCTTTGGCTTCTCTTTCAGGATATTCTGTTGGAGTCACAGTGTATTTCACCTGTTTGTCTACAAGAGTGCCAGGGTGTAAACAAAAGCCACAACCAAAGTATCCATTGAACTGTGTGGTGTTTTGCATTGCTGGTCTTGCCTTTGAATCCACACAACAACAGAGTCCAACAATCTTGCTGTTCACACAGGTTTCATTTTTTCTCCATGATGCATCGTTGGATGCCAGTGTTTTGGTCTGAGAAAAATCGACATAACTGGCTCTTGAGCACCAAACCAAAGACCAGCAAGCACAACATCTTTGAATCTCATTTTGGGGGGGAGTTCATTTAAATGGAGTTGTATTGGCCAAATTCCAAACTCCACCTGGTTTTTATACATTTCACCATCATATATGTCAGAAATGACATGGTCAAATTCTGCCCTTTCTTGTCTGTAGTGAATGTTGTTTTGAATTTCAGGAGTTTCGAGTAGTGTTTGGATTTTAGGTGCAATTGGGATATTGATAAAGAAGCTTCCACTGTTCAATGAGTTAGTTTCAATCGGAGTCTTACAGTTTACACACTGTGGTGTTTTTGTCCTTTTTGTCCTCCTGTGTGCCAAGATATATCTTACATGTTTTGCAGTAAAAGTGGAACTCTACAATGTCAGAATTGTTTCTAAAAATTTTGCTAAACATGTACTTGGATCTGGGTAACACCTCTTTGCCAAAAAGAGAATTTATGAGTTTTAACAAGTCATCCAGTTGTGTCCCTGTTATATTATGCCTTGCTGCATAACTCATCACCATAAGCACTGCCTCAGCCCTTGTTGTTGTTCCAGCAGATATTAATACCGAGTCCATGTCTATGTCGAAGCCAATCTGTCCGAATGGGTCATTTTGAGGAAGATCACCGGTTTCTGATTGAACTTCAGAATCACTGCCTTCAGATGATGGAGTAGCAGTCCATACACAGTCACCAGGTGAAACATGACCTGGAAAATTACAAAGAAGATATATTCATGAGCACATTGCAGCATCCATATGCTACGATAATAAACCCAAAAATATGTTCTGAAAAAACTCGTCATATTGCAGCAAATCGTATATACATTTACACTTGCTGAAGTCAACATTCCAAAAAGCTCAGTGGCTTTGACAAGCAGGATGCTTGGGTGGACCCAGAGCCCTAGAGATGAAGAGTCGCGACACTCCACACGAACGTGAAACTTTCCCTCCATAACTTATAAAGGTATCTGCATACTTTACAGTTGCTTTTCAGTTGTCACCTTACCACTCCGAATGTAGAGCTGACATTTACAAATATGCAATAATGCAATGATAGTCAAACAAGTACTTGGCTTTGTGATTTTATTCATGTTTACCATGAGATGTCGCAATCGCCGCTGTCAGTCCCATAGAAGAACATGACAGTGTGGTGTGTGTGGAACTATTCAGGCTTATATGAACCATGTGACCACCCTGCGGTGAGATCATAGAGTGTCGTGACTCTTCTATCTCTAGGGCTCTGCGTGGACCCAGAGACAAGAGAAGCGCTATACAATAGTGAGTCCATTTGCCTTTTATAGAATGGACAGAAAGTAGAAACACTTGACAATATGTTCCCATAGTGGATAGTGGTGCATGCTTTCTTTACACACAGAAGTGCGTCCCTCCTGCACATCCAACTCATGTGCAAATAACTAACATTACAAAGGTACAATGTGTAACTTATTTGGCTTTTTATTAGAAAAAACAAATATTGCTTTTATAAATACGTATTTACTTAAGTCTAATCACATTCGCTTAGAATGTGTTGTTTAAAAATACACACATGTTCGCTGCACACAGCAGGAGGCCACCATATTGCATGCTATATGCCGAAAATGGGAGAAACTTTCGAGTGTTCTAGTCTTTGTCCAGCCATTGCGCCGTCAAACTTGGTATACTCACTGGGCGAACGTCAGACGTCCAAATGTCTGTTGTAAAACTGATCTCCTGTATGATACGCTATTTTTTGCCATATCGCTCACCCCTACCCATCTCTAACTGCCACTGAATCTTTAAGTGGAGCAAGGAACCAGACCATACTGGGTTACTTTCACCCCTGCACCCCAGAAAGTGCAATGAATAACCCTCCTGCTTGGGTATTGGTGGCAAGCATTGTGACTGCAGTCATGTGAAAGGAGAGATCATTGGTATAAATAGACCGCCAGTCGTGGAAGAATGGATATGATTGGTCAGTGACTAATCAGCTGCCAGTCAGCTGACTACAGCTGGGGTTTAAAGACTTCATTGTACTGCAAAAATTTCCTTGTGCAATATTTCATTAACATGTGTAATATAACTTGCAGCACCTGCCCTCACCTCAACATCATCTGTGCTGTGTGACCCCAATTCAGATACGCTGTCTTCTTCGTCTTCTTCTTGGTACTGCCAGACAGGAACACACACAAGCTCTACTTAGGAAACAACAACAAAATGCAGCTTCACGTATGATGGAGCGGAGGACAGTATGAGGACCTACCAGATCAGTGGTGCCAGCAGGAGGGCTGTTGTGCCGAGATGGAGACATGGTCTGTTCACAGGATGACAGGAAGTGATATAAGCACAATATGTCAAATTTATGATGCAACCACAAACACTCGTGGCTCTCTCACCTCAACATCATCCATGCTTTGTCCTTCCCCACTATTTGTTAAAGGCATGGTCTGAGAATGTACAAAAAATATATTTTAGTAAAGTTTTACAGTGAAGTAGCTTGTCTCAACAATAGAAAGATGTAAGGCTTATATAATTGCACAGTCAAAGGGTGAACACAAACATTTCTCAAGAAGTTACTTACATCCAAATGCAATCTTTGCAGTTTTTTATGTGGTATCACAGTTTTATTTTCAGGCTCCAAATACAATTTGAACTGGCATTCTTGAACTCTAAATAGGAGTTGAAAATCATTACAAGTCAGGTATAACACTGGTATTAAAAATCAGTCAATTTGATGGTTGGACACTTTGCATTACAGGCTGACAGAACCAGGGTGATTATTGTTTTAAAATGAACTATAATAATTAGTTTTTCAGAAAAATGCAAACTGAAAAACTCATGAAAAATAAAAACTAAAGGAAATTTTCCTTTAGTTGTAGTTAGCTTAACAAGTGATTAAGTAGTTTTAGTTTAGTTTTTATTTAATTTTAGACTTAGTTTTTCAGGCATTAGGAGGAAAGCCTTGATTAGTAGTAGAAGTAGTAGACATTGAGGAAATGAGCTGTGTTTATGGTGTCCCTACTGGGACAAGGCCCTTATCTCAATATGTCAAACAGAACACAATACAGTCAAAATGGAGGGAGAAAATGAATAGAAAACTAAAACTCCCTACTGTATCTGCAATTCAGTTTAGTTTTAACTATTTTTACATTGTTCATTGTACTTTCTATTTAATTTTCGTTTCTTTTAAAGCAGTTTTTACATTTCAGTTTACTAAATTATTTTTTCACTGCTGTTTTAGTTTTAGTCTTAGTTTTAGTTAACTATAATAACCCTGGACAGCAGCAGCTGTCGGTTTCACCGCCACTGGATTAGATCCCTCGCGCTCCAGTTTAAGCCAGCAATGCTACATATTCCTTGTTTGACACATCTCATCGTTCGTCAACGCTCAGCGCCTCCACTAGAGGGAGCCGCTCAGCACCATTGTGGCACTGCTCGCTGCTGATGCTGTGAATGTAGATAGGTAGATAGATAGATAGATACTTTATTTATCTCCAAGGAGAAATTTGCATGTAATGATTCTTACATAGATTTTAACGCACTGTCATACACAGTTTCACAATCACGTTTATTTTATTATTAGTCATTTACTGTTTTATCCACTTAATTACTGTCTTTGATTTGATGGACAGGACAGTTATCTCACGGTTAATTTAACTTACAAGCATAGCTGGAGTCGGGTCATTATTGTTTTGCATTTATTCGAAAACTGTTAATATAACGTGAAAGCTCAGTTAACGTTTCTACAAATGTGCATGCAGAGTTATGTAGGATTTTTTTTATTCAACGTTTGTGTTGTAGGTTGCACATGCAGTGTTTTTCCGTACAGTCACTGACTTTTCACGGCATCGGTCGCAGATTTGAATGTGTGCAACGCGTCATTAGGTCGATCCATCCGCAGGAAAGCAGCCGCCGTTGTTGTTGTGAAACTCCGCATGAGTGGAACGCAGCCCTGCTTTAGGTTGTAGGTGCAGCTCGAGATGTATTGAACGCAGCCACAGCGTGTCTGGTTCCTGTCTCCGTCATATATCGGGGCGCCCTGGACTGCACAGCACTTGCTAGCTGGTTAGCAAACTTTAAAACAAAGTTACCCAGTATAGCTCGGCTATCTGAAACACAGAGAAGACACCGTCACATTCACTCGAGGTGAACAAGATGCCTGCAGTCTCTAAAGGGGATGGGATGCGTGGCCTGGCCGTATTCATCTCTGACATCAGGAACTGTAAGTTTGTTTATCACATTCATAGACAGAATTCATGGTTAGGCTAGCGGCAAGCCTGTTCGCTGGTGTAACCTTTAGCAGCATTAGCTTTGTGACGGGTCAGAAGCGACTCCCTCTCCCTCTCTACCCACAATTTTAGCAACTTTAACGTATTAAAGTGGGTTTAGACAACCACTCAGCTGGCTAGTCCACACTAGCTGCGTTAGCTAGCTTCCAGTTGCTAACGTCATGTCAAAGGGCGTGGACCACACCGCCAGCTGGAGATAATGCCAAACTGGCGTTTTTATCTATGAAGCCGTTCAACTTCTGTGGATTTTATGGTTTTCGGATAGTTTTCTATCAGAAATTTTATTTTTTAAGACGTTAGAGCTGGCAGCTTCAACAGACTCTGTTAGGATTATTTCAGGTAAATGAACGTCAAAAGGTCGCGCACAGCTAAAATTCTGAACAGCTCGGGGGTATCATACAGAGTCTGTGCCCATAGGGGTCTTCAGCAGGAGACCTGTTAGAGGAGCTGCTCAGTTTAAGATGAATTACACATAATTTTATACTCAACTGTGACCACACACACAATCAAATATCACATATTCACTGTGTATCCAAATATATTTTTACTGTTGCCAAACAAGTTGCCTAACATTTCTCTTGTCCCTTTTGCTTTCCCTCCTGCCCCATTGTAGTATGTGAACATGGTCTAATAAATGGACTAACTTGATCAGGGAAGTGTTAATCAAGCATTTAGGAACTTTGACTTTGAGAAGTTCTAGACTGTAAATGGTCTATGTTACTGTTGGAGATGTATGGAAACACATTGCACTCACCAAAGGAGAACTAATTCAGACGTTAGTATGAGTTGACTTTCACATCCCATAATTATAACTTATCACATTGTAATTAGGTCAAAGCATTGCCATAGGTCATGATTATATGATTATATGGTCTTTATTTCCCAATTATGAGAAAACTGACTAGTAATAATGGCATCTTTACCTCGTATGTGTGACAAAGAGTCATCACGGCTCGATAAAACAGCACGATGGATAGAGATGACCCATGACGATTTCCTCCTTCATTTGAGATTTTGGAAGATATTGATGTCAGTAGGCTTGTTTGAGAAGAGCCAGATCAACACAGACTTGCACAGTTTCAGTGGATTCATGATGGTCAGTGATTTTGTTCGACTTGCTCCGGAGGCTCATTTGCATTAGACGTGGAAACCTTGCAGGACAGGGACATGTACAGTTGTCACAGCTAGGTGCTGCAGTTTCTTTTCATAAGCTGCAGAAGCTAAATGCTTGGTGAGAAACAGCTTACTAATAGATTGAACTCAGCACTTATTCTGAGTTTTTTACCTTGTGCTATTGATGAATTTCTCCAATTAGCTCCGTAACTGTTTGACATCACCACTCACAATTTAATGACAATGCTTCCATTATCATTTTTCATCATTATTCAAATTTCACATTCATTTATCAATTACAAATGTATTCAATGAGTACATTTCTGATATTAACAATTAACACCATTTGTGCATTCCCCATATTCAGCACGTCAGTGTTCAATACAGGCAGGGAATCTCTGCACTTCTGTTTGTTTTCAGTATCTTTATTCAAGTAGCTTTTGACCTATTAGAAATAAACCTAATGGTGTCAGATGTTTTTTTTCACAATTTACATCATCTGTTAAATTTAGTCATCAAGTCAGGAAATTGGACTGTATTTTCAAATTATACATGATTTGTCCATACAGTAATAGTGGATTTGCATCCATTTGATCAGCAACAAAGACTGCTAATGCAACTTCTGCCACTGCAAATCGAGTCAAGCCTCCTCCGAGCTGTTTGACTTCAGGCATGCTTTTTGATACTCTCCGGACTGACGAGTCACAACTCATCTCAAACAAGCCTATTGACTAATATGAATGATATATCTGTGTCAACATTGCTCAAGCATTGTAATTTGTTGGGAATGTTTAGTCACAAACGCACAAACTGATTGACTTGTTGACCCAGCTCCTATAGCTCATTTCACAGTTCAGAGTAGACGTTTTGCTTTTTCAGTGTATCCTGTCAGCACGTATTGTCAGTACACTTTCCAAACTGTTTCTGTAGCTACTGTGTAATTCAAGTGGAAAGCTACAGGGTATAGTCACCAGAGGTGTTTACTGTCATTTAATGAATGCATGTACGTGCACTCAAAAACACAGAAACTGGAGGACTTTGGAGTCCCTCACCATAGTTCCTGGGCATACATTCATAATTGCAGATTATGAGAATTATGAGACCATATTCACATACGGCCTTCAAGGCTGTTTTTTTTATGAGTTAGTGATCTCTTCATACCAAGAACAGATTTCATAATCGTAGGAAAAAATGTTTTTCTTTGGTGAATGCAATGTGTTTTGGTGCAAAAGAGGTGTAGTTTCAATAATTCAGTGTTGGGGGATTTTCACACACGTGTCTCCAGAGTTAACAGAAAATGGTGTGAAAACCAAAAAACATCTAGTGAGCAGCACTTCTGTGGGTGACAACGCCTTGTTATTGAGAGCGGTCAGAAGAGAATGGCCAGACTGATTCAAGCTCATAGGAATGTGACAGTCACTCAGATAGCCAAGCCTTACAACGGTGCTGAGAAGAAAAGCATTGCAGTACACTGGGAACCTTGAAGCAGCAGAAGGCCGCAGTGGCTTCCACTACCGTTGACCAAGAACAGGAAACTGAGGCTACAGCGGGCACAGGCTCACCAGTCTGCACAGCAGGAGATCTGAAAAATACTTCCTGCTGCTCTGTTGACTCTCGATTTCTGCTGCAACACGCAAACATTAGGGTCAGAATTTGACATAGACAACATGAATCCATGGATTCATCCTGCCTTGTGTCACCAGATCAGGCTGAGGGGGATACTTTCTTGGCACACTTCAGGCCCCAAAACACCAACTGAGCAATGTTTAAACATCACAAGTTTAAAGAGTTTTGTTCCTGACCCTGTCCATTCTCTAAAAAGAGTGTAAACATGGAAGAAGGATGGTTTAATTAACTTCATGAGTGATCACAGCACTACATAACATACAAAATATCTTGGTCTATTTGCAGGTAAAAGTAAAGAGGCAGAAATTAAGAGGATAAACAAAGAACTGGCCAATATCCGTTCCAAATTTAAAGGTAGGTGAACAATTCTGACAAACCAGGCTGAACTTCAAGGGTAGGGAGGCGTATTACAATGGAGGACCACAAAAGACTGACTTGTAACACCTGGTCTATTTTGTGATTGGATTAAAGCCTTTGCCTTTCATGACACAAGTTTTCCTTCTGCTGTTAATCCACTTCACTTACTCACCTCGTGACTGTGTCTTGGCTTTGCCCCTTTTTTGGTTTCTTCACAGTTTTACAAGGGCTGTCGCTGTGTCTGCACTGTTAAAGGTTCACACACCTCTCTGTGAATATGTGTGTTTTAGGTCTTGTCCACTTGTATACGGATATATTTTTCCCTCTCACACACGCCAACAACCTTTTATGTCACTAAAACTTCTTAAAAGGCTTTCTTAAATGCAGGTCAGACCTCTGGTGTCTGTTATCTGTGTGGACATGTGAACTAGAGTGCTGGGAAATGATAACGTCTTTGTGCATGCCCATTGTTTTGTGTAATGAGCATATGTCTGCAACAATAACAGTGGCGGACTCCCAGTTTCTTAAGGTTAGGTTAAGTTTACAATTTAACTCAGTGGTTTTCCATGGTTTCGAATTATTTTATTTAAAAAGAATAAACTCACTATGATTGCTTCTCTCGTTGAAATAGACTTCATTGCCACCAACTGGCCTGCAATGCTTGTTTGAGCATTTGGAATCATTTTTGCGTTCTCGTGTGAACAGAGATATTATAGAACAGGTCGTGTGGACAGATTTTTTTGTTTTTTAAACTGAGGGGGAAAATATCTGTGTATGTGTGGACAAGTCCTTAATCTCCTGTTGGTGTTGTTTCTCCTGCCACCTGTTCCTCACTGCCTATAATTAGTTTGCTCCAGAATGAAGCTGCCGTCTCTTCCCATAGTGCCCAGCATACTGGCTTATGTTAATTGTAGCATATCCCCTATGTGCTGTCCTGTCCCCGCATTAAATCAAGGTTTGACCGATGTCTTTGGTGGTGAGTGCTTTCCTGTGTGCTTGTCCTTTCCTTTTGCAGAAATTCTGAAAGTTATAGAAATTGTCGACCACTGCCACACCAGTTTTAACACTGGAAAAGTATGGAGGGAGGAGGTTTCAGGTGGTGTTCAACAACAAATTAGTGGAGCTTCAGCAACAGCCTCTACAGCTACTGCAGTCTCTGATGACATGCGTGTCCTGGGCAGAATTGAAAACTACAGACATAAAAAGCTGACCGTAGTCAAATCCTTCCGTGAACCCAAAAAATGGGATTAAGCAATATAAGTGAATCAGCTACAGATTCCCTTCCTGTTTTCAACAGCTGTCATAACTGCATCAAGCACAGGCGCATTTGGCTGAAAGTCGCCAGTTAATAGGGTCACCAGACAGAAACACTGGCAACTTTTAAGGTGGAATGGTCTCTTGCATGTTACTCAATGCATGAGTTGATGCTGTGAATCAGTCAACACAGCTTAAATGTCAATATGACAACTTTGACCATTGCATTTGCACCACAACTGCTTTTAGAAATTTTCCAAGCAGACGCTGTGGGGCCGGACTTTCAAATAGAAAAGCAAAATTTATTTAGGCCTTATTAGCGTTTTATTAAATATTTTACCGTTCTAACAAATTTATCTTATTTGTATGAGCCTCTATCAGTGTGAACAGACTACTAAAAACATGGAAATTCCATAATGATAACTACATACTTAACCTGAAAACGCTCTCAGACCTCTGCCAAGGAGGCAGTCAGTGCTCAATGCAATACCCACAGTTCAACAACCAATGAATGAGTCCTCATCTCACAAAAAAAACTCCTCTTCAGGAGCTCAATACAACCATTGGTCAACGATAATAAAGCCAAATCCACTCTTGTGTCTAATAGACACACTTTTAACCACTTCACTCCAGCAGCTCTACATCTATGCTGTAGACTGTATATTGGTTAAGTAGTCTCGTTGGGAAGCTTTTACAGTCAAGACTGAGCTGAAATTAAATGGGTGCACATAAATTAGGTAAATAACCTAAATAAAATATTGTGTTTCTTTAAATGGGCTCTTTACTCCTTTCTTTTGTTGTACATGAGAATAGTGGACCTGGATCAGGCAATGTGAACTTGCTTTTCATTGCAGTGATTGCAATGTTCCTAATGTAAACAGAGGAAACTTGGGTTTTTATAAAGATCAAAAATAGCTATGGATAAGATGAAGCATGAACCACAAGCTCAAGTTCTGATGACGGCTTGAAGTGGCGACTCTGAAAATCCCATTCAATACTTACTGTAGTTCATTCCACCTGTGGATTATTTGGATATGAAAATTGGGATCAGCTGAACTCCACCCTGCCTCTTCCTCCATTACTCACCAGTTTGGTGTAAAATGACTGAATATGAATTTATTGCCTGCCTTACTCCCAGGACAAAGGCCAATCAATGAAATCCCTGCATTTGTTACTTCATGTAGACATTCAAAGCCATTTGTGTGGGTGTGGATGTGTGTGTGTGTTTGCATGTGTGTGGATAGGAGACAAGGCTCTTGACGGCTACAGTAAAAAAAAGTATGTCTGCAAGCTGCTCTTTATCTTCCTTCTGGGCCATGATATCGACTTTGGACACATGGAGGCTGTCAACCTCCTCAGCTCCAACAAGTACACGGAGAAACAAATTGTAAGTTTGTCCTCGTGTTCATTCAGTGTCTATATCTCAGAGCTTGTTGATCATTTATCACGTCAGTACATTTGTGTGAAGGAGTGGGGATTAAAGGGTGTACAACCTCGACATGTGTTGTTTGTCCTTTACATGGCGGCATTGTACTAAAAACATTTTCCCATGTCCCCTTTCAGGGTTACCTCTTTATCTCAGTTCTGGTGAACTCCAACAGCGACCTCATCCGTCTAATCAACAACGGCATTAAGAATGACCTGGCCAGCCGCAACCCGACCTTCATGAACCTGGCCCTGCACTGCATCGCTAATGTGGGCAGCAGAGAGATGGCTGAGGCCTTTGCTTCTGATATTCCCAGGATCTTGGTGGCAGGGTTTGTACATACACCTTAATGCAGACAGATTTTAACTGCCTCAAGTGTCAAACAAATAGCTTAATGTCACTCAATAACTTGGTTGATGAGCATTTGACAAAATAAGTAATTTCCTGCATGAATTGTTGGTTTTTGTAGCAAAAGCAGTTACACACGGTGACATTCTTGATTTATAGTTATAATCCTGATGAATTTCATTATTTCATACCCAATTTCCATTGGCATTTCCTCTGCAGTAGCAATTCACTGAATTTACATACTGTCATTGCCTCTTACATAGTTACATGGTGCAGTCTGCTAATGCTGCATGGGATTGAAATTGCTGTCACATGCACAAGAAATTGACAGGAAACCATGTATTTCAACATGCCTCCCTGTTTACTGATAGCTCTCCTATTGTTGTGTAAGAGCAGGGTATGCACACTTCCTTAAAAAATCATAGAAGGCCTTTGATTTTTATACTGCATTATTTAAATGTCTTTAGAGTCTGATTATTTTTCTTTTTCTTTATGAAAGCTCTTGACTTTTGAGATGAGTGTGCGATTTTCTCTCAGTGTAACAGGATTCAGTTAGTAAAGTAATTATTTACTGATGATGCTAAGCTAAAGACTGGGAGAGAGAGAGAGAGACCACCTGCATAGATACGTGTGTGTGTGAGACACACAACTAACTGATGTGTGTATCCTCTCTGATTATATGTCACCATAATGAGTCCTTATTTTCTGACCTTGTGTTGGGAGTAACGTCACATGATTACAGTCTGTCAAAGTTCCTCATGAGTGAGATGTGGTTCGTTTTTGACTTGGATATCAGGTCATCTGGTTGTAATCATTTGTCCAATCTGAGTCTGGACTGCACTTTCATTTCTATGTAGTGTATGATTTAGATTAGTTGAGAAGATCAGCGATCGTGGTGATATGGATACCCGAAGCCCTGATTTGTTTGAGGTTGATCGAGAAAGTCCAACCTGTGTGGCAATGTGAAACATGTTCTTTGTGTTCTGGAGTTCTTGCGCTGTCCAGTGGTGTAGTCAGCTGACAGCAGCACGTATTACACGCTCACCTGGATTTGGAGGAAGATTAGCGGACTTTGTTTGCAAGCAGTCTGCATTATCAAATAACGTCAATGTGCAGCGCTGAAGAAAAAACATCACCACTCATTATTTCCTGTTCCTAAAACACAGACAGTTGTCTTCAGTGAGTCTTGCAGTTATATTGTATTTAACTCTGAAATAACAAAATTAAAACGTACTGTGTGCTGTTAAAGCTTAGTCTTAGACTATGATTGTTTTTGTTGGCCTTGACCTTCACTCTGAATACAGACATGTCCAAGTCAGAGTCCAAATAACCCTGAGACTGTCATAGGCTGAGGAGGTTTTTTCATTCCTATATAGTGTTAATTTTCATTATAGCTGTGGAATAATACTGTTTTATAACATTACTTTCAGTTTGCACATTTCTATAAATTTTAAGTAAGTTGTAGTTAAAAGCTGACAAAATTACCAACTCCTTGCATTAAACATTTTGAGCATCATATTTTGATCATTTTGTGAATTTGCACGTATTTGTTATTGGGAGATACATATTGGTCTTGTAGTTGTCCAGCCCCAACGTGCATTTGCTCTGATGTGTAGATTTTACATTTCTTGTTGAGATCTTAAACACATCTGCTACATTTCTGACAGAGTAGCTGCTCGTGCACTCTTTACTACTTCTGCCACCGAAGCCACAGGCGTCGCCTAATTAACCAGGACTGAAATCTGTGAAACTGTGACAGCGGCCATTTGAATTGTTGTTTGTGTATGTGTTGGATTATGATGAATGAAGCTGTATTGTGCATGCCTCTATCAGGGACACCATGGACAGCGTGAAGCAGAGTGCAGCACTGTGTCTGCTGCGACTCAACAGGACGTCTGCTGACCTGGTGCCCATGGGTGAATGGACAGCTCGAGTGGTCCATCTGCTTAATGATCAGCACCTGGTAAGACAGTATCAGTGTCCCAGTTCCACACTACATACTGATTAGAAGCAGGTTTTGAGTATGTTTGCACTGGAAAAGTACCAAAATAAAGTGTCCTCAAAGCAGACAGTATACATGATTTTAGAGCGAGCTGTTGATACACACTATTCTCCCACAATGCAGTGCACAATAGAAATGTTGTTGCTTACGGCTGGGGAAAAAAAAGTGGTATCATTGATGTCCAATGTAGCATATATCGTATCATTTCCTGTTAGTATGGTAAAGTGTGTTCATTTTTTCAATACTAACTGCTAAAGCATACACTATGACAGTAAGTTTGTAGTACATGCTGAATAGAATTAATGAGTGGTATGGACTGTAGATGCAGCATCTGTTTTGTTCAGCCCACTCACTCCCTCCTGTGCCTGTGCACCTGTAAGAGGCCCAGATTGATGAAATATTGCGTCGGTTGGTCTGTATTTCTTGTATAAAGATGTGTCTGTCTGTTTCCAGGGAGTGGTAACAGCAGCCACCAGCCTTATTACCACTCTGGCCCAGAAGAGTCCTGACGACTTCAAAACCTCCATCTCACTGGCTGTGGCCAGGCTCAGTAGAGTGGGTGTCTTTCTGTAACTTCACATGATATCGCACTGGGGCCAAAGATGAAATCTGATTTCATCTATTGATGTGTTATCTTTTTCTTGCTTGTCCAGATCGTGACTTCCGCATCCATCGACCTGCAGGACTATACGTACTACTTTGTGGCTGCACCATGGTTGTCTGTCAAATTGCTGCGCCTGCTGCAGTGCTACCCTCCACCTGGTACAGTGCGGTCATGCGTTTCTGGAGATACTATGATCCAGTGTAGAAAAGTACTGTCCCATTACCTGACTACTAGAACTTCATCACTGTGTGCTAGTTATGGAACAAAGCTGCTGTTATGGTTATAGTTTTGCACATTTACTGCTTTCAACATGGAGTAATATTCATGGTCCCCAGATGGTCATTCCAGATTTTGTCATTTCTGGTGTTTGCCCTTTATTCTACCACCAGGTCAAATTATCAGATGTCTCCATGAGGTAATTAATGGCCACGTTTTCATCAACTTTGGTCTGGGTGTAACTGTTGACTCTGGTAATCTCAGTACCTTTCATCTAGTATGAGCTTTTGGCTGAAAGCAGAAAAATTTTAAAGCAGAAAAGCCCATAGCAGCGAACCTTGATGTAATCAGTTTATCTGATTTGTTTGGATAGGAAGGTAGCAAAAAGGTTGTCTGTTTAATTTGAAATCCAGTAGAAAACCAGCAACATGTGCTTCTCACTGAAGTCTGTCACATCTCTCCTTGTAATGTCACATTACATAGAGTGTGATAATAAAGTTATAACAAAGCCCTATGCTCATAGTTTTCAGAAGTAATGATGTTGATAAGAGTCATAGCAAAGGCTAGCAGGTGTTCAGATGACAGCCTTTGTTGTTGCAGAGGATGCAGCGCTGCGAAGTCGTCTGACAGAGTGCCTGGAGACCATCCTCAATAAAGCCCAGGAGCCACCCAAGTCCAAGAAGGTCCAGCACTCCAACGCCAAGAATGCTGTTCTGTTTGAAGCCATCTCCCTTATTATCCACCATGACAGGTTAGTCATATTCACTGTGACAGGCTCTCTACTGGTGGTCAATGAATTACTGGAATATCATGGAATTACAGAGGTGTGTTCTGGAAAAGGAAAACCAGCTAATTTTGCTGAATTTTCGAGAGAATTGTACTATTGGGTTTCTTCATTGGCTTTTAGAAAATAGTGTTTGTTTCCAGTGTGTTGTGTTTTAGTTTTCAGTCCTTCTGTAGCAGCACTGCATTAAAAACACCCAGCTCTGCTTTATCTTTGAACTTCCCATCAAGGCTACAGGGCAATCTCACTGTCATTAGTTCACTCTCCTCACAGTTTTTAGATCATGAAATGTGCATTGACATTTGGACTACAGCCACTTTTCTGTGTTGTCTCTCAGCGAGCCCACCCTGCTGGTACGAGCCTGCAACCAGCTAGGCCAGTTTCTGCAGCACAGGGAAACCAACCTCCGTTATTTGGCCTTGGAGAGTATGTGCACACTGGCCAGCTCTGAGTTTTCTCATGAGACAGTAAAGACACATATAGAAACTGTGATCAACTCTCTAAAGGTGAGTCCTTCAGCAGTTGTGTTTGCCTTTGATAAGCTTAGATCATGTCTTTTAGAACCTGGTGATTGCGCTTCCATGTGTTATTTAAAGGACCAGTGTGTAGGATTTACCGGCATCAAGCGGTGAAGTCACAGCTTGCTAACTGAATCTGCTGCTCTGCCAAAAGCATGTTGTCTCTGTTTAGCTAGTAAGCATGGTCGTCAGAATTTGGCTTGCATGTGATTAACTCTGATAATATTCTAAACCCTCTTGAAAGGCATGAAATGGCACTTGTACTTCAGACTGGGAGGAGAGGGGGCGGTGGCACTGGTGTGCTTCAGCCATAAATGCGTGACAGGCTTATGTTTTTCAATGGAGACTAAATTCGAGATAATTTTTTGTCAGAAAGTGATTTTCTACTCCATGAAAAACCTTTAATGCATTAATGGGGTGGACATTAAAAGATGTGGGCTAAACTTTTTCCTCCCGGTGAATAGCTGACAGCCAGGCTGACAAGTGGCATTCATGTCATATCTGACCCATTTCAGTTTATTTCTGCCCACCAAAGTTATCTCTGGAATATATAAACCAGCTATGTTAACTACACATTCATGAAATGCAATCGCACACTTAAGGATGCTCCTTACCCCGGGAATATGCACAAACATTAATGGTTTGGAAGAGTGGCATTTAAGAATGTAACAGGCAACAGTTAAGTCATCCTGGCCATTCATAAGACACAGAACAACGTCACCCATTGCATATGGTGAACATATTCCAACGCTGTAATTCACCAAATCACACTACAGGATGCTCCATTACCAACTGTGTAATACATGAATCACACTGCAGATATTCTCTCACTAATGATTGAATCTGAAGTGACAAAAAAATAGTTTATTAAGAATGTCCTATGCAAACGTAGCTGACCGCTGCAGAAGTAAAGCACGTCAGACATGAAAACACCACAAACTCCGACTGAAGTCTTTGCTACTGTACATTTATTTCTCAGTGCCTCACCATCAGATCACCTCTATACGCACAAAAATACTCGTAAATGGTCAAATGATTCTGTTCCTTTCAACCTTAAAATTGATACCAAAACATGACAGTGATGTTTCTTTGTCCAGCGAACTCTATTTGGCTGAGCGTAACATACCCCAGTTTGAATGGCCTGCATTTACATTTGAAGTTGGTCACCATCAGAGGAAGCAGTGATCTAATGTCGAGGGCTGTGCAAAACCTTAGATTTTGAGACCAGAGTTGGAGTCCTGTTCTTTGTTCCAGGTGTCAGTGAGAACAAAGATGCAGGCGTTCCTGTACTCTGACAGAACCTCCTGTCGGTTTCTCCATCTTATACCATAAACGGCACATTAGCGATCATAATAGAGAGCAGGGTTATGAGGCAGCTGTTGTCTTTGTAGTTTCTGGAACAGTCCTCTCTTCCTCACCCGAACAGTCCCGTTTTGAATTGGTTTCATTCCATGGCCTTTCCCTAAAATCGCCTGTGGTTCCACCGTCTCTGTCTACCAGGTTACAGTGGAATTTAAGTAGCTGATACAGCTGATAGAATCTGCCATAGACATTTGTCATGTCATATACTCTGTTTGCTTTGTCCTCTATACAGACAGAGCGAGATGTGAGTGTTCGCCAGCGGGCTGTTGATCTGCTCTATGCCATGTGTGACCGCAGCAACGCCAAGCAGATAGTTGCAGAGATGCTGAGCTACCTGGAGACTGCTGACTACTCAATCAGAGAGGAGATAGTGGGTCATCAGTACAGGCCTGTACAGCATTTAGTTCCTCTGTGTGCTGCTCTCCCTCTCAGCTGACTGTGTCTCTTCCTCAGGTGCTCAAGGTGGCTATCCTGGCAGAAAAATATGCTGTGGACTACACCTGGTACGTGGATACCATCCTCAACCTAATCCGCATCGCTGGTGACTATGTCAGTGAGGAGGTGTGGTATCGTGTCATCCAGATTGTCATAAACCGAGATGATGTCCAAGGCTATGCTGCCAAGACTGTCTTTGAGGTAGGCGTAAAGATTTATGCCACCACAGATCAACTTGCCTCATCAATTCAGTTCCTAGCAAACATTTTCATGAGGGTACCAAGAGGAATAACCATAGTCTAACCCTAGCCCACTGTTGTCATGTTTTGTAAATACTTGTAGGCACTACAGGCTCCCGCCTGCCATGAGAACCTGGTTAAGGTCGGGGGTTACATCCTGGGAGAGTTTGGTAATCTAATTGCTGGGGACTCGCGCTCCAGGTACAGATGCAGCCACTGCTTTGAAAATGGTATCATTTTTGTCTGAGCTTCAGCTCAGACGCCTAACAATGCCTAACAATGCTCACAGCATTGAAAAATGACATTTGGAAATTGAACAGTGATATCTCTTCCAGAAAGGGTGTCTCTGTTACTCTCAGACCTCACTGTCAGTTTTTAGTCTCTAACAGAGAAAGTAGTCCTAATGAAACTAGCACTATCTGCATGGCGAGATGAGACCAGGCTTGATGCTTCAGAGTGAATGTTGCTTTGTGTCGTCTTCTTCAGCCCTCTGGTCCAGTTCAACCTTCTACACTCCAAGTTCCATCTGTGCTCGGTGCCAACTCGGGCGCTGTTGCTGTCGGCCTACATCAAGTTCATCAACTTGTTTCCAGAAGTCAAGGCCACGATCCAAGATGTCCTTCGCTCAGACAGCCAGCTCCGCAACGCTGATGTGGAGCTTCAGCAGAGAGCCGTCGAGTACCTGAGGCTCAGCTGCATCGCCAGCACTGACATACTGGTTAGTGAATTATGCAGGTCCGGCCGTCTCACACACACTCAAGCTTTCAGAGCTCCGCAGACACAGATCACAGCGGGAGTTGTGGTTTCAGATTCAGGGTTCAGGTTGATAGAAGGTCATTTCAAGTCGTGAACTGCTGTAGTTTGGGTTCTGCTACTTCAGTCACGTGGTTGCTCTGTGCCACCTATGTAATGTTTTCTGGAGATGAAATAGTTTTCATTCTTCACACAGCTACTTCTGTCACTCTCTGTGTACAAACGAATGCTGCAAATACCAAGAAAAAATGCTCAGAAACTGTACATCATTATCCCCAGTTGAACCGTTCTTGAATCTCGTCCTTCTCTGTGATCGCATGCTTTCCCTGCTTTTGAATGCAGCCACTTTTTCCCTCATACATGGTGGGATGACACATTGTACATACTGATTTACTCTGTCCCTCCACAGGCCACAGTCTTAGAAGAGATGCCTCCATTCCCAGAGAGAGAGTCTTCAATCCTGGCCAAGCTGAAGAGGAAGAAGGGCCCGGGCCACCTGCCGGACATCGACGATGCCCGGCGGAATGTCAACGGCAGCACCGAGCACAGCGAGGACACCGAAGCCACAAAAAAAGTAACTCCTCTTAACAAGTGAAGTTTCTTATCCAAGTCTGCACATTTAAGGATTTGCTGCAATGAAACCATCCTGCATCACACAAGCATCATAACAGACACATTCTATATTGTTGTTAATTGCTGGTTTACAGCCCTTTGGCCGTTGCCTTTATTGTCTTCCACTTCTAGCATTTCCTTGATCTTTACATTCACTTGTCCTTTCTCCTCCCTTCTCTGTCTTCAACCCCTATCCTTCTTTTCCTCTTCCGCCCCTTCTTTTCTTTCTCCATCAGTCTTCTCCTTCACTGATGGCAGACCTTGTCTCTACCAACAGACCCCGCCCTGCCTCCTCTAGTCCCATCATGCTCTCTGCTGCGACCATGGTATATTTACAGCTAGAAACGACACATAGTGTAGTGAATCACATACTGTAAATATTCTTTCCCACTGAGTGGCAGTAACTCTTGTCTTCTATACTGTCTATTTATGTTGGTGATCTGTTGGAAATGTCTCAATGTGACTATTATTGCATCACTATACCAATCAACTTTTATGTAGTTGTTTGTCAGAGTATTTTGCTGTGATGCTCCCCCAGTCGTCAGTGTTCTCTTGACTTGCTTTATGCTTTTTTACATAAACCAGCACTTTACTAATTGGCTCATGGAGTAAGGTCCAAAGTGTTGAAGTCACAGGATTACCCATTGCTCTCAGTCCTGACTGTCTAGTCATTTGTCATCCTCACAGCCTACAATGGCTAACATGAGCTATAACCTCTCTCCATAATGTGGGACAAACACAACATTGAAAGCTGCTGATGACTTAGGAGCAGCTGTTAAAAGAAAATGTGAACAAAATGGAACATTTAGTGGAAATCAGTGGTCAGCAATCTCGGCTAACTAGCTTCTACTTTCTGATATAACGGCTAACTTTATGTGACGAAATCTCAACAATCATAGGCTACACAATGTGACAGTCTTCAGTCTGTAGCACCTCAGAGACGTTGACAGAACACACGAACAACACTCACTTAGACAACAGCATGGGAAATGCCCAAAACGCTCAAACACAAAAGCTGTAGTGTTATTATAGTTTATATTTCCTTACACAGAGTGTTAAGAGAGTTCATGAAGTAGAGAATTAAATGGATTGCTTTGGGATTATCTTTGTGTTTAGTCTGGCACTGTGGCCTCGTGTTTAATTAGTGTTTGTATTTATGAAAAACTGTTTTGATGTGCTTTGTATGTAGATACTGTATGTTAAAGATGTTACTTGTTGATGTTTCTCTCTCAGGGTTCCACCCACCCCTTCACAGACCTGCTCAATCTAAACTCCACCCCTTCACCAGGAGGCAGTCTGCTGGTTGATGTCTTTTCTGACAGCTCCACCCCTGCAGCCGTAGACGTGTGTGAGGAAAACTTTCCCAGGTGGGACAATGCTGTGAGCTTGTGTAAATAGTTACACATAACCCCCTAAATATGAAAGAACTCCAGTGATTTTAGTATTTCACTTTGAAAATGCTGAGTGACACATACAAGGCAGAGGTATTGTGACTTTGAATCTGTAGTATGGGTTAAACTCTTACTACACTGGATCCTGCATTTCCCATAATGGAAGTGGATGGTGTCCATCAGACCCTCTTTTGAAACCCTCCTGTGTCTTATTCCATGTTTTCATTTAACATCAGCTCAAGTTGCCAAGTTTAAGTGCAAACTTATATATAAAAATAAAATATTCTACAAGTTCTTGTTGTAATTTTGTAATTGTGTGCTTGTGAATTCCAGATTTGTTTGTAAGAACAATGGTGTCATCTACGAGAGCCAGCTTTTGCAGATTGGACTGAAGTCTGAGTACAGGCAGAACCTGGGTGAGCAGCGTTATATTAGTATTTGTCTCCATTGTGCTTGAGTCTTGCATTTTTTAGGTTCTGGGAAATCTCATCAGACCTCATCAGTTTTAAGGATATTTTTAAAGGATACTTCTTACAGGATGGTGTTCGAGAATTATGAGAAGAATTAGGCTCCAAAATAGAATTAATAATGATGAAGTAAATGTAGTGGATACAGTTCAGATGTGATTAGTTCAATAATAATGAACTCAAACATCCTTTAACTGCTGTTTTCCCACAGGTCGCATGTATGTTTTCTACGGCAACAAGACATCCACCCAGTTCCTCAGCTTCTCCTCGTCAGTGACCGTTCACGACACGCTCAAGACTCATATCCTTTCCTGCATGGTGACTTCTTGTTACAGACTCGATTGTCCAATTCTTGCCCACAAGACGCTCTGCAGTTCACACAAGTAACTTAATCAACAAGTGCGACTACTTCTTCCTAGCCGAGTATTTTGCACACCGTTCAAACTGTCAAGAAAAGCATTCAGTTATTCAGCCATGTGTGCTCCTGCCATTTAGGTTTCTATAGAATCCTTGACCACTGTGTCCACAGCTGAATGTCCACACTAAGACAGTAGACCCCATAATAGAGGCTGGGGCTCAGGTCCAGCAGATCCTCAACATTGAGTGTGTGTCAGATTTCACAGAGGCGCTGGTGCTCAACATCCAGTTCAGGTTGGTGTCTGAGTGCATACTTCATTTTTATTTCTGCTTGTATGTGCTGTACTCTACATGCTGATTGCTCCATGTTTGGAACAGATACGGTGGAACTCTTCAGAACATTGCAGTGAAGCTCCCAGTGATGCTCAACAAGTTTTTTCAGCCCACAGAGATGACATCTCAAGACTTCTTCCAGCGCTGGAAACAGCTTGGAGCGTAAGTCTCCATTTACAGTCGCAATGCACCACTGTTCTTGGTTCTGTTCTTCTTCTTCTGTCTTTTATTGACCAAACAATTAATCATTACAATTACATCCCTTGTTGGGTTCAGATTGCCACTCTGTTGATAAAGTACCTGGATTATCCCAGCTATTGTTTCTTTGGTCTCTCCTACCACTTTTTATCAGGATTGTGCAGCACATTCAGCTAGCAGGCTTCCTATTTTTAACAGTTTTGACTGTTGCATCTGCTGGTTTTGTCAAAGGCAGATTCAGCTATAACTAATTCAAAGTAAATTACTTCCCAAAAGACCCCTGCAAGCTGGCATCTGTACTCGGCCAAAAATCATGTGAAAGGTAAAAGAAGCACCACATGTGTAGTTCAGCAAGGCCAGCAGTATGGCACATCTTCACTGTGGAAAAATGGAGCTGGAAGCATACTTATTCCATAAGTGGATTTGGTCATGTATAAATGCAAATGTCAACAAAAATGAACAGATTGAGGTTGAAAAAGGTTGTATATATTTCAGTTTTTGTGGTGAATAGCATTCTGTAGTGACATGTTCCTGTTAGTCCCAGAGATAAGTCATTATCTTCTATGGCTTCTCTCCTCAGTCCTCAGCAAGAGGTGCAGAAAATCTTCAAAGCCAAACACCCAATGGACATAGATGTTGCCAAGGCCAAGGTAAGAGTCTGTAGACATGAAGCAGCTGTTTGTGAGGACACCACAGAGCCAGTCAGCATGAATGATTCAGTGGGTTTTAGTACTGACTTTGGTTGGTATTGCTCCACTTTTACACCCTTACTTTATTAGTGATTTATTTGTCTCTTTACGCAGTTTATGATCCTTTTTATTTCTACTTTTTGCATTAAACTGCAGTAGATTGTAGACTGTGATTGTTCAAGGAATTCACAGATGGTCTCAGTGACTAATTAGTTCCCAAACGTGAATGCAGATCAACATGAGAGATTTGTGACCATCCCTGAAATAGTTGGTGGAGGATCATCTTTGTCAGTCAGGATATAGAATTTGACAGAATACTTTAGAGACCTACTTCAGCCCTGCTTGTAAAGTCAGTGTTGCCAATCTGTCGGGGAAGCAGTGTAGCCTCCACAGGGGGAACCTGACAGAACAACGCAGGGCTGCAACGCCACATCATCCAGCAAGGCGCTACCTTGACCGATCACATAAAACAGTGACTGTATACACACTGTGAGGAAAAATGCCAAATTTACGGATCAAATTGTTGTTGTAAATTAGTGTGTCGAGGTAATGAAATGATGTCACCAGTCTGCTTTTTGTGTTCATATAATCATGCAGGGTGTGTTTCATTTCTCCTCTGTAGATCTTAGGTTTTGGTGTAGCTCTGCTGGACGGGGTGGATCCTAACCCCGCAAACTTTGTTGGAGCTGGAGTCATTCACACTAAGAACACCCAGGTGGGCTGCCTCCTCAGACTGGAGCCCAACACACAAGCGCAGGTAAAGACACACACAGACTCATCTCTGCATTGAACCGTCATATGGCCTGTGTAACTCTGTGTGTGTGTGTGTGTGTTTCCTCTTCAGATGTACCGTCTCACCCTCCGGACCAGCAGGGACTCTGTGTCTCAGAGACTGTGTGATCTCCTCTCTGAACAGTTTTAGACTCAACCCAGCACCAGCATTTTTACACCTCTCCTCTCCTCGTCTCACTTTAGTTTGGAATTGATGTATTGTACAGTGTAAATTGTTTTTTGTTTTTTTATTTTACTTACTCTACATTTAAATGAAGTGAAACGTATTCTTCACACACAGCTTTACTAATATGTCACTGCTTTAAACCGTGTGTGGTTGCTGCTTGGGTACTGCCTTTCTTACTCTAACACTTTGAAGAGTTGGTCAGGAAGCGTTCGTCAGATTAAGTTAGTTGAAAATCTCAGTAGGATGGTAATCTTACCAGTGATCTCAGCAGTGATTTCAGTTGTTCAGAGAGTGTTTCTATAAGACATTTATTCTTGTAGTGATTCAAATATTGCACAGATCTGGGAAGCTTTCTTGAACTTCTCACCCGTTTTGCACTTATTAGATAAAAACATTAGATAACAGAAGTAGATCAAATAGATTTAGACAAGAGAATTTTGACCTTGATGTCAGAATTCTTTCTTATTTCACCAATTTTACACGTCTGTCATCTCAGGAGGAAAAGCAAAGCTTTGCATTGTGGTATTTTTTTTTTTAGCAAAGATAGACTTTGCTTCTGTTATTATGCATAAATTTCACATATAGCATTCAGACACACAGATAAAATGGCATTAAGTAGAAAATAGAACACTAGGTAGCGCGTGGATATCAGTTTCTGATAGTGATGGGATTCATAGTGTTCCACACAATTGTGCCTGTGAACTGTTACTTACTGTGAGGAACAGAAAGAGCCTTGAAATAGAGTACGAGTATAATTTGAAGCACTGCCACACTGTCACACTACCTTCACCTGATTGCATTTTTTTCACAAAGCACTGCCAACTAGTAATATTTCTGTATTTCAGTAACATATTGTGTACGCTCTGTTTTATGAAATGTACTCGTATCATAATGGCTTATTTGATGTTTAGCATAGAGACAAAATCTTCCCACTACAGCCATTAAAGCAGAGGGAATATGACAATCTACAGTTTTACACTGGGTTGTCAAGACTCCAGCAAGTTTGTGGCCGAAATAGTCATAACCATCTCCTGGCTGTAGCGTCATATTTAACAGACACATATGATATTGTAAGTGATATTGATCCTCTTGAGTAACTCTCAGCAAGAAAATAAATATGGTATATACCAAAATATTAATTAGAATTAGCGTGAAATTTAGGAATAAATGTAAAGAATTTAAGAGTAAGTCTGTACATTGTGGTAAGGATTTGGCCGTTTCATGAATAAGGGTCCTGTAATCTGGACCGGAGAAGCTTTACTGTTACTGGAATTTTACCACATCGTTACCATGTTTCAGCAATATGGGCCCACAACCATTTACTCATTTCTGTCTTTTAGAGAACAAGGTTTGACATCATTTTAAGACCAGTGGGCTTGACCCTTTTGGAAATCTTGATATTGTTTGTTTACCTTTGCCAGGCCCTGGAGATCCCAGCTGTGCTCCAGAGGGCCAACCAGCCCAGTGTCACGCTGTGCCTTCTGTGTTTTTATGTATGTATGTCAAGGGATGAAATTGCTAACAATGAATAGAACAAAGTGCATGTGTAAATGACCTTTTGACAATAAGCACTGATGTTCTTTCCAGCCTGTTTTGGATACAGTACTGTTGAAAAGTCCAATGGCTGGATGTTAAATGTCAAAGGTGTCACTGGGAGAGACAGCGGCAACAGATTAGTACCCCAATCTGCAGTTCTTAATTCGAAGGGGCATTTTAGCTTCTTCAGAGTCTTTATTTACACCTGCAACTTAACTTTTTATAGCTCAGGACGATTGGTTTCATTGGAGTCATGCTGAGATGCAGCAGGCAGCTGTGAGATAACAAAATAGCTCTGACAGGGTGACAGGTGTCCAACAGCAGACAAAGTTAGCTAGCTGGACACATGGTGGAGCATTGTGGCTGCATGTTTCCTCAAGAGCCGAGGAAGACCTGAACAGAGCTAAGAGGAGACTGAATACTGGACTTCGGTTTTCTAGGTTGCTGAAAACACAACACCCCAAAAATGCTAATGTTGCTCTGAATTTGCTGAATATGTAACTAAGCTTCTGTTTGCTAACAAATTTGGGCAAAAATTTTGAAGCAATTTTATTGTTTTTTTTAGCCTGGGTCTTGTTTCATTATTTTGTCCAGTATACTCTCGTTATGGTTCGGTGCACTGTAGGCTGACTTCCCTCTGCTGTGACAGTGTGCTCAGCTGGACCGACTCTACACCAGTGTCCAAAATATGATCCACAGAGGGCTTGAAAACTCAAATCCAGGCTTAACCAGTTACCAGCCTCATGTTTTCAGCATGAACCTAATTGAACTTAAAGCTCATATTAACTGATTTGATAGTTCACTCTAAAAGCAACCGAGAGTCATATTTCTGTGTTAAAGCGGTGTTCAAGTGGAGTGCAGGGTACGAGGTTTTGCTACAATATACTGTAGATATTTGGGCCTAAACCTGGACATTAAGACCTAGCTTTTGTCCTTGGTACCGCATCCATCCTGTACGCTCAGTGCTAGCTATCAGTAGCCATTCGAACTGCAGACATCTAACAATGCTGTTGTTTTTTGTGCCTTCTACGAAGTGTTTGGTCTCTGTGCCAGACGCAGGATTATGCTGCATTTGAAAAAGAAGAAAAAACTGAAAATGTTGTTGCTATTTAAATGTAATGTCATTTCAGCATCCACGTCCAAAAGTTGTTTTACCAATAAAAAAAAAATCAGCTTGCATTTGAATAGAAAAAACATGACTAGTTGTACAGTACATATTTACAATGTGCATACAACATAACCAAACTGTCAACATCCCACAATGCACTTGCAATGACCTGTGTACAGTTGACTGCAGGGGTCTTTAATGCAAGTGTCACTGCTGGCTTGCTCTCCTCGAGCACTCCAGAGCACTCAGTCCTGGTTGAGTAGCGCCCTCTAGTGGGCCAAGCTTGCAGACTTTTTTTGTTTTGGAAGCTTGTGAGTCAAAGACAACTGCACCAGTCTGTTTCCATTTCTGCTATGCATCACTTTTATTCTTGAACTGGTGCCAGTTTCTTTCCTGATTTCCACTTTACTTGAAACTTGCAGCACAATTTATCACTGACACACACATTACACTTTAACTCCATTCAGGTCAAATGAATGCTCAGTCACCACTTTTCACCAGAACTGATGGTTCACTTAGTATGAACACTTAAAGTGACACTTCAATTTTATTCCGTGCTCACACTTCAACTTCTCTCAGTACTTTCATCTTATTTTACCAGACATATGTAACAATTATGTAATGGCATTTCACAATTACACACACCATCATGGTTTGACCTTGTTGATGTCAAAGACTCAATGTAGCAGCGGTTGTAGGTGTTGAATACTAACAAAATAATCCTTGTTAAACTAAATCAGCTGTCACAGCTACACTCTGTTTTCTGCCATATGGGTATTGCAATATAGACATTTGTTTCTTGCATGCTGTCTCTGGGTCATACTTCTGTGTCTGTCTCACACACAAACTGTTCTCGGTCAACGCTCTGACTTGGTCGTCATGTGAAAGAGGGTTGAGCCATAGCAGTGGGAAAGGTTTTGGCAGGATTGCAATCTGCTTCCATTTTAAAGCAATAATGAAGAATCTACGGTAAGAACAAATAGGAAATAAAACTCACTTTTGGGAGCAGTGTATGTAACAAAATGATCTGAATACATTGTGAGAATTTACATTGTTGGAGCAATTCTTTCTTACAGATGTATTTTTCAAAATGTGCAATGTTACAGTCCTGACAACTTTAAATACGCAAATAATCAGTCAAAAGCACAATAATGTTTATTCCAATGTTTATTTTGTAGAGGCAGCAGAGGTATTTTAAAACCACCCTGATACAGAGTGTGGGAATAAAGAGATTATATTCTAATCCAGAATAAATGGCACCCCAGGCCCAATTTTTTAAGAAAACTGACGCTGACATCAGCCTGTTATACAAAAATGTTATTTGTACTTCGGTCACTATCCATCCATTACTGAGCAACACAAATAGGTGTCTATGATGAATGTACTGTGATTCCTTTCTTGTCAAGTACAAAAATATGTTTGTGAGGCCCGACCATCCTGAAAAGTCCAAGTGTAACATAACTCAGTCCCGATAATGCACCTCTGCTCTGAGTTCCTTTGTGACGTAGCTAAGCAGCGCAGCAGTGACCTGCTGCTGGAGAGTGGCGTTGCCCATCACGAGGGCGACGAGCTGGGCCGCGTCCATCCAGTCCAGGTTGCCTAAGACGGCCATAATGTCATTACAGAGCTTCTGTTGCTGGGTAGGTGGCAACTCCATCAGGATCTGAGGCAGAGGTCTGAACTGCCCGCTGGTAAGCCAGCTGCCCAAGAGACCACCTACTGCTCCACCTGGTGCAGAGAGGAGGGTGGATAAAGGGGCGGTTACAGCTTCAGCAGAATCCAGTAAGCATGTACAGTACAGGTATGAGGTAAACCTGCATCAAAGACCAGGGAACATACGGTTAAAGAGGAATCCTAAAGGATCACTCTGGTGATAGTTCTGCTGTATTTATCATTGTTAATGATCTCATGAAAAGACCCAAACAACAAATGAAATACTCACTTTAACGTGTGTTAATCCCCCTTTGAAAATATTCCCTAACAATTGTTTTTTAATAATCTACATATGTGTGACCTGTTAACATTTTCGATGTTAACAGTTCACCTTCTTTAGGAACCAATGGGCTTGTAGCTGGGTGCCACAGACAGGCTGCTTAGGTCAGAAATTATTGAGAGACAAAATAAAAAACATTGTTGATTTTTGTCTTTTCGAAAAATTTGCTGACACCTGTCAGGAGGAGATCGAGGGCTCAATACTTCCTTCTGGCCTTCCTTGGGATAATTCACATGAAAATATGCAATACTGCAGCTGTGTTTTTGGAGTTTATCTTGGTCTTCCCCCAGCTGAGGCTTTCATTTGAACCACACACGCCAGTTCAGCTTCATGACCCGATTTTACTTACCAAAACCTGAACCTACCATCATCAGGACTTCTGTATCAACAACTGACTGTCAGATGACTGTGTGCAGTGTGTGACTGTGCGCAGTGTGTGACTGTGCGCAGTGTGTGAGGTGCCGCTTGTGGTGATGAACCCAAATAGACGTAGCATAGCTCAACGTTTGGGTTTTACAGCCCGCAACTTCAAAGGTCTGCTTCACTCTTACTCTTGTGGCTATTCTCAGTCCCACCTAAAGATTTTGAATTTTAAATTAACATAAAACAGAGAAAAGCAGCAAATCGATGTTGATTCATTTTCTGCTGATCAATAACTATGCAGTGATTAAGGAAGAAGTCCTCAGCAGTCAGTCTCCAAAAGTTCTCATCTGTGACTGATAACCTACTCAGAGTTTTGCATTTTCCTGCAGGGTATGGGACCCTGCCGGCATGGGCTGCATTTGAACCTGTTGATCAGGCAGCAGTACTTCACACATACAGGTCACAGTCAGCAGTTTTTTGTATTTATTCTTACCAACAGCAATCCCTGGAGGTCCACCGAGTAGCCCGCCTACAAAGGCAGTTCCTCCTGCCACCATCGCTCCTTTGGTTGAGTTTTTCACCGCAACTTTGATCTGATCGTGAGCTGATAATTCACAGCACAGACGCATGACATCATCCATTCGTGGAGCCATTCCTGCATTGAGACACTGGCGTGATAGGAAAGAGAGGAGAGTCAACTCTACTGCAGTGTCTTACTTCAAAAATAAAAAAGAGCTTTGGTTCAGAGGAAAACCTAGTTTCACCCTACAGTTGCAGCACAGAATTTGCTTTCTGAGCTGAGTATTCACACAGATGAAACGTGGTTAGAACACAGCAACTGACAAACCGCAAACCTAATCTAGTCTCTCTCTCACACACACACACACACACACACACAATCATATTTGTGTGAAACAGATACAACAGCTACTTTATGGCCTCTCGCAACGTCTCTATAGACTCCTTTAATATCTCACAGTGACCATGATGATTCTGCAGATTTCCTCAGACAATGATGGAAGCATAAAAAGGTGAAGTGTTGAGCCTGATGAATATGACCACCCCGACACTAACACAGCATTAGGCAGTGTGACTAAACCCATCTTTATTAGCCCCATGTGAGCAAAATACATGATGACTTCAATCAGATTTTGACAAGGGGACCCTAAAAGATAGAGTCACAAGACCAGACCCAGCTGATACTGTGCTTTAGTGGTGCAAATTCCAGTCACAAATTTCAAATTTGCAAATTAAACAAATCGTCAAAATGCATCAACATGCAACTTTTTCAATCAAGTCTGAAATCACCAGATACTGTATGATTGTGTACACAGTAGTCCACATACTGTGAGAAAATGTTCAAATCTCTTTTAAAGGACTAATCTGCTTCCAATAAATGTCAGAAATGTTAGGCTTCCATACTTTCAGATGAAAGTCGACATCAATAACTGCAGATGCTGCTGCTCAGAGTCATCACAGACAGTTACAGGCAGATACAGATACTAGAACTGAGCTCTCGTTTCTGCTGAAACAAGGTGCATCACCAGCAGGAGGGAGACAAGTATCAGATATATCACGTAGTTTAGAACTGTTGGTTTTACTTTCATTTTTACTTTAACGATCAACACAGCCTGAACAGCATAAAATAACGAAAAATAAATAAGAAAATGATGCCGACGTCCCCGCATTTTACAACTGTAACCCAACAGAAACAAATGTTTGAACAGATATTGATTATGTTAAAAATGAGGTAATGCTTTTAAGCCTTGTGTACTGTCTGTACGCCGAATGTCAACGTGGCTGCTGTCAATTCGTAAAATATCTCAAGTCAAATTGTACGACTTATTAATGATTGGCAATATGCGGCTTTTTTTAAATTAACTGGTCTCTGAATGGAGTTTGGCGAGACAGATCATTACACAACTTGGCAGTCGAGTGCTGCTCTAAACTGCAAGACTGCGTATAAACGGACTAAATATAAACTAAGCAGTCATAGTAAGTACAGTTTATAGAGTTTTTTCAGACAAAGTGACTCAAAGGCAATGAAGACGGTGATTAATCAAGGACTCTTTGATTAACATTCAACACAACGCGAAGTTTCGTTTCTATTTCAATACCGTTGACTAAACAAGACTTCAAGCACCTCATAGTTCATTTCTGTGTCTCGACAGCTGTCACCAGCCTTTCCTCGATAATTCAGCGTATCTCTTTGTTACATTACCTTCAGTCTTGTCCCGAACGTGCGGAGAGGAGAGTTTACTCTTCACGCGGATACACAACGTATGATCTTTGCAGTCATCCTACTTCCTGCTTTCAAAAACACATCAGAGAGTATATAACAGACAATCGAGGCAAGATAATCATTTTCAGCTAAACACGTAGACACAGATTGTCAACCCGTCATTTTGCTGTAGCGCTACAAATCATAAGAATATAAATATTTACAATGGCACTAAGTGTTTAAACTGACTGAATACTTCCTTTGCTACTGAAGCTACTGTGAGCTGTGAAGTCAACACAAACGCGCACGTCTTCCTGAGCCAAAACTTCAGTTGTTTAGCTGAGGCGGTAACTGCTGTGTGTTAATGTAATTTTTATTCGAAGACAGAAGGAAATCACAACTTCACTTCATGTATGTTTTATCTTTAGAGTGATATCCCCCTTTGACAACTATAAGGCTGTGTGCGGCTCACTAAATAACTGTCTAGAAAAATCGAAATAAAATAGAATAGAAACTTGCGCATGCGCACTTTAGAAAGCAATGGCTTGCGTTTAGAGCAGGAAGTGAATCGTCAACTAAAGTAGCGTCTCCGACAAAAATGTTAAGCTATTTAAAAACTGTAGACGGAGCAAGCTCGCTTGTCATTACTTTGTCCATAGTCCACCCACTTATTCCTCCATTTAACTATGACATATGCGTTTAGTCAACCAGTTTTTTACACAAGGGTTTCCCGATGTTTCTTCTGTTCTGAGATGTTTATAACGAGTCTGTTGTGACACACATTCCTGTCCGTTCTTGAAGCTTTCTATCAGAGCCAGCACACATTAAACATTACGCTAAACTAGTTCACAGCTCCACGCTGTGCCACAGCTTGAGAAAACTCGTAAACATGAGTGCGGATGAGTGAGAAAAACACGTTGACATTTCAGTCCCCGGCTGCGTTTCACCGTCGCCTCTCTGCAGAGCGGTTTGTTGACAGATGACGCTTCATGACGCACGCTCGCCCCGCCTCTCTGGGCGGGACGTGGTGACGTTCAGGACGCAGCCTGGACTCTCGCCGATAAACAACTTCGAGATCAAAACAATCTCTGAAGAAGAGCAGCAAAGACCCTGTTTGCGCACCGACCACACCCGAGGCAAAACTCAGCTTTATCTGGTCAGGTAGGTCCAGTTGGAAACCTCATCACTTCACAACATGGCCTTTCTTGAGCCTTGGACTTCATTTGTCTATTGTTCTCTAACTACACTCTTCGCGGCGATGTGGTGTCTTTGCGGCCGTCGCTTGCTTTTTTGGGCTGAATGTCGTCGGTATTGTGATGTACTGTGTGTTACAGCAGGACCACATTCTCCACTTGGAAAAAGTCGCCCGATGCCAGCAGCCGTGATTGCAAGACGTGAAGCAATGCTCATTTCTGAGCGCCCAGTCAGCTGTTTTGCTCTGAATATCATATAAAAGGCGTGCTGAGATGATGGCACGGACAGGGGTTGTTGCATTAATCTGGGTGAGGGGACAGTGTCCCGCAGTATGTCTGTGTTTACAGGGAGGGGTCGATCAGACACTGACAAACAGGCAGGGAGGCATCCAGACACCAGGAGGGGAAAACACGGGTCTATTTATGGACCTATGTTTGTCTTAACCGACAACAACAGAAAGTTACCAGTCCATGTAATATATGTGCAATATATCGTAGTATACTCAAACCAGAATATATCCTGGGATATACCTGATGACACTTTGAACAGCTAAGGGAGGAAAAGGCCTTCTGCGATCAGCTGACAGAAGGATTTGATAAGTGAATAATGCAGCTGCATTAGAGCTTCACACACTGTATTGGATAAATACTAAGAGTTCAATGTCTTTGACAACTTTGACTTATTTGACAGGAAGAAGTCTCAGCTTTAGCCAATAATGAAATAGTGTATTACAACAGCAATACGTAATATAAAGAGACCTAAATATTTTAGCCCAAGTATGACATGGAAACCTGTACCGAGGACTCAAAAACAAACATAGTTTTTCCCATATTGCGTGAAGAAGTGTCACAGAGTAACTTGGAACAAATCTAAACCAGCGTCGCAGATTATATAATATTGCTGCAGTCAGCGTAATTTCAGCCTCCTATATCATGGTGCTACTTCAGCTGTTTCAGTGCTAAACCTACGTCACAGTCACGTCACGGCTCGGGCTGCTGGGCTCTCTGAGCCGGTACAGTGGAGGCAGTTGTTGACACAGAGCAGCCCTGTGTGGTGTTTTCCTGGGGCAGCCTCAGGGGGGCGCCATTTGCAACGTTAATTTGCAAAAGACTTGAGCAGTGAGGAGGTACAGGAGGAGGATGTTATTTCATGTCATCAGATGAGGTGAAACTTTCCCTCCACTGTGTCTCTGGTGCATTCTTGCTATTCACCAGTTTGCTGTGGTTCATTTACAGACTGTCATAGGGGCACGAAGATGATCGGAAAGATTCTCTCTCAACTGCTTGGGAACGCTGGCGAGGATTTTGAGGCAGACAACGACACTTATGAGGAGCTGATGGAGTTCGAGGAGGGAGGATGGATCATTGTTAATCTCCCAGGTGAGAGACAAAACCCTGCTAGAGGTGCAGCAGTATGTTATTGACATGGATATCATTTAAAATGTTCTCGGCTCAGTGAGGGTGCTCATACTGATGAAAACTGATCTGTTTGAACCGGGATGTTACACTGCGCAGAGAGCGAGCTGCTATCGGCCCCTGTGGTGGATCCCCTCGAGAACCTCCTGATTGAGCACCCCAGCATGTCTGTCTACCAGATGAGATGCAGGATGGGTGGAGCAGAGGAGGAGGAGTTGGGCTCTGAGGAAGACGAAGAGGACACCACCAGGTTACTGCCCATCTCCACATCTAGCTCACACACATTTGTCTTAGACCTTGAGTCCAAAATGAATAACCACTGACAGAGTCATATCACGCTTGAAATTGTATTTAAACTGCAATTTTAAAATAAAACTATTATAGACTGTTCCAGACGCTAAGAGGTACAGAGCCTCTTTGCAGCTCTTGAAGTCAACTGCCTAAAAGTCGTTGCACATGTGCTGTCAGGAGTATTCGGCGGCTTTATTTCAGCAAAAATAGCAGTACTACAATAAAAAATAGTACATTAAAAGTAGAAGCCCTGCATTTAGAATCTTAAGTAAAACCATGTAAGTATTATTAATAGGCTGCATTTATAAACTATGGCACTTTTCTTGTGTTACGACCACCAAAAGCGCTTTCCAACACTAGTCGGCATTCACCCAGAGGCAGCAGAGGCAGCAGAGGCTACCATGCAAGGTGCCACATGCTCATCAGGAGTGTTAACCATTCATGCACCCACACACATCTATAACAGTGCGTTATATTTTACTAACTTATTTTTTAAATCTTTTTTTCTTTAATCTACAATCCTAAAGAAGTATCTTAAAGTAACTAGTAACTATGGCAGATGGATGTAGTGAGGTGCAATGTACAATATTTACTTCTGAAATGTAGTGTAGAGAAATACTAAGTACCACAAAAGGGAGGTACAAGTATCTCACAACTATACTTAGCTACAGGACTAGAGTAAATGTACTTGGTTACATTCCACAACTGCATCTGTGTAATTGAAGAAAGATAGTTACCTTTTCACAATGGTATGGCTGCTTGTGGCTCATCCTTGGGTGAGGTTTCCTCTTCATCGAATGTTTCAGTGCTTCTCACCACGTTACGAAGCCACAGCCACACAAAATATGTTATCCACTACCTCCACCATCCAAATATGGACGAGAGGTTGCCAGCCCATATTGTCACCTGGCGGCCCTCGGCCACATCCAGCCGGCAGAATATTAATGAATGTAGAAAACGTGTGCACACATTTTCTTTTCAACAACACGTGGAAATGTAGTTCACTAACAGTCTAAGCTTTGAGTGATCAGTCAGAGGATGAGAAGTCCTTCAGCGAAGTCAAGCATAAGCTTTTATGCTTAACAAACAATTTTGTCGAGCTGTGTTTGGGATGGCTGACATGTATTTGCACAACTTTCGAACACACAAGCATCAAGACTGATTTAATACTAATGCTGATATTAACGGTAATCTCAAGATTTAATCCAAAACTAACCTCTTGAGAAATGAGGACCATCCAAAACCTTGCAGATGTGTCTTCACATTTAGGTCTAAGTCTTACATTGGTTTTCAGAAGGTTAGAAGAGCCATGTGCTGAGAGTTGGCATACAACTTAGACACTTATCTCTCATACAGTATTTCACCTAATGTTTCACAAATACAGACCGTAACCCGCCTGTCTGCTGTGTTTGTCCAGGCCCGTGGCAGTGAGGCGGCACATATCCTGGCGTCTGGCTGCCTGGGGAATTCCTCTACCCTGCAACATCCATCTGCTGGCTGTCCAGAGGGCCAGGGCCCAGGCCGAGCGCAAGAAGCTGAGCCGCAGCGCCCTCCACAGGCAGAACCTGGCTAAGGCACGATTCTCCCCGGTAGACAAACGCTACGGCCACTTCAAGCAGCCCTGCCAGCGCCTGTACAACTACTAAACGGGAGGGATGCTTGTGAGAGGGCGTGTCTCAAGTTGCCTCCACCACAGCACAGTGTGCAGCACAGTGCCTTCACTCTGAAATACTCAGGTTTTCCACCATTGTTTCACCTCACATAGTTACTTCTGCATATCCACTCACCATGCAAAGCACATGAGATTCACCACTTCCTGCGCAGTAAAATGATCCAACGTCCACCAGATGAACCACAGCAGCACATGTTTTTGTTGGGATTTGAATAAAGGCAACCTGCACTGTAACCCTCACATCTGAAACCACTGAGAACAACGAACCTCGATCTCCTGACATCACGAATGACACAGTCGACCCCTCAGGTTGGAAAGCAGTAGTAACACACACAGCTACTTTCAAAGTAACGCCTTTGTACATTATCGAACGAGAACAGTGGAGTTGTTAGACTTGATTAGATTGATTAGATATACTGTAAGTAGGGGTAGAGCTAAGAGCTAGTTGGAGGTGTGTGAATGTTATTGTAAAGTTTGTTTTTTTACTTTTACAGTGTGTGACACTGATCCAAATCCAAACAGTAGACTACTTTGCTCTAAACGCTGATGCAGATGGATTATGGCACGTTTGGATTGGTTATTTCTTGGCTGTGTTCAGTATGTAAGGTATTATGTGCCTTAGCTTAAGACGTCCTTGTGACAAGTGTGTTAAAAGTTGATTTCATACCACACTGACTTGTACAGTATTCATGTTGTGCAAAAACATGAGCATACTCTGTGAACCTCCTAAGATCAATGTTCCTTTTGTTTCTAATTGAGTCTGAAGGAATAATGACAAACCTGTTCTTTGTATTGAGTCTACCATTTTGTACTTTTCAGCAAGTATTCCCTCTTTCATGTTTAAGTTCTTTCTAGACTCATGAGTGTAAATACATTGAATATTATGTTTTTCTATTTGTGGGTATTTATAAAATGTACAAAAAAAATGCAAATAAATCTTGTTTTCTTAAGGTGGTGGCTGCATGTGTTTTAATGTTGCATTACACACAGTGACTGTACAGTGGAATTCAACATGTGTAAGGCACCGGGGCGATGACAGAAAACGTCTCATTTTAGAAGGTCGTGTCTCTTTCCCATGAACCTCTTCACTCGCTCGGGGTCGACCGCATTGGCCCAGTGGCCTCCCTCCTTGAAATGAGAGCCGATGATCATCCCGTTTGCATCAACGTAGCGTTCAATATTGTCATAGGTCACTCCAGAACCTATAAGCACTGGGATTCTCACAGACTGGGAGACCTCTGCAGAAGCAAAGAAACAGTGGAACAGTAGTAACTACAGGTTCACCTTTTTTTGTTGTGCTGTTCATGAATGCTGTTGATTAATGTCACCCACAGTGTGAGAGGGAACTAAGCAAAGAGAGGCTGTGAAACACACAGCAAACTTTGGACAGAGTCGAGGCCAACCTCCACAGTGGCATGTGAGCTCCAGTATCACTCTGTCTGACCTCTGCCTGCATGTTTGTGTTAACTACACAGAGAGTGCATGTGTGAGTTTGTTCTCGAGTGTGACAGCACACACGTGTATGAATCCAAGGCTGGATGACTGTTCAGCTCAAAGTGCTTACAGTTTTATATGTCATGTTGGAGGCTCTGCTTAAAATAGGAGCAGCGGTGTTGCTATGAGACTGACATGGTCCAGACTTCAGACCCATCGACCCTCAGCAGATACTAACCAGGGTGCCTTTCAGCACTGCCTCCCTGGCCTGATTAAGTCACTGACTGAAGAAGTATTCAAATTCTGGTACAAAACCACAATGTAAAAATACTTTATTGCAAGTGAAAATCCTGCATTCAGTGTTTTACTTAAGTAAAAGTACAGACATAGTACCAGCTAAATATAGTCAAGTATTAAGAGTGCAGGAATTCATTATATATATATATAAATTGCCCCCCTTACAGAGTATTATTGGATCATTGTTGCCAATATGTATCACATCTAAACAACCAAAACGCATTGAAAATAAGCTAACAGTACTTGTTTTGTGTTTTTAAATCATGTGTAGTAAAGTGAGTACATGCTGTATGTAAACCTGAGCCTATAGCTTAGTAACTATCGCTGGGTGATTCGCTGGCCAACAACAAGCTGTAAACATATTGACATATTAAACACCTTCTAAAGTTGATAATGCCAAGCTTATGATGTAGCAGTTGCTTATTTACACATCCTGTGAATAATGGAGTAACAGGAGCATTCTTTCAGTCTGTCTGGGGATTGTAAGACCAACCGTCACTTTCCTTTTACCTCGGTTTTGATCTCCACCAGCTACTGAGAAAGAAGATCTGCCTTGTCGGCTGCTAAAACGCTCCGCTCTGTTCACCAGCTAACTTCGTCTGTGTGCTGTGCTGAGGTGGGTGTACAGCTGGCTTATCAGGGCTATTTTTAATGGAAACAGCCCCCTGCTGACACTGTACAAATGGAGCACCAGTTTGGCAGACTCGAACTCGAACATATTGTCATGGCCTCTGGTTTTAAGGGGCAGTTCGCACAAAGTTCTTCAGCATGTCTATGTTTTGTTGCTGGAGCAGCTTACTTAAACCTGCATTATGTTTGGTGCACAGGGGCAGTAAAACAAGCTGTAAAAACTATTTTGACACATTACCACCTGGTAAAGTATATGCAACATGAGAAATTCAGGTGTCTGACCATTTGACAAAAATAAGTACAACATTCACTGTCCTCTTGGCTCTGTCTTGATCTATTTCAATGCAATCGGGGTCTTAAACTGTTCAGTGCTCTGCTATGTTCACCAGCTAGTCCCTGACTCTGTCTGCTGTCTGGTGCTGGGTAGGTAGTGTGCAAAGCGTTGTCACAGAGAATAGTGCAGGTGGAGAGGCGGGTGATGATTGATGAGCTGCAGACTGTTCAACCAAAACAATGAACAGAAAGAGCTTTCCAGGCTCCGTGGAGCTGAGGGGAACTGGAACTGGTTGATAATCATCTGTGGGTTGGTTACTACAAGACACACCTCTTACATTACTCATCATACAACGTGCATCCTATTTTTCATTGTTAACAGGCTTTTTACACCGCTGACATGTTTACTTGTCACAGTAGGAAAAGCACAGGTGTCAGTAATAACATCACCCACTGCTTTGTTCTATCCACTACTAGAGGGAAGAAGCAGACAAAAGTCTGCACAATATACGAATAGCTCTAACAGGCATTGTAAGACATGACACTATTAGTACAGGGTCCAGATTTTTGTCTCATTCTTGCCTCTAGTTTTACCTAGCACCTGTTGAAGTTGTTTTGGATGTGTGTACCTTACACCCACCCACCCCTCTATTCACTGTGTGAGTGAGCCAGCATGCATAACTCCAGGAACCTGAAACTGAAGCAGCCAGATGGAATTCAGTGACCTGTAACAATATGTCCTCTATAAGGCTGAAACTGTAAAAAGGTAGTAAACGGTGCAGTGCTTGAGTAAATGTACACCACTGGAAATGTAGTAGTTGTGCATGTAACACAAAATGAAAGCACCCAGCACAAGAAAAGTCTCACACAACTGTACTTAAACCTGACATTACTGACAGCAGTTAGTATATGTTGTACTTTCTCTTTCCACCACTGGATTATCCTATTTGCCTTACATCTGGTCATCACTAATGCAATTGCAATGAAAATTTCATTGACATGCACAATGACAATAAAGACTCTTGAATCTTGAATCACTACCCAATCAAACATAATTCAGCTGTACTCCCACGAATGTAACCCTCACTGTGTGTGCTTTTATGCATGTCAGTATACTAGAGTAGTGAGAATGACCGTCCAGAACAGTCCCCTGGACACGAGTCCATCCCTTCAGTTCTGAAGTGAAGTATTTGTTCACAACCGCCACTGAGTCAGCAATCACTTGGTCAGGCTTACTGAGGCTTCTGCCCTTTAAAACTCTACAAAACATTCCCACCCAGTGGAGTTCAGAGTTAATGTCCATTAATACTTGACTCTACATGGTGAGAGACAGAGAGGACAGAGACAGGGTGGGCATATCACACATTCCCAAAGTAATCCACAGTGCAGCCCGGCTCCAGATCGGTGCCATCTTGGGTGACTGCTGATCACTGGTGTGAATGACCAATGGAGGACACTGAACACTGCTGAGGGTGTCCTCTGGTGGACAGACAGGCTAGTGACTGGAAGTTAACTATACAGTAAATAAGGCTGTGGTACTTCTCAGATTGTGGGGAATACGCTGCTCTTCTTGATTTGATTTAATTGTTAAATACTTTTAGGTATTTATCATTTTATAGATGAACTGATTAATAAAAGATATCAATATTGAACCACAACCAGACAATTTCCCTGCCTCAGTTGGACAATAATGTTTTATTCTATTCTGTTTTATGAAAAAAGCGATGAGTTGCAGCCCTATGTTGCTATCCAACATTACTGTGTGATCAAAGCTAGCGGTCCTTGCAGCACCATATGGCCTCTGGTTATGTGACGTGTGGAGTTTTTGTACCTCTGAGCTCCCGCGGGTCAGCCTGCGCCCCGGTGGCCGTTCCCGTGATGATGAGTCCATCAGAGAGGAAGAACTCTGCGGCACGTGCCGTCTCTTCGATGCTCACGTCTGATGTCAGGGCATGGGAGCTGGGAAAACACACATACAGTGTGTGTGCACAGGCTAAGGAGAAGCAGTTGGGGATAAAACTGAGCCTAAATCTGGACAGTGGGCTGAAACCAGGGTTAAATAAATGAAAATCAAAATACATTCTAAAACTGGGACCAAGAACAATTCCCTAAACCCTGAGTCTAACAAACGTCCAAACTCATTAAATATTTTATTTCAAAATACAAGGTCAGGGTTACTAAACCATCAGTACAGGAGAATGCTGGTCTAGGTCTGTATTTACAACACTCTAAACAAATAACTTTTTCACTAAAAGGAAGGAGAAGCAATCTATCAACCATCTCTCTCTTACTTCGAGAAAAGTGTAGGAGTACCATTTGTTCTGCAGCTCTCAAGTGAGCACATGATTAATCTCATGTAAGAGAAGGAATAACCAATTAGAGACAAGGATTTAACCTACATCCGCCACATAGTTCACTCTTCCTCCGAGAATCCTTACATTTTAATGAGTAACATGTTATCCTGCACAAGCCCATATGAATTAACTATTAGCTGGTTCATTTCATTTGTGTGAAATCCTTCATATTTCCACGAGCAATGAGCATGTGAGGTCTTATATTTCTATGAATTTTTATGGAGCTAAAATGATAAAAAACAGACTGACATGAAAGCAAAAGTAAAACCAAACTGAACTGCAGAGAAAACACACAGCAATTTACTGTCACACTGAGTGCAGGCAGTGGAGATGCAAAGAAACTGACTAAAAACTAAATGAATGCCAACTTTACTTTCATCATGAGCACTCGTGTGTTTGGAGAATGTTTTAAAAGAAAACAGCAGCTGCAAACATTTGGCTAAAACCTACCCAACTTTGAATTATACAAATGTATTGCTTCACATAACGAATATATTGTCCTGTCATTCCAAAATGTCATCCCATACTTTATCAAACCAGGGACGCTGTGTTTATAAAGCATGGACCTTAACCAATCGGCTATCAGCGTGCCCATGTTACTTAATTTACTTTTTAAGTGAAAAGAAATTTGATAAGTGGGTGATTCTTCTTTAGGTTCTTAAATCAGCAGTTTGATAAATACAGCCACTGATGAGATTTTTTTTAAAGTACAGATTTGAATTTGTCAAAAGATCCAATGGGCAGCTCAGGTCAAGCCAATTCATTCTGAGGCCACTGACAAACTGAAAAACGTTAAATCTCTCTGAATGATATTTTCTGTCCAGTCACCCCAAAACTATATGTATGAATCTCTATTTACTACAGTTGTATTCAGAGACATAAAGTGTTAAATATTATGTGTTCAGGTCTTCTAGCATATCAGTGGGTCAACAGGTTCTACTTACTGTACAAACTGTACAGATGATGATCTCACCTGTGCTTCTTTTTGATGTCGGTGAAGATCTGCACATGCTCAGCTCCAATCAGTTTGCGGTATCTCAGTAAGTCCCCGGCGCAGGCATTCAGGAGGCCCTCGTCAGCCACATGAGAAAAGACAAAACCCTCAGCCCTGATGAAATCCAGACCTGTGACCATACAGTAACATCATCACACAATAGCTAACCAGTAGCCACTGTGTCAAACACGGCTACATTTTGTCAAAGTCTGCCATACAAGTAGCTGACTGTTGTTACTTTGGCCATGATAACACATAATAGAAGACCTCTGATCTGCTCTGTCCTGAAAGCTTTGGCTGCAGATGATTACAGCCTCATATATCGCACACATATAATTCAACTGATGTAAAGCCTGAACCTGAAGCCAGAGCTATGGCCAGTGCCTGCTGGTTAGCAGAAGACAGTATTTGCACTCCGAGCGGCAGGGACGGACAGACGCTTCTCACGGCGGTGCATACTGCAGTCATACAGGCACACACCTCAGGGCCCACGGAGAAGGAGTAAGGGATATCATGCATGTTCTCAATGATCACACCATCCTGAAAGAGGGGTTCACAAGCAGCGGTTAAAGGCTTTCCTGGAAACACTTCAAAAGTGGAAGGAATTCACACAATGTGCAGTAACTTACAATCCCTGCATCACGGTAGATTGCTGCCTCCCTGCATGCTTCTTCAGTGATCTGGGACATCTTCATAGAGCCCAGCGGGGTGCCTGAGACAGACAGGAAACTCAGTTCAATACAGCATGAGACGTCGCACATTATAGCTCCCAGATTCGCAGTGGTGTAATGTAACGAGTACTTGAACCTTTCTTGAGTATTTCCATTTCATTTCACTTAATACTTCTACTTCACTACAGTTTATTTATGTTTTACTCAACTATACTAGTTGTATTGCAAGTAGTTTAAATAAACTTCACCTAGACCAAATTTAACAAAATGCTAAGTTACTTACACATTAATACATGGGCAAAAGTAGTCAAATCATGTACTATATAAAAGTAGGATCAGTATTTTTTACTTTTGATGCTTTGAGTACATTTTGCTAAAAATACTGCACTCTTGCTTTAGTAACAACCTCAGTGCAGGAGGGTTTTTTACAGTGTGGAATTGCTGCTACCTCCCCACCACAGAAAACTTCACATTTCAACAGTGTAGGGCACAGATCAGTGCAGGCTTAGTTTACCTGGTAAGGCTTTGACATGAACCATTCCAATAACCACGGATTTTAGGCGCCCAAAAAGGTCCACGAACTTCATGTTCCAGGTTTTGTGAAGAAACCAGGGAGAAAAAATGTCTTGTTTTTTTTTCTTTCTAAGCACGGGGGTCACGTGACTGGTCAAAGGTTAACTTTATTTAATCAAACAGGATGTCAAAAACTCAACCGTCCACAAAATGTGTATCAAGCAGGTACAGAAAATATTGCTTTTCTTGCTTTACCTCAGCACCTGGATCAAAAACGCATTTAGCAGTGCAGCAAGTTTGTTAAGGAAAAGAGTTGCGAAGTTGCAATGGGGGATAAGTATGACAACCCATGCGGGAAATGGACGCCGGCAGAAGCAACGCAGGCTAACATAGGTCATTTTCTGCTAAATAATGGATGCGCCCAGGGTAACAGCGAGTGACAATCACATACAGGGTTCACAGGACGAAACGCCTCGTTTACCTCACAATATCTGTGTCGTGTTATGTTTTATTTTAGGCTTAATCCAAAGGAGTACGGCTTTGTTTACATCTGACAGCCTAGCCACGCGGTGCCTAAGCACTTCCTGTTTGCAAGCGCCGCCCCTGCAGCTGTCACCAACAGAAGTCACGCCTCCCGTTTATAAACTTATTTTTCTATTTCTTTAGCACGATATAGAGCGATTATATCAAACGCACAGGCTCTGTCCATGCTACAGGTGTGAAACTGTGGTGAATGGGGTTGAAATAATTACTATTACGAAGCGACGAAGCTGGCGGTTTAGCGCCAAGTTAAATCTACCCCTCCCTGACGTTGATGCTTCAAGTCATCTGTTCTCGACAAGGCGCCAGCTCAGAGGAACTAGCCCGGCCTGAGCACACACACACAGCACCTCCGACTCCGAACAGGCGCTCAGTTTACACCGTAGTAATTTATTTTTTAGTCGTGGATAAGAGTGAACTTCAAGGGCACAATCTTGAGGTGAGTGGCTGAAACCAAACTTAATCATTGCATCGAGTTAAGTAATTAAGCTAGCTTCAGCTGCAACTTTTGTAACGTTAGCTAAGCTGAGTTAAGTACTGGCTAAACCGAAACGAGCTGGACTGCTGATAATGAATTAAAACTTGTATGGATGCACATACGTAAAAGTCGCCTTTGTTCGGGGTGTGTTGGGTTTGGTTGTTCTTACCTTTTAATGTTGAGTTGGGAAATAGGCGTCCTAGCTGTGCCTATGTCTTTCGGCCATTATGTGACGAGCCAGCTGTCCAAAGTTAGTGAGGGAAAATAACTATGTTCCCCTTCGAAATACCCAAAATAACAACATCAAGCAGCTAATGTAGTGTCTGTTGTTTGTCACCGACTAATTTCATTAATGTGTTTGCATTATGTGGCACTTTTTGGCGACTTTTAACATTGCGTACCGTTTCCATTTCCCCGCGCCAGACTGAGTTGGGCTTTGTCAGGAGGAGGGAGTTGAGAGTGGGGGTTGGGAGTAAACGACTGTGTTTTCTTAAACCCCCTCAAATAAGACTTAAAAACATTTCTCATTCACAGGTTTACTCCGAAACGGACACATATCCCTCTGAGTATAATGCTGGGGAAACGGTGAGTTTCGTACTTATTTCAGCCATGGTTATTTTAAGCTCGTCAATCAGTGTGTGACGACAGAAAGAAAGTTGAGTTGATGGAGCTTTAGCCATCCGGGTAGTTAGCTTCTTGCTATAGCACCTTATTTTGACAATATGAACAGGTTTATCCAGGCTTATTAAAGTGTTTTATGTCGATTTTGGAGACTTAGAGCTGCGTTGTTGTTTTGTGTGGTTGCAGGGAAGAGACACAACCGAAGTCTGTTGCTCCTGAGGCGCCCAAGGAAACTACAGTGCGACCGAGAAAGAGGAAGGCAGATGTTGCCATTGTAAGTAGCCTGAAAGGCTTGCAGACTAGCGAAGAACTGGCCTAAACCCCATTTCCAGCTGTAGGTTGCAAATGTAGGCCTAATTCAATAATGAAAATGTAAAACTGCTGTCAAACATAATCAGCATTGCTGGCAAGTAGCAATGCTTCATTTAAGTATTACTGAATGATGCAGCTGATATTAACTGTTGTTGCATTTATTAGTGCATTTTTACGGGTGCTTTCACAACAGTACACACCCAGGACAGGATTCAGTTTCTGCCTACCACAAACTCTCGTCTGCAGTGGAAATCCATGTGATTGAGCCAGCTCGGTGCTGTTTGATAACTGAATCACATGCATCTTCCTTCTGTGATCCTCAGTGTTTACAAGATCTGGATGATGAGGAGGTAGCAGAGATGACGAAGAAGAAACAGCGTGATTGTGAGGTAGGTTTGGCTACCTTGTAACACTTGGTGTCAGGGGGCCCTGTAATGGAGCTTAGCACATTGTCACTGCTAACATTATCCAACTACCTCATGTCCCATTCACATATAAGAAAACACCTAACATTAATATACAAAACATGAACAGTGAACATGGTTGTTAGTACTTACAGCTGTCAAGTTAGAATGGCGGTATTTGGAAATTTCAGCTGCACTTTCTCTGCCATTTTTGTGCTATAGCTTTAGTAAGCTATCTGCCTAACTGTGTGGAAGAGGTGTGCAGTGAGTGTGCAGCAGAGTTCACGGGGGCAGGCGGGCGTATTACCGGCCTGCCACAGACACCAGATTTTTTTCTTTCTTTCTCAGATCATTTGGTTTATTGATTGCTGTCGAGATGTTAAGAGAATTAAAGGAATAAAGGACCAACTGTAGCCTTTCCCTGCCTCTCAGTTCTGTTAAAATGAGTCTCACCACATTGCCCTCATGTTTTCTTTGTTTCATCTCTCTCTGCTCTCCCTCTTTCCTGTGAAGCTGGGCTGGAGTCCTGATCCTGGTTACACAAGTCCACACAGGTGGATCCCCACACCCGATCAGGAAGAGGACCAACCAGTTGCTCTAATAAATGCAGGCTTCCCCCACTATGTCTTTAACAACATTTTTGCCACCCCTGTGCATTGCGCCCCACTCCCCGCACTGTGGTGAGTAGGCCTACTGTTGTGTGTTTAGCACAGGTTAGCCTCAGTGCCATTCAGCTCCCCCTGTTGTCTCTTGTAACATACTGATGGGTTTCAACTTAAGGACATATAAGTTAAGCCAAGGCAACAAGGCCTATGCTTCAGTGTTCACTCAGCATGATCTGTTTATCCATGTATCTGTCCAAGGAAAATCATACTTTAAATGCAAGTGTTACAACTTTGCACAACAAGGGGGGCAGCCAAGAGTTACCATTATGTCCATCTCTGTTTTGTGATCAGCTGGGCCAGTAAGGATGTGGTGTGGAACAACATGTTGGAGAAGGATAAGAACTACACCAAGGATGTTCATATGATGGACAACCACCCTCATCTGCAGCCCAAGATGAGGGCAATTCTCCTGGACTGGCTCATGGAGGTTTGTAGCATGTCTGAGTGACGAGTATGGCGTCTCTTATGTCAACACCAAAGCATATATCTCCATGCTTCCATTTTGAAAAAAACACTTATGAGTTTTTACTTATGAGTGCTCGTTTCTCTGGAAACCCACTTGTCTAATGGTCTGAAGTCAGTGGAGGTCACATCAGTGCAGTGATGTTCTGTTTGTGTTCGTGTTTAGGTGAGTGAGGTGTACAAACTGCACAGGGAGACATACCACCTCGCTCAGGACTACTTTGATCGCTTCATGGCTACACAGAGAAACGTGTTCAAAACCACACTGCAGCTCATAGGCATCACCTGTCTCTTCATTGCTGCTAAAGTGGAGGTAAGATTGGGTGGACTGTACAGCATGTGAAGGGGAATGATCAGAACACCTGCTTTTTAATTAGGCTGTAGTTCTTTCTAGTCTTGGTTGTGGGTTTGCTTTGGGTACATCATCTTAGTTGTATTGCCATTTTCTTCTACAATGATGATGATTAGTTACAATGCTCGTTCCATGCTTTGCCTCTCCCAGGAGATGTATCCTCCCAAGGTCCACCAGTTTGCCTATGTTACAGACGAAGCGTGCACTGAAGATGAGATTCTCAGTATGGAAATCATTATTATGAAGGTAAATGGCGCACACGCACAAAGACACAACTCGTTGATCCATGACACATCAGTATGTACTGGTCTGCATTTGTCCTGTTATCACATCCACAATCTACCCCAACTGATGGAGTTATGGTAGAACTTGGTATGTAAATTTGTATGGATATTGTAATAACTGGCCTTTAGCTAAGTACTATCAGCGGGCAGAATGAGTGGGCTTCCTTTTTTAAACTACATGATTTTAGAGCATGTCTTTCCAAAAGGTAGTTGTTTTGTTGCCACAACCCTGGAACTGCAGAAAATCTTGAATCTATCTTAGATAAGATAAAATAAAGATCTCGCCATTTTTCTCACACAGGAGCTGGACTGGAGTCTCAGCCCGCAGACTCCCATCTCCTGGCTCAATGTTTACATGCAGGTGGCCTACCTGAAAGAGACAGACGAGCTGCTCATCCCCAGATACCCACAGGCTACCTTCACACAGATCGCAGAGGTGCGTTTTGTGTGTGTGTTTTTATTTTTTATTTCCTTACTAATTGATGTGTCACTTAGATACTTTATTAATACAGAACGATCATAGAAATAGGAGTGTTCAATGAGGTCTGTCCAGTGCGTTTTAATTTGACAAACATTTCAGCTGTGCATGTCTTCATGTACGTTCATGTGCAAATGGTGACCCCTCCTAACTACTTTCTTCAAGAAACTGATTTTTGTTTTAGGAGGACACCTCAGACTGGTGTCCTTTTTCCATATCTAATTCAATATTTCTGTTTAAGCAATGCTGGCCAAACCTATTGCTCACCAGTAACATTTAAACATTGAAAATTACACTTCACATTGGGACAGAACACTGAATAGTTCAATTGTCTCTTGTTGTATGTCCTTGTTTTCAGAACTTTAGTTATTACTTTAGTTCTAACATCAGTGGTGTTCAGCAGAAGTGCCAGCAGCACTATGCAGTTCACCTTAAATGTTGTCCATTTGATCAGGAACAAGTTGGATTAATTGAATAAAGAAACAAGTACTACCTTAAAACTACAGATGTAAAAATCCAGCCCCAGTTTCTATAAACTGCAAAGTAGAGCTGTATCATCAGACAACCGTACCCAGTCAGCAGTATTTTAACACTCTGTAAATTTACCTCATTTGCCTAATTGAAGTTTGGAGTTCTAATGTCTGGTTTGCAAGCTTTTTTGTCAAATAAAGTGACAAAGTGAACACATGCATAAGTCACATGTTTAAGTAATCTCTAGATTACGCATTACTACAGTTGAGCTTTTACTTAGTCACGACACCATACCTCTACAAAGACTTCATCTTTTCTCTACCTGTAGGCTGAACTGCAGTAATATGAGGCCAGCCCCATTAAAGCAAAAGTCTGTCCCTGACTTGCAGAGTGAGTCAGTGATAAAGTTACACCATTGGTCGGTCGTGGGCTGGAGTTTCCCCGTTGGCTGTTGCTTTTTCAAAATGAATAGGTGCAAAAGTTAGCTATGTACCGCAACTCCAGATTTTTAAAAAAAAGAAGCTTGCTAGCAAAACGGGACGTCGTCCATGACCCACTGGGTTCGCCCGGCACCCACGGGTGCCACAGAAACACTACACCTGTTGACACTGGGGGGGAAAAACGTAAACCCTACTGCTGTGAGAAGCGGAGACAATAGTTAACGCAACAGCCCGGCATAGAGAAGAATAGGAAAGCAAACAGCTCTCCATGCACTGAGAGGTTGCTGTGTTTAGTGCTTCCCCACAACCTGCGATAAGCAGTATTTACATCAATACCACAGATGATTCTGTTGTGGCTTATTAGGAGAACATCCTTTTGCAATACATGTTTTGAGATATGCTGTGATAGTTAATTAGTCAGTGTTCTGTTTTTTTTTCTAGTTGTTGGACCTGTGTATGCTCGATGTGCGTTGCCTTGAGTATTCCAGCGGCATCCTTGCTGCTTCTGCCCTGTTTCACTTCTCCTCTCTGGAGCTGGTGGAAAACGTCTCAGGTAAAAAAAAAAGAAAAACAACAAAACAAACAAACTCACTTTAATTGGAGATGTACTCTTCTGAGAAAAAGTTCTATTAAAACATCCCAGTATATGAAGGTTTTTATTTTTAAGGCTTGTTTCTTTCCTTGCTGTTGTTGCCCTGGTTGTGTTCTCCCGTCTCATTACTTTGTTCATCTGTCTGTCCGTGCAGCTCTGAAGAGGGTGGAGGTAGAGAAGTGTGTGAGGTGGATGGTGCCATTCGCCATGGCACTGCGGGAGCTCGGTGGGTCGCGTATGAGAACATTCACAGGAATCCCTGCAGATGACATGCACAACATCCAGACCCATGCCTCCTACATTGCATGGCTGGTAAGTGGAAATGTTGTAACAAGGCATGAATGACAAATGAGAGTCTCTAAAAAATGACTTTCCCATGAAAATAACTATATAAATACTAAATAATAAATGGCATCTGCTTTAATTGGTACACCGCTAAGTAGACCCCAAACATTGAATAGCCTGTGGCCACTGAATTCAGAAATGAAATCAGTTATTTCAACATGCATGTTTACTGGCCAAAATGTACTCAGTAAATGAGAATCTTTTATTGATGAACATCTTATTCATGAACATCGTACCCTCAGATGTTGAAAAGTACAGAGACAGTACAGTTAATCTGTGTATTTCTGCTGTGTACAGGACAAGGCCTACTCTTACCAGGACGTGGAGTTGGAGCGTCACAGCAACTGTCCAGTCCCGTCAGGCGTCCTGACTCCACCCCTGAGCAGTGAGAAAACTGAAGAGTTGGTCAGAGTGGATGCCTCATTGCTGAAAATCCGACCGAGGATGCGTACGGCATCCCCGCAACGGCCTCTTCCAACAAACATGGAAACTGACAAAACGACAACAAATCCTAATTAGATTTTTACGTTATAGCCGTAAAGTGGGGTATAAAACTGATTCTGCAGTACCAGTACACATGTGTATTGTTGGATTTTCAGTGGGGATATGTTGATGGAAATAGTATTTTCTCCTTTCAAAGTCATGCTGATTTCTTGGATCCAGATGCTTTTAAATGTCTGTCGTGGGCGCAGGCACTGACTTTGGTTAAAGTGGGGAAACACTGACACACAGTGAGCAAATAGATTGCATGGTCCCTGTCCCCACAGGATGCCCATTTCAGCCTCTGGTTTGGAGGAAAACACAAAGCAAAGGACTGTTAGGGATGGGACAGCTCAGAGGAATTTTTATTTTTGAACCCCATTGCAGACAAATGCTTGCATTAATTGCCAACCACACCTACATGTAGTGGCTGCCATTTTTAATTTCTATGCAGAGGCCAAATTTAATGGACTTTTTATGGAGTCTCTCTTTAATTTTGTGTGTGTGTGTGGTAATTGTGTGTGATTGCTGTTTTTTTTTAATCTATTAGTGGCCTCATTTGCCCAAAAACTATTCCTAGGGTCATATTTGGCTCTATGTGCTGCTATAAAAGTGGGCTTTGCATGATGGAGGGGGAAGAGTATGTGTGTGTGTGTGTGTGCGTGCGTGCGTGCGTGCGTGCGTGTGTGTGTGTATATATGAAATGGTGTGTTCTTGTTTTTGGTTCTACTCTGTCCTTTTTATTGGACAAATCATGGCCATGTTTTGCTAAGGGACCAGTAGCTTGGCTACCGAAATGGGCAAGTGAACCAGCCAGGCTTCAGAAGCTAAAGTATTGATTGTATTTAACTTTTATTTTAATCCCAACCTGCCGTTTGTTTCCCCACCACCAAAATGTTAGATTTCTATTTGACTCGTAAAAATAAAATGCTGCTACGTATTTTCCATTAAAGACAGTTTCTGAGGAATCTTTTGTTGTGTTTATGATTTACCTATTTGAGATCACAGTACACTAAACCATTCTGACAAATGTTTTCATGAGATCTTATTAGTCTTCATATGTAGTGTGACCATGCACTGCCTTCACCTGTTCTTAAGAAATCAGATTCACACTGGCTTTATTCCACTAGATGTCAGTGTGATGCTGTCCCTTGGAAAGCATCCTATTCTCACCAAGAAACACAAACCATCACTTAAGCAACAGTACAGTGCAACAGAAAAGGTATCAGTACCCAGTTCCCACTGTCTTCAGTCTGTGAATTCAGAGCATGTTTGTAGTGTGTATTCCTGATTAACTTCAGGAAGAAGACAGTGATGCAGGTGGTCTTACATATACAAATTAGAAGTTAAGTCCTTTCAATGCATACACGTAGGGCCAATTATTAAATATCTGTGTTGTGTGGCTATGTAAAGCCTGCCCATTTTTGGGCAGTTTTTGTCATTAAGGTCTGACCTGAATCCTCAGCCTTTAGTCTGCAGTTGGGTGACAGCATCTAAACTTCTGATGTACTTCAACAGGGAGATAAATCATGGTGTTGCAACCTACAATTTCTGTATTTGGACCCTGCAAAGTTAACGGTACAGTGGCTTAGAGGTGCAAAACACTAAAATAGAAGACACAACATTCCACAGAACACAATAACATCACAAAAAACATTTTGGAAAGCAACTAAACTGACAACATAAATACAACAGTAAACAAGGGTCCAGTCCCAGAAAGCTGGTTTAACCAACTGAACTTATGCCTAAACTCTCAGGCTGTTTTTCTCATATGAACTCTAGACCATGTCTGGAGAATCAGGTATGGACATTGTCCAGAGTTGCCTTGTCACACATGTAGCAGACAACAGGAGATTGTCTACATAAGATGTCTTCTCACCTACTGGGAATTCCCCATTTGGTTTAGGTGAGAGGTTGAGCACTTGATTGATTGCAGGAGGAGAAGGACTCATCTGTAATAATTTATCAGTCCTATATGTATTTTTACGGATCCACAATAAGCAGGCACGCAAACAACTTACTCAGATGAGTACCAGGAGATGGTGTTTGATACTCACCCCATAGAAAGTGTCTTCTTAATAAACAGTCTTCCTCGATGTCCTCCTTGGTATCTCCCTCACTCTCCTCTGCTTCAGCTTCCTGGATTGTAGATGATGAAGATGCACCTCCCAATCCTTGCTGTGCCTCCAATCAGCTGTCTCCATCTACAGGTCAACAGCTGACTTTGAGTCAGATGTCTCTGTGGTCATCTTTGACAGGAGAACGTGCTTCAGGGCTGAGAGATGAGTCTGTGGCAGACGTGATCTGGAAGTGGTTTTTATTCCCTATGTGAGAACCCCTTCTCACACGCTGCACTGCTCAAATACAGTGGAAGAGACAATTTAGCCTACTTGTTGATGCTGGAGTAACAATCTGGTTTGCTTGTTTCTGCAGGACCAACACATACAGGACGATGTCACGTGTTTTCCTGCTTGCTTTAAGCTCATCCATTCTCTCAGTGGAGTTTCTGTCAAGTTGCAGAGTGGTTATCGTGATGTCCTCTGATCCGTCAAAGAGCAGCCCCCAAAATTCAGTGGACTGCAACTTTGCTCTGAACTCTCCGCTGATAGTTTGTGCAATGCTCTGCATGATACGCACCTCTGACATTCACTCCTAGCCGCTTCAGTAAAGCAAAAAAGAAGACAGAGGACGTGCATGTTTCGACTAATGATGATGGGAGAAAAACATTACACAGAGCTCGCTGCTGTTTCACCATTCAGCAAGTGGGCAACTGGACTTCTCAGCTTCACTGGCTTGTTTGTTAGCAATAGCTTGTCCCACATTCATGAGGTCCTTACTCATTTGGTGTTTATCAAATAATGAATAATTGAAATTCTCTCAGTCTATATAAAACACACCTGTCTGCTAGATGTGGATGCCAACCAAATATTTTGAACCACATCACATCCACAGAGCCACCTTTTAGAGAAATGCCTTTTCTTGTGCTGTGGTTTGGTCTGATATTATAAAGAGCACGAAGCTCTGTGCAACATCATGAACATGGAGTGTGTGTTTTTATTGACCTGCTCTATTCACATGAGCACAGCCGGACATTACACAGACTTTGTAGTCGGGAGCTAGAAGGTTTATTAGTTAATGTCTGGTTCAACTGATTGGGATGATATGGGACATACAGACAGCTCATCCAGGTAACGTCCGGAAAGGTTCAGGTAGCAGTGCATGTTTGAATATGGCTTGAGCTGACTAACCCTGAGATGGAAAAACCAGAAAAGCTGATCAGAGTTTGTTCAATTACCTCCTGAGTATGTTTACTCACAGTTCAGCATGGTGACTTGGTTGAAGAGGAGCAGCGCTTCCATTGTAGTCCACCCAGTGGAGCTGGAAAATACTAATGCGTGCCAATGTGGACTATGTGCGCATATATTTAATAAGAATACAGTTCCAATACAACCCCAGAATACTGGGAATACTTATATTCTGGGATCCACTAATTCACATCACAAAATTAGTCTTTATGCAGATGATGTCTCATTATTTGAGGGATTATCCTACATCTTGATAAGAAATTATAAAACCTATTAGTTTATCAATCTCCAACTGCTCTGTGATTTGGAACAGATAAATAATACTATCTTGTGGATGGGGGAATTGGAATACAGCAACCCTGTTATCTCCAATCATTGCGTATTGGTCATTTAAGGTATATATAGGCATTAGTATTTCTGCCAAGCTATCAGTAGAAGATGATGGTAATCGCTGGATGACCTCACCTCTCTCCCTAACAGGAGGAACTGCACCTGTTGAAATGACAATACTCCCAAATATCAGCGACCTCCTCTCCATGATTCCTGCTAAACCCAGTCCCAATTAATTCAAGTCACTAAACTCCATCGCATACAACTTTTATTGAAGAAGCAAGAAATAGAGAATGACGCTGACGACTTTACAAAAGCGCGAATCTCAATGAGTATCCAAATTCTACAGCCAACCAATTGGAAGGAATTCTCAGTGTCAGATGTATCCCTGGAAGGGCTTACCATTGAATCACAGCAAAGATTCCCAAACAGGCCTACATGTTGGTGTGAGCATGTGTAAAATTTCACGCTGAGATGAAAAAAAGCAGAAGAACAAGCAGCTCTTGCTGGGGAAAAAGAGTTCAGAAGATCATGAATACTGGAAGGTTACTGTGGATGAGATTTAAATGACAGGAATTACAGGAAGTGGCCGTAATTATTAGCTGCTTGTGGGGGTGAAAAACTATGTGCGTACACACCCTGTATGTGATCAAAATCACTGACCAATGCAGGTAATGTTGAAATCACCCTATCGCCCCTACACATCCAGTCTGAATGGGGCGTTGACCTGTATTTGCACAGCTAGAACTGGCGGTGCTGGTATTCCAGCTGCTGCACCAATACACATCAGCTGTCTGCTGTCTGTGTGCCAGACATGTTTCAATTGTTGTCGGTTTCAATTAAGTATAGCCTGCATTAAGACCCATTTGGTTACGTTCATACATTATATACATTCCATATTTTACATTATATCTTGTGATTGTCTGTATTTCCACACAAAACAGGGAACCAGCAAGTGAGATCAATGGGTTAGAGAGGTGTGTTGAGCCTAAAGCGTGTTGAGTTTTCAGTGTCACAAAGGTGGTTCTCTTTTAACCTGGTTAGATCGCCATGGCAACGTATACTGCACACCTAACCTGCTCCAGAGGAAATTCTGTACAGTGTTTTGGATTTAGATCAGCATTAAAAAGGTAAACCCATTCACTAATTCTTCTCCTGACGACATGCTCTGAGCGATTCTCAGCTGAGGGAATATGTCAGATCAACTTCCTTGCAACTAGGAAGGAAGTAGGAAGTACATATAATATATAATAATTCCCTTATTTATTGTCTTTGCCTCACTTTTAATATTTGGAATTTTTTCCGGTGTTTCTGCAGCTTCTTATTCTTTTCTAGTCTTCTATTTGTATTGTGTAGCTACATTTGACCTCATTGAACATCAGATTTTGCTGTGCTTTAACCAGATGTTCCTGTTCCTGTGTGAATCTGCGTTTCATCTCATTTCATTTTAGACACTTCAGTCATGGTTCTGATGATGTTGCTTGCCATCAACAACGCCTCCTCCCCTACATGAACCTGCTCGCAGCTGGACGGATAAACCCAGAGGTAACAGAGCCAGTTAATAACCAGCTTTGTGATTTACATTTTTATTTTGTTATCCAGGATCACTAATGTTAGGTTCAGTCAAGTCAGCTAACCCAAAGAGAGCCAAACCAAGTTGAACTCGTGGCACAGGCTCCTGCTCCTGGTCCACACCAGGTTAGTTTACAGGTCTAGCTTCCGCCCAGCCTTGACCAGTTTAACAATCAACCTGTCAGAGTGTTCTGACTGATTTATCACATTTGGACATGACGTGATGAATTTGACGTGAATTGCATTACTACACAATTGAAATCTTAGGTCAGATCCTTTTCAGTCTTAGTGTCTGCACAGTATGTTATATATTTTATAAATTTATATACAGATGTTTTCTCCTTTCAGATTAGCAGGAGATGTCTTTGTCTTCTGCTTGTCTTCTGCATTTTCACCGTTAGAACTTCTGGAAACATATACAGACGGGCACTATCGTGTCTCCAGTTACTCTGTAGAGTTTCAGGTCTCAAATGACACCTCACTTGACCAATCATCATCTCCTATATGTGACCAGAAAAGCCAGTAACAGTCTGAGTTGAACAGAAGGGCCTCTTTTTTCTCACCACGTGTGACGATCAAGCCAATTAAAGATAGTTTCACAGATGCCTGACGCTTCAAATAGCCAATGAATTTCTGAACACTTCAGGACATTACGCAACTTAAGTGTTTTCAAGCTGTTATTACTCAGTGGCAGCAGCACTTATAGTGACTGTGACTGCTGGGGATAAAAGTTCAGAGCCATGCCTGTTCAAGAACACAAACTCACTTTGAGTTTGCCATTTTCACTGGACTGGTATTAAATGCAATATATGTGGCAGTTGTTAAAACTTTTTTTCTCTGCTCTTTTCTGAAGTACACAGTGTGCTTCAACAAGTTATAGAGCCACCGGCAAACAAGGAATGTGAAATGTGCATGAAATGTGCATGGAAAATCTGCACGGATGTTGGACATATACTTGACCCTTTAGGGCTCCTGATTTAGAAAAATTGTAGATCCGCCCCTGGACAGGGGTCCTGGTTGATACATCAAAGTTATTTAGATCTATCTATCTATCTATCTATCTATGTGTTCAGTTTCAGTTTGTCACTGCTCTGAGTTGGCTTCATGAAACAGATACATTACAGTTCAGTTTGATGGGCTAATTCAAGACAGGCTTTTCACAATAATTCTTGCTCTTCACCTTCATGGAACACCTCTTTGTTCTTTGTCAGCTGCCTGATGAGAACCAGCTCTGCAATGGACCACACGGAAACCGGACCAGCAACCACACCGCCGTTCTTGTTAACCACCAGCATAGACTTAGCCTTGTTTGTCTCCCGTGGTTAGTTTCTTCTCTGCATGTTGACACTGCCAGTGCCAAACAACACGTCTGCTCTAGCTGAGCAGAGTTAGAACCAGGCCAGGCTTCCCTCAGGGCCTTGCCACCATCCCATGTAAACAAGTTGCTGCAGTGTATATTAGCAGACACTTTGATGTCACCAGCTGACTTAGTTTCTCTTACTCTCTTACTTTCTCTTACTCTTAAATATTTCATTGACTTGGCTAATTCACAGCAGTGGAGTGAGACACTGCCTCCAACAGGGGCTATGACTGCTGACTCTTGCCAGAACTCAAAGGGGTGAGTTTATCTCATGGTGTAAGGTAATCACAAACATGGCGGCAGCACCGACTGTATGAAAACCATGTATGATTTTCAGTTGATCATTTTGAGTTTTTGAAGCGCTGCTGATTGTTTAGGGCCTCCGGAAACCCTTAAGTGCCCTTACAGTGTGAGAAACATGCCTGTGCTGAAATGCTCAGGGACCCTTGATGTACATGCGGGCCTCTCTGTCATGCTGTTTTAAATGTGCGTCTGCCTCCCTCTCGTGGCTGCTCTAATTACATGCAGGACCACTTGCTGAACCACCGATTCCCTCACCTGAGCCTCACGCTGCCTCCTCTGACAGGACGCACGGGACGAAAAGGAACTGCATGTGAGAGAGAAACTAACTAGAACTATACCATGAACGATACACCTCCCTGACAAAGATAAAAAACTGACTTTTTTTGCAGAGCTAAACTGCTTTGGATTGAGGCTGTTTATGCACAACATGAGTCATTTTGGAGTCACACTCGTGTCAGTTGATTTTAGTTATCGGGCCTGTTTGTGACAGTCATCACTTAGTCCTCCCTGTGCCAATTATAATTTGCCCCTCTGCATGAAGTATGTTTCCCAGATGAGCACAAAATCAGAAACAGATTACTGACCATGTGAGTAATGTGAATCAGCTCTACGAATCTGCCATTTTTGCGTTCCTTTTTTCACATTTGTTAATTAGCGAACATTTAAGATTCAGAAATTAAAGCAATGTGAAGTTTATTTAGAGCTTCACTTATTTTTGTCTATTAATCAGGCTGCTATTAGATCGGCATGCCGAACACACACTCATCCTTAAAGACTGCGTGAAGTACTCAGCTTTACATTTCACTGCTCCTCAGTTGTTTACCCTTAAATAAGAAGGTGCACTACATCTGTGCTGCCTCTGCTTTCTGCTGTTTCAGTGAGTAAGGATACAGTGTGTGGACCTGTTTCATAGGAGAGAATCAAACTTGTCACTGTGGGAAAAGCAGCTGTGTAGTTAATGGCATTAATGATGGTTCTGTGTCAGTGTGCCAGTGAGCCACTATGTGTGCTGGACTGAAAGAAGGACTACAGTACAAAGTCTTAAAATTGGAATACTTTTTCAAAACTGAAAGTCTATATCGCAACCAATGCGAATTGGAACAATGATGATGAAATCCAGTTTCTTTACAGTTTTTTGTGATTCATAGTGTAGGATTAATAGTAAAAAGGCAGGTTTACAGCTCTAAATGTAGCTGATCATCAGGCTTCACCACAGCTGAAGTATTAAAAGATATTCGTCAATGAGAATGAGATATCGCTATAGATACAAGATTACTTGCATGTTCATAAATTAACTGTGTAATGTATTATTGTTGTTGAGTGAATTGACTTTTTCAGACACGTTAATAAACAGCAAATCAAGCAATATGGTATTTACACCCATAAACATCTAATAGCACAGTGCTGTGTACTGACCTCATGCAACTTTGAACAGCCTATATATAATACAATATGTCAGGAGATCTTAAAGGTCAGGAGAAATGAAATAAATAGCCTCACGACTAAACTAAACCAAACCGAACTGACATTAATGCATCAGTTCGTGTCAGTTAAAACACTGTTTGTCTGATTGTAAGTGAATAGTCTGTAATGCATATTAAGCATGAGGATTTTACCAAACATCAGTTATTCCTCCCTTCCTGCTGTTTGCTTTAGGAATATATTCAGAAAACACAAAAACATTATCAAAAATGTATTCAATGAAAATTCCATCCATCCATCGTATTAAAGCTGAATCTGCAACATTTGTGTTGCAAAAACTACAAATGACAAGCCCGTCATCCTCAGGAATACTTTGTGTTTAGTGCTAATTGGCAAATACTATTTTGCAAACAGCTAACCTTTGATGAGCATGCTAAACATTATAACTGCTAAACATCAGCATGTCTGCATTGCCATTGTGGGTAACATACTAACATTAGTGCCCTCTTACAGCCTCGCAGAACCAACTCCTCGTTTTGTCTCAGTGGTATCAGCGGCCTCCGGACCACTGACCACCGGCTTCCCGCTTAACTTCCTGTTTATTAGTCAGGCAAACTGTCACTACCAGCAGCTGTCCGAAAGTCCCACAAGTTTCCGATTAATTTGTAGAAATGGAAATGTGCATAAAACTCTTATCTGATCACATACTCTTGGCTGATTGGTATAAGTTGTAATCAGTGATTGTGCTTGAGTGCTGGTGTTAACTGTGTGTTTACACACACACACTGCCATTACAATGCTACATTACATTACATACTCTGCATATCAAAGTGGAGGACAATAAAAAGTATAGAACACTGCCAATAGCAGCAAATGTTTAGCTGTTCAAAATATGTTCACCTAAGCGCCATTTGTGAATTTCATCAAGATCTGGAAGCGGGCCTGTGGCAGAGCCAGGACTTCTAAAAATCCTTGGCAAAGTGCTCCATTCTCATGTCCTGCCTGATAAAAGAAGTATCTGTATCTTCCCTTATAATTTAGACTGAGGGGGACATATTTGGAATAGATCTTAGAGCTGTATAGTACAATAGAGCATGTGTGGATTAGGCCTATTTAATAATGCGAGCACAAAGGCACTCTGTTCTTTTAAGGCTTTATGGGATTTCATAATGTGTGTTTGTGTGTGCGTGGATGTGAGTGTATATGTGTGTGTGTCACACATGAGAGGCCGTTTCCTGTCGATACTACTCCACACATCCCCGGTTCCTTTTCCATTGTAATTCCTTTAATTAAAGTGATTTTATTCACAGGCACACAGCTGGCACCAGCTACTTTCCATTAGCCATCTGAGTGGACGCCTCGTTCAGTGGGAGGACCCGCACTGGGGCTGCTTCCTATGGAGCACACAATACTATTTTCATCTCCCAGCTGAGTTTGTTGTGTGTTTTGAATTTATTAATCATTGATTTTAATGTGCTGCCTCTTGACAGTGGCAGCTACCCACGCATTAATTAATTCCTGCTTCCCAGCCTTACAAAATGGCATTTAAAAACAATGAGAGGTCGGCTGGTGTTTCCTCTGACCTATAAATGGAAGGTGTCAAAAAGCAAAATGTCAAAATTTGCTTTTATTTGTTCTTCCCTCGGCAGATTTTATTGCCTCCTTTTATTTGATAGAGCAAGATAGAAATGAGGTTATTTTAGGTCTATTGAAATGATGTGTAAATACAGTTGTGTCACCTTTAATATTCCGCTCTTCTTTTTGGGAGGTTGTGAAATGCAATAATGTCTCTTTTGTCGGGCATGTTTCCCTCAGTGCACCTGCTTTGCATACTGCATCTGCCAGGAGCACTCTCAAAGGAACTGTGGGTCTTAAGTTGAGGATAAAGGTGCATTGCCATCAACAATAGGTAGTCTGTGTTTATCCTTTGAGGTCTTAAACAACTATGTGTACAAAGATTTGCCTTCCGTGAATTGGTGGAAATAGAAAAAGGGAGATTATATCTTAAATTAAGCATATGGTGCTGGAATTTGAATGGTGTTGGGATTTGAATGTATTTATGGAAGTATATTCTTTTTTTATTTATTGAGCAGACCTGAATTGTTCATCCATTTAAATGAGTGACTGGTCTGTGTGTTTGGAGAGATAAAAGCTCGCTCTCATAATCCTTATTGACACTCTGGGATGCGTAAAGACAGCTATTGCTAAGTCCCTGCAGTGCCCTGCCCCATGGAAAGGGCCTCATCCCTATTCACAGTGGGTTGTTTAAAGCTAAAGATTTCCTGACAGATTGCTCTCAACATGTTGTGCGAGAGACAACTACCCAAACTGGATTTGTGTGTATTTTGCACGTCTGCGCGCGTGTTTGTAGGTGCACGGTGGCGCTGCAACCCGAGAGCGAGGGGGAGTCGTGGAGTGCTTATCGCACGCTTCAAAAAGCATTCCTGCTATAATTAAAAAAGCAAACAACCACAGTCGTAACCTGATGGCATTTAGTGGGAGCCCCGCGGAGCTTCGGCACAAAACCGCAAACAGTGCTGACAGCTGCAAAAGATAATACACTCGCTCCTCTCAACTCACCTCTATCATACTGGAAGCGGCTGTTACGTAGAAAGAGAAGAGGTAAATAGATACTGTGTTCATACACACGCTCACAGAAAAGTGCTTATGCTTCACAAACCTATACTACAGTGTGGCTGATCTGTTTGGATTGCAGCACAAAGACCGTCTGATACTGTGAGGTCATGAACCATTTTTAGAAACAGCTGTAAAATAATCAGCCAAATTGGTTTGATACGGAAACTGTGACTTCATTCAGGAGCGTTCGCACATCCACGCTGCTGGTCTTTGGTGCAGATGCGAGGCCTCTGGCTCAGCCACGCTACAAAGTGAAAATAATCATTCCCATGCAAATGCACTGTTTGACATGTTCAATTAGACCCTTGTGAAGAAAACGATCGGCGCTTTGAAGAGAGACAGTTCCCACTGTTAGTGCACCTATGAAGCCCTAAAGCTGCTTGGCCTTTCTCCCCCTCCTCTCCCTCGCTGTCCTCCCCGTTCCAGCCTCCCCTTCCTGTGCCTGGCCTCTAAAGGGAGGGAGAAAGAGAGATCCATCGATCAGGGCGATCGTTGAGCGCCCGCCCCGCCTCCTGCCTCCTGCCTCGCATTGTTTTTATCTCATCTCTCAACCCTGTTGCCATGGCACTGAAGATGGCACTTCAACCCTTGTGCTTAATGATCTCTTGGATGATAGCCTACTTGTCAGGCATTCATGCCCTGTTCTGTTGAAATGCAAGACAGAGAGGAACGAGCTGCTGCTGCTGCCACTGCAGGGGAGGGGGGGGTTATTTGAACATTTTATTCTAAGCTTAACTGGTAGTGAGCATGGCGTTATGGGTTATTTACCAAACGAGCCGTCTTTGACAGCTGTTTTGTTTCCTCTTCCTGGCCAGCTGAACCACGTTCTCAGAGATGGACATTCAGAAAGACAGAGAAGCCAATTTGCATTAATTTAGTGATTCCTTTTGTTTTGCAGCATTACTTTAAAAGCCATCCCTCTCTTCTGGCAGTTCAGTGCTGGGTGAGGGATTACTCATATAAATAGCTGCCATTGATTTGACTAAGAGAATGCTTTGTGTCATTATGAAGGCAGAAAATCCTAATTTGGAATTTGGAGCACAAAAAAAAAAAAGAGCTGAGCATTCAATTCATATCCATAATCCACCACATTGCATGAAATCAGGGGTGTCGCGTTACAATGCTTGATTTTAGTCATCGCTGTGATGGAGACAAAGGTAGCGCCTGGAGCCATCATGGCGGTGCTACTCAGTGAGGGAATGTGTCATTTTATTATGTTTTATCTGGCAACCTCCCTCTGTGCGTTGTTGTGTGGAAGGCCTGCGTAGGGAGCGCAGGGGTTGTGAGCCTGGGAGACTGGCATTAAAGACACTAGCAACCATTATGAAAAAAGCCAATAATTACCAGCACGTATGTTCAAATGTGAGTGCAGCTGCACCCAATCACACATGACTTGAGGGAGACGGCGTGTGCAACAATAACCCCTCCCCCCCCGCTCGGGTTTTTAAATATGGAAGTCAGTCAAACACATTAGTGACTGCTTATTGATTGAGATTCCTGGAAAAGAAGCGATATGCCGGCTCGCCATTGCTGGAGCTGTTCGATCCCATTTGACCTATCATTCATGTGTGGCGGGTTAGAATTGTTTGTTTTGCCTTGGCGTGATTCCCCTCATTGTCTTTGGAGATTCACTCTTATCAAAGTCCTGAAAAGATCACTTTGATTTGTTTCTTGATCATCCAAACATGACTGTTATATGCTGTAAGATTAAAGATTTGTGGTGGAGGCTTTCATTCAGAGCTGTTCGTACACCCTCACCTAAAGAGTTAAAACACTTCAATCCACTGATGGAAGGGCCTGATAACTTCTAGGTGGAGGCTTGGTGTGCCGGCACGATGACAGCATGAGGAGAAGTCAAATATAGCCCTGGTCTGAGTTTAGTTAAATGTGTTAGCTTGTGTTTTGTCTCCTGAACACAGACAGGCAGCATTATGAAGCGACTTAATCCTCTCCTCCCTTACAGAACAGAACACAATGAAAAACACACTCCTCGTTTTATCTGCTTTTATCCCCCTTTGTGCTGAAGAGCTTTAAAGAATCAGCGTCTTTATCTCTCCCCCACTCCCCATAATGCAATAGGGCGAATGCTTCCTGTGTGTCATAAATAAGGTATTGAAAGGTCCAATTGAATTAAACTAAAAGATCTGGGAAGAAAATGGGAAGTACTCTCACTTTTTCCCTCTCATTTTTGACGGCGAGAATTGCTGTAAATTGACACTGAAATGGCCCGTCTCGCCTCAGCCCCCCCCAATACGCCCCCTCAGCGCAGTCGGATAACGTGCATATTAACGGGCTCTGGACAAAGTGTGTTGAAATGGGACAGAAATGCAGTAAATGAGATATCCATTGTCTAGCAGATAGCATTTCCCCTCATCAGAGCGGCTTGCTTGATTTCCTCCCCTACTGACGCCTGATGGGTTTATGACGTAGCTACTCCAAATTAACTGACCTTGGCCTTGCTGTCTGCACACACACACACACACACACACACACACACACACACACAGACGCACTGCACCCAAGGAAATGTCTAAACTCAATATAATCTGTTTGTTTCATTGTATATTTGGCTCACAACTATCCAGTGAAGGAGGTTGTGGGTTTGATTCCTGCCCCCTGAGGTCTACATGCCGTAGTATCTGGCAAGATACTGGACCCCACATCGCTCATGAGTGTGAGCTTGAATAGTTCTCGCTCCTGATGAGCAGGTGGCACCTTCCATGGTAGCCTCTGCCACACCTGTATGATTGCTGGCTTGTGTTGTAAGGCGCTTTGAGAGGTCGGTGAGACTAGAGGAGCGCTGTATAAATGCAGCCCATTTGCCATTTGTAGTGAAGAACCCATAGTGGATTTTAATCCAAATCTGCAGATCACATCAGCTCTGTGGAGTGTTTTAGCTTCTTTCAGCTCATCTTATGGTTGTACAGTCTGCAGGTTCCTTCTTTTCAGTTCACTCTTTCTTTCACTGTTCATTTACCTGTCAGCAGCAAACAGCCGGCAGACTGCTAGGCAAGTGAACTTAATGTGGTATTTAGCTGCTAAGGTGCCAGATGTTTTTCTCAAGAGGTGGTGGAGACCAAAACAGAGAACATTTATCAGGTGGCCACAAACACAAATCCAAATGAATGCTAACATGGCTCTGCTGGATGTGTAAATAGGCAACTGCTTGCTAACATGTTAGCCTCCTTTTTATGGTAATAATATGTCAATGTTGTAGTATCAGGGTGTTCAACGGCCCAAAAAGCCTTTTAGCCTGAAGTAAGAGCTCCTGTACTGTTCTGTGAATTGACCCACGTAAAGCTAGAAGCTTTAAGGAATTGAATTTGTTGTCTGGAATCTGGCCTGTTACATTGGTATAAGTTTAACACTGTCTATAAATGAGAAGAGCAGGTGGGACTCTCAGCCGGAGAGAAGACGGGAACACGCAGAGCGCCGCTGAACGTCCCGTTGATACCTGTGAAATGTAGGTTAGGTGTTTCGTGGAACTTGCATCAGTGTTTAGTGATTGTAATTTCTGCTTTAGCACGGCATTATGGGGATTCTCTTCCTTCGAGTGGCAACTGTCAGGGAATATTTTGGTGTGTCTGAAAAAAGAGAGATGCCTTGAATACACATGCTATTAATAATTAACTATGTGCTTTATTCCCCTTTGAAAGTTATTATGCAAAATTAATATTTCATACGGGTACAGGCTGTACATGACAACTGCGCTAAGACAAAGGATAGTAATGGCACAAAGTTTGACAAGTCTGTCTGGGCTTGCTCTAAAATCATTGGCCTTCATCTTATATTTAGTATTCAAGAGACGCCATGAGATGAATCTCTATTTTTGTTCACTTTCCTATTCATGAATTCCTCTTTCCCACCCTATGTGCAAAATATAAGACGTGTTCCATTTTGAATGCACAGTGGTAGGCCTCCCCTTTGGAGATGATAACTGTCATTAGCCCATCAGGATCTGGAAGCTGCTCTTGTGATCCACATCAGTCCTTACGTTTAGACCCAGAAGAGACTTGGAGATCTTCAGAGACAAGATGCTTCAGGTTGATCTCAAGCGCGCCACCTTCCCTCTGTGGCTCTTGAGGGACGCTCTGCGAGCCCATTACATCCTGGGCCTTTAGTGTCTGCTGTGCTATAGCTGTGAATGTCAGCTTACCTGCAAATGCTTCATTTACCTGTCTTTGCAGCCTTTTCTAATCTTTGTGTTTGAATATACGGTAACGTTGAGATAATTAACCGCATTTGTTTTCTTTGCAGATCTGCATTAATCAGTTGTTTTACTTAAAGGCGGAATGAGTAGGGGTTGTTGGTTGCAGTTTGTAACCACATCGTTCACCACATGAAATTTGGCCTCTCCTCCAACGGCTCAGTGACACCAAAGCCTCCTCCTAGGGTCTGGCAATCTGGATGTGCCTGCTATTATTCGCTGCGGGCTTCACACGCACTGCCTAAAGGCTGACGCCCGGGAAACACAGCAAAATAAGAAAATGCCGGCAGAGGGCAGTGGTCTCTGCAGATACAGACACCACCACACACTTCTAGGGGACTATAAGTGATGATTGAGAGTGGTTATAGTACATAAATCTATACGCTGAAAACCTTACTCAATCTGCCTTTAAGAGCAAACAAGTGTTGCTTGATCTTAGCTTTGCCAATGATCAGTTGACTGCTCTTAAGGTCTAAGTATGCTTAAAAGGACGTGGGTGGTGACCAAATCTGAAGGCAAAAACATTAACATCTCAAAGGCGTGGTGCAAAACATGCTGTCATAGGAAGGAGCGAGCTGAAAAAATCATACAAATGGGGACATGCTGCATGTTTTCGATGCTGTTTAGGTCTGCATTAGCAGTGTCGGTAATGTGACCAACGAAACAACGGCCAAGCAAAGACTCATCATCAAGTACGAATTTCAGCGAAAAACAGAAGACGGCCCTGGAAGTCGGCCTCCTGCAGAGTTACCTGATGGTCAGTAAGGTTTTGTGTGCATCAAACCGTTTCTGCTCTTCTTGTCCATCACAGGCTGCTTGCAGGTTATGTCACAGACGGCTGTTCTGTCACTTGTTGCTTTCTGAAAAGTCACAGATCAGCTGCGTGACCCGCCAAAGGTAGCCCCCCAGTGAAGTTTGGCATCTTTGCCCCCTCCACAGGAGGAAAATGTCTCACAGCAACAACACAGTTTTCGATTTACGTTTGAGGAAGAGTTGTGTTATTAATTGTAAGATGAGTGATTTCATGATTACAACACATCTCCTTTCTGTCTTTGTTTCTTTCTCCCCCTCTCTCCCGTTTGGTCCCTCTCCTCTTCCTCCTCCTCTCTTGTCTGACTCTCTTGTCTCATGATATGCCACAGAGAGACACAATTATCCACTTCATTTGAGTCATGGTGCTAATGGTTGAGACTGGCCTCTTGGGGAGTTTGGGTGGGAGGGGGGGGTGATAGGTAGCAGTAATTGTAAATGGTGTAATGAGTGTGGAATGGCCACAATGTAGCGCTCGCCATTACAGGTGACCCATTCCTGCACCCCTCCTCCCCCCAACATCACACCGACAACAAGTGAGCCCCCCCCCATCTCTCCTTCAGGGTTCAGCTGAGACAGAGGAAATATTAGCCTCACAGACCATTACTCCCAAGTGGTTTGGTGATTGCTCCTTCTTGCCTCCTTCTGCGGGTGGCCCCCACACCTCCTGTTTCACTTCTTGCCTAATCTGACATTTTTTTCCAATAACTTTTGTCTTTTCCGGGCACATCAAATTAACCCTGTAGCTCTGGACTGGTTTCAGTTTGTACAAAAACATCTCATCAAGCCATGGCGTAGCACATATTCCTCCTAATCACACAAATGAATGCCCCTCCCTTCTTTTCATCCTTTACACCCCATTATGTCTTATATCTATTTAGCTTCTTATTTTGAGAAGGTATGGATCAGTTTCTATCATTTTATTAATGCTCTGCCAACTGCCAGATCGATGCTGACGTCGCTGATTGAAAGAATCAACATCGCTTTACCTAAAACAGAAACAGAAACAGAATCCAACCATCTGCAAACAAACTGCATTTACCTAAGTGTTCCTGAGCCCATGTAGTAACATCTTTTGTCCAATCATGTGTTCACAAAGTGGTGAACCTCGCTCCATCCTCGCTTGTGAACGACTGAGCCTTTCCAGGATGCTCCTTTCATACCCAATCATGATGCTATCACCTGTTACCAATCAACCTGTTTACCTGTGGAATGATCCAAACAGGTGTTTTTGGAGCGTTCCACAACTTTCCCAGTCTTTTGTTGCTCCTGTCTCGACTTGTTTGAATCACGTGATGAGGTCAAACATTAAACATATTGTCTTTGTGCTGTTTTCAACTGAGTTCATGTCAAAAAGGATTACAAAGTTATCACATTCAAACATACAGTTTTATTTACATTTTACACAGTTTTTTCACATGTTTTACTTTTTTGGCATTGGGGTTGCAATTACAGATGTCAGATAGATTTAAAGATATTATTCTTTAAATGAATGCAATAATAACATCCGTCACAGACATCAACCTCGACCCACCGTGTTTCCTTGCACACAGTTACCTATGCACAGAGCACATTAGCAACATTTCGAGCGTGCTCACTTTGGGTTTTCCCACCAGATAAGGTGGCTTTGTTAGTTTGGCTAAAATATTAGCTTAATTACAACCTGATTGTATGCCTATGATGTGGTGATGTCACCACGCTCCCAGGCCTCAGCAGTTACTTTGGTGAGTCCAATGTTATGATACCAGAAATGATGGCTGAAGCTACAAAAGTAAGAAACAAGTCTCAATAAAACAGACTTATTCTATGACGTTAATGATCGTTTCCAGGTGGTTTTATCATGAGATGAGAAATGTGTTATTTTTTTGTCATCTAACTTGTTTTGCAAAGTTATTATTTTGTACAACCACCACCACACTACTACTACTACTACTACTACTACTACTACTACTGAAATAGCTAGCCAGCTCTTTTCATTGATTATAATGGAGAGCAGTAATTTTGGCAGAGGGTTTGCAGTGCAGATGGCAGATGCTGGATGAGTGTTAGTGAAAAGGAGAAGATAACTGAGCCTGCCTTCAATGTGTTAATGCTGTCTTCACCCTCAACACTCCTACCATACCTACAGTGATGGTAACCCCTTTATGCATGAGTGCAAATAAACCTTAAATTGTGTTGTTGCAGTTACCACTGGTCACAGATAGAGGCCAGTAAAGATAATGAATAACTAAACACAGCTTTAAATTAGCTTTTTTCTATCCTGTTCTCCCCTCTGTCATATAAACAGCAGCTGTTTGGGTGGTGAGAAATAAAAAAAGGAGGAGGAAGAGGAGGAAGAGGAGCCGTTCCTCTCCGGTGGGCGATGACATCCCAGCACCTGCGCAGAGACAGGTGAGCGAGCTCAGTGACGTTCCCCAATTATCACAAGTGACACAGTGTCAGCGAATTACCTCCCTGCTCACCGACGCCTGGAGTGCCGGGGAGCAGCGGGAGGCCCGAGAAACCTCAGGCAACATTCATCGAAGAGAGCTGCCTGGCTGCCTGTGGAGGGCCAACACACACACACACACACACACACACACACACACACACACACACACACACACAGATTTTCTGCTCCTTCTTGTGCTCTCACATGATCCTACCCTCCACTGTTCTTTTTCTTTCTCTGTCTCTCACACACAACACACACTCATGGTCATTTCCTTCCTTACATTTTGCCTCTCTCTCTCCCTCACGCACACACACACACACACACACACACACACACACACACACGCACACTCCTCTCCTGGTGATGTGTGTGTGATGAGCTGCTTGTCATGGATTCCTGCTGTTTCAGAGTACGTGGGAGTGATATGTGCTCGCTTTAAAAATCCTCTATTAATTAACTGACCCCCCCCACCCACCCCTACCCTCCACTGCAGCCCAGCCTTTCTCCCTATTGTAACAGGTCATGCTGTCCACGTGTCTTAAATCCTTAAGTCCCTAACTGGCTCTTTTGATTTTGTTCAACAAGCAAGTTGAGGAGTTTCACTGAGTGATGCTCTGGAAGCAGGAGCACTACCTGAAGGGTACTCCCTTCTCTGTCCAATTTGCCTCCTTGTGGTGCAGGTTTTATGACTTATCACTTATCAAAACACTTGTGCTTGAGTAGGCTGTGAAATATGATATAACTTCTTTGGGACTCCAAATGCGTGTAGTCTAGTTGTGATGCCTTTAAATGTCTGTTGTGAAGCAGCTCGGCTAATTTGCTCGCAAATGCTCGTACAGCTTTGTAAGGAATACCATGAGGGAACTCACTGTATGCAAATAAAACCGTGGAACTTGAAACTAATTTAAAACCTGTGGCAAACATAAAACATGAGTGCCAAGATATTATAGCGTATTAGCATGTTATGAAAGTCATTATATTCTTGAATACCAAAATTATATCAAATTATATTATATCAATAATGCCAAAAAAAAGGCACTTAGTCATTCTTTCACTTCTTATCAGCTTCTTCTGTGGATTCTAGGCCATAAAATCATGAATATAAACTGAACTGCGCATTGGTATGGGCAGTATGGCCTTTAAGGTATGTATATATTAATCATCATTTGTTATGCGAAAGCTGCACTGAGAATGATTTTAATATGAAAAATACACCACATTTAACAGTTCAGTACAAGAAGTAGGGTTAAAACAGAAACCAGTGTTCCATTCCCAAGTCCTTGAAACTAGATGACAAAATACGTCATGTCTCATTACCTTTAGAAACAACATTTATCATTGCCTTCCAAAACCATAACAATCACTTTTACAAAAATGATTCACGTGATCATTTTCTGATCTCCCACCAGTATGGTTAAAGTGGTTATAATGGATATTTTTATAATCACAATGTATCAAATAACAAAGTGAAAACAGTGTGACAATGTGAAAGAGGTTGCTCGCAGTGATGAACAGAGAATTATCACCTGAATCTGCAGATTCTCTCAGCTTTATAGAGAGTTGCAGCTCATTGTTTAGCTGTCCAGCCCACAGCTTTACTGTTTTGTCTCACTCTCACTGCTTGCACTCAGTCATTTTAGGCCCCGGCAGCCAGCTGTTTTCAGAGAAAAAGCTCCAGCCACAGTATACTACCTGCTCAGAAACAAGCCAATGTAAGCAATAATTCCCTCAGGAGTTGGTGGAGACCAAAACAGAGCTAAAGGGAGTGAGTGTTGGATTTACATTCACCAAGTAGCCAGAAACTTCAATGATCGTGTTACTCTGTAACTGCTGGATAACACTGTAGCTAGCACGATAGCTGACATTGCATTGTGTTTCATCAGTCTGAACATTTAACTTCTATGATGCCAAAATGCTTTCGCCTTTGTTCTTCACAGACAAGAAACATCATTCATTAAAACTAGCTAAACGTTAACATTTTTAGAGATTTTAGAGAAAACATGACTGATGCTGTTGTTTTTTCTTGGGAGGACAGTGTTGAAAAGTTGGTCTCAAAAATGGATTATTAAATGTACATAGAAAGAGATGACTCACAACTTCAATGAAAAGTGCAGAAGCAACAGTTAGCAAGCACTGCAGAAAAAGCTGAAATCTGCTTTTTGACCTGTTATTTGTTTTCCAAGAACTGTAGGCCATCAGCATTTTAAAACTCGTAGAGACATCCTGCTTCTAAAACGCACAGTTGCCTTGGTCATCATGGCCCTTTACAAAATATTTTCAGTCTTTTTTTGTCCCCTGGATGAGATTTTGCTTTGACCTTGATTCAACTTTGGAAAAGCACCTAAAAGTTTTGCGGCTGGCGAGCCAAGGAGAGGAGGTGATCGCCTACTTTACGCCACAGGCTGGCCCTGGTGTGTTGGTTTTGTAAAGCCATCAGACCTGAAATAGTATGTTGGGTGCAGGTGAGGAACACACAGTGAAATATTTTGTACTTAATGTCGAGCATCATAAATTATACACCTAAGTTGTAGCATGAAAACCCAGCAGACTGTGTGTAGGTGTGGCACTGCTGTCTGCGCTGGGGGTAGGGGCTTGTGTAACCACAGTGGGACCAGAATCCCAGGAAGGAGAGAAGCTATGAGGCGCTGTAGGAGATCTTTGACTCATGGTGGGACTCGAGGAGAGGATATTAAAGACTTCATTGCCAGAGAGGCATCTGTGTCACAGCTGAGCCCTTCTCCCCATTAGCCTGCAGCATCTCCCCTCCCCTTTGTCCTACAAGTCCCAGTGGCCTTTGCTCTTCCAGTCTCCACTGAGGGAAGGGAGAGGGGAGGGGTTGTGCTGACAGACATGGATCCTTATGCCTTTGTCGGTGAGGTTTGCAGAACCGCAGCCTGAGAAACTCAGATTAATTTGGTATATAGTGTAATTGTAAGTAAGCAAAGTCCCGGGAGGAGCAGGTTTACTGGACGGGGTGAACAGCATCAGACCTGCCACATACTGTTAAAAAGTTGCAGGGAATAATGTTTAAAAAAGGATCTGCTCCTGCTGGCTGAAAGACTGAAACATTGTTATATTTCAGATCCAATGTGCTTGGGCAGAGAGCCAAAAAAAAGTCTCACTGTCCAAATATGAGGAAAAATAAATACTCACATTTGTCCATGTGAAATACTGTCTAATGTGTGACAGACCATAGACACGTTTGTACAAAAATGTATCATATTTGCCTTCTTACTGCTTTTAGTTGTGGCAAAGTCGTTTCCAGTAGTTTCTCAAACATTTGATATTAGCTTTGCATACTTCATCCTCCTCACAGACATTACTGTTTCTTTGTACTTGTGTACAAGTATGTTTTCTATTCATCTTAGGTGGATGCTTATTCAAAACACCCTTTATTGTCTATTTAGGAAGAACGCATGTGAAATCTTATATCTCTGTGAATTTTATTTTCATCTGGAGTGAAATCATTTAAGAAACATGGCCATAAACCTCATTTGAATAAAGTCTTAAATTTGTATACAAAGTAATAGAAATTGAAGAAAGAGCATTCAGGAACAACGCTTCTTCTGAGATGACAGTGTCAGGGCTGGTGTGTGTGGGTTAACAGGGATAGGACCCAAATACAGAGGGGCAAGGCACAGGCAGGCAGGCAGGCAAGCAAGTAGTACACAGGCAACAGGTCAACATCCAGGTAAATCCAGAACAGGTAACAGGAAAAACACAGGAACAGATCAGATACTAATACAAATGGCTGAAACTCAAAGACATGAGGCACACAGCAATGAACTGGCAGAGGAACAATGGGTCTGGGCTGGTTTAGGTATATATACTAGTGGCCGATGAAGGAATGAGGTGTTTGAAGGGCAGATGGGAGGAAGGGGGGCAAGCGGTCAAGGAAACAGTAGAACTGGAAAGCAGGAGAGCTCAGGTGGATGGCTTGGAGGCAGGGCAGAGGTGGAGCAGGTGACTTCAGGCGGACAGTCTGGGAGCAGAAAGACGTTCAACCGGGAGCTCAGGCAGGTGGAGGACGAGCACGAAGCCAGTCTGATGGGCAGAGCAGATCTGCAGGGCAACCAGGATGCAGACGACGCATGCAGAGCAGCTCTGGAAGACCAGGAGACCTGGCCACAAATGGACCTTCTAAACTACTGCATTTACACTTGCAATATTATGAAGAAGGGTGCAGCCTTATGTCTTCTAAGCCTTTTTTGTGGAGTTGCTGAGTTGCTCAGGACATGCATGACTGCTACATTTTAGTAGTCATCAATTGCTCCTGAAAAGTGGCCGATTAGCCAGGAGATATATCATATTTTTTTTGATTTGATAACAATGATCAGTTCTTGTCAAAAAGGTCTCAAATACCACAAGTAAAGGGCTAGTTAATGTAGGCTGGACCAACCCACTGGTTGGTTAAATTTCACAGTCCTTGATTGGCTCTGATAGTCTGTTTACAAATGAGCCGTGTTCTGATTGGACTAAATGCCCAGCAAGCTTGTAATGTGCTGGAGATACCGCTTGACTGCTGTAACAATGCATTGTTTTTTCTGCCTTTTGCTCTTGCTGCATGTCTGCTGCTTTAGTGCCGCACACTGCACAGTGTTAAAATCGTGCTTAACAACTATGACTTGTCAACAACTACCCACAGTGCCCCAGCTGCATATGTGCTGTAGGTGCATTGTCACTGCTTTGACTGTCCTGAGCTAAAACCACAGATTAACTACTAGTCTGCATGTGCAAAGTGACCACTAGTGGTTTTGATAGTTGACTAGTTGACTATTCTAGTTGCTATCGTTATCTTCAGTGAACTTTAACCTCAACCTCTGCACCCCGGCCAGCTAGCCTCCAGAATGCTGTCCCCATGGTTACAGAAGCCATTTGCTTTCTCAGCTGCACAGCACCTAGACATATCAGCCACCAGCCAGCCCAATCTCCAATCGCCCATCACTGTAGATGCCCAGCCCGATAATCCACACCCTGAGATGGCCAGCTCCACTGATGCTCAGCTGGATCATCCAGATCTTCAGTCAGCCGTCTCTGCCAGTGCCTCACCAGGTCTTCAGTCGGCTAGCTTCTCTGTCGTGTTACTCCTGCTCTGCACTCCAGCTGCTAACCTCCTGCCCTCTACTCCAGTGGTCCACTTGTTCACCACCCCACCTCAGCCTGCAGTCTTCTAAGTAGCTCCACAGATGCATCTCAAGGTCTCTGCGATGACCCTCCAGGCTTCCATCCAGGGAGGTCTTGTTATCGTTTTCTTGGCTGCCCTCCTGAGTGGTCTCTTCTACACTGCTGGCCTCCTGGCTGTCCTCCAGAGTAACTTCCCCTACATTGCTGGCCTTCTGGGCTCCTCCTGAGTGGCTCCACCCATCTGCCTGGCCTCCTCCTCCTGTTTTGTTCCACCTATTTGTCAGGCCTTGTGGTTCTCCTGATCAGTTCTGCTCATCTGCCCAGCCTGAGGGCTCCTGATCCACTGATGTCCATGCCCCATGGTGTCCACCTGAGGTCTCCTGCTTCACTACAGTCCAACCAGCAGGCCATCTGCCTGAGCTTTACTGCCCTGCTTATCGCCATCATCCAGGCCTGAGCTGTGGTCTTCCTCGTGATTCAGTAAGCTTACGTACCCCCATCTATTCATTAAATCACCAAGCTCTTGTCTGTCTGGACCATCTGCATTTGGGGCCTTACCTTGTCACCACACACTCACTCCAGTGAGAACAACAAGTTCTTCCACACCAGGAAGTCTCATAGAAAGATGTGTCACATTAAAAAACGTGTAGTTTTTGTTGGATTTTAACAGTGTATTTACAGTACAGACGTACCTGATGAAGGCCAGAGGAAAAAACTTTCTTAAACATGGTGAACTTGTTTCAGGAACATGCACCGCAAAAATAAAATATCATCTGAAATCAAAGAACCATACAACAAAGCCTGCATCCTTACCTCATCAGGTAGACCTCATCTTGTAAAGACTGAACTAAAACTAGCTGACACACATTAAACCTGGGACAGTTACAGGTAGCACTGGTCGTTTACTGGCTCTCTGGGCAAAGTACAGCATTGCTCTATGGAGTCTGCAGTTTGCACTGTGTATTCAGAGGTGACAGGACAGATACACAGTGCATAAAGAGTGTGAGAAATGGGGTGTCAGTGGGGGCCCAACAACTTATTCTTGCCTCAGTGATCCAAAGAGGGTTGATTCAGCTGTGGTGGGTCCTCTTCCTTTGCTTTTCTGGTATTGTCCAGCACATTACAGCACAGGCAGTGAAAAAAATACCAGCAATACCAAAGCAATCTTATACAGCAGTCCTGCAATGCATGCAGTTTTGTCAAGCTTATAATGCTCAGTTTTGTTGACTCAGAATTGAAGTGTAGAGAGTGTGTGTTGTTTTTAGAGATTCTATTGTATTGTAAGGTGTTGACATTATTTTGTCCACTCACTGTACCCTTCTGTCTGCGGTACCTGGGACAGAGCGTGGGCCAGTAGCCCTGATCCTCCAGCAGGGGGTGGTATTAGCACTTGTTTCTCAGCTGGGGCCTTTTGGGATAGACAGCTGAAATGCCAGCACTGCCTACAGAGACAGAAGGAAAGAGGAGGGGTGGCAGAGAGGGGGGGGGTCTAAACAACCCAACAGTATCAGACATGTAGTCTTAAAGGAGTCAGGAGAAGCTGATTGTTATTCAAAGTTATGTGTGTCAGGGTCGTTAAACGAGTCGATGACAGAGATTTCAACTGCAGCCTGCTGCTCGATCCCACACCGTACCAGGAGCTCACATCTATCTCAATTCCCTGAACATATGTGTTTGAACGGGAAATAAATCATGGTTCATCATTGGTGTCTCAAAACACTGTCAGTCACTCCTGCTTATCACGGTTTTCTGTTTTCTCCTGCTCTGCTGCTTAATTCTATTTTATTCTATTGTAAAAAGACATTTCTCGTGTAGGCATTAAATCACCCATCCCTAACATCACCCCTTTTACAGCCTAATCCGGGTCTGGTCAAGTGAAAAAAAACCAACTCCCACGGATCCACATTTAAAGAAATAAGCTTTTTCTTTTTTTTTTCCTTTTTTTTTTTATTCCAGTGGATTTAAAGTCAGTCAGGAACATTATCAGGCTGGGCCCAGCCGAGCAGAAACATTCCATAACCCCAACCTTCCTGCTGACCCCTCCTTTGCTTTTAACAACTGCCGACATAGTTTGGCTCTGTTATGTGATCATGCTTGGATGAAATCTGTCAAACAGCTCCCTGAGTTATTAGGCTGTCTGCGCCTGACCTTTCCGCAATCAAAGATATATGACTTAAGGGCTCGGATTTGCCATGGCAACGGCTCCAATTTGCCGCCGTGAGAAAAGGTCTAATTGTTGCAGAAATTTAATGATCTAGCCCCGACATCAGGGGCTGTGAGATTTTATGAACTGTTTACGCTATAATTTTCTTTTGTTAATGCATTCCGCCTTAACCCCTTCCCCGCTGGCTGCCTGCAGGGAGGGGAAGGAGGGGAGGAGAGTGTGAGTGTATGTGTGTGTGCGGTGAAGTAGGGGGGTGTGTATTGGGTGAGGGAGGGTGGCAATGAGGAGGAGGGTGATTTCTGCCCCCAACCTGTTAGCTTGTGTGTCTGGCTCCTCTTTAAAAAGGGCAGTTTTGTCTTTAAGAAAAGCAGCTGCCTGCCGCATTATCTGCTCTCAGCGATGTAGACATCAGTAATATATTCTACAAGGTCAAAGACAACTGAGATTAAAATGTCTAATCAGTTAATTTGTTTTATTGAGAAGGACTGCCGTGTGATTGGACACACAGAGAGATAGAGGGAGAGAGAGAAAGAGGGAGAGGTGGAGGAGGGGGTGGAAGAATATGGAGAGATGGAGAGATGGAGGGGAGGAGGTGCTCAGATTTGCACATTGGTATTTTGACTGAGCTTGATGCTGGAAAATATGGCCGTGCCACTCAGTTATAGCATGTTGATGAAGCTTTGACACCCTTTGTTTTTCTCCCTCGTCTCTCCACCCTCCTACTCCTCCTCCCCCCTTCGCTCTTGTCTCACCCTCTCTCACCATTCATTTTCAATCTATGGCACATTCATACAAGACTGATTTTATTAGTTGCTGAAATAGACTTATATTTTATATCTCATTAAATATTCAAAATAAATTCAGCATATTTGAGCTGTTCATACATATTCAGTTTCTGTAACTAGGATCAGAATATTTTGATTGAGCCTGTACAGCAGAGACATTTTGAATTTCTTTTTGTGTGCAGATAATTCCATTCAGAGGAATGAGTTGAATCACAATTGATCTCATTGTTTTCTTTTCCCCCACTTACAATTAAATGTGGAGCAATGTATTTCTGTGGATAAAGTGACTACACAGGGTAGTGGTTTGTGCAGGCCAGCACATTTAACAGTGTGACGTCCGAGAGATTTCTGAAGAAAAATATCTCTGTAATGAAGACGGTGGCATTAAATCACCATTTACTGTATGTTTGCACAATATATGAGATATACGGGCAACCTGACTTTTAACACATGATATCATAAGGATTACTGTAATGACCTTTAATGCCTCATAATGACCTATATCAGCATGTAGGTGAGGAGGACTGTGATGGAGCACTTTCTAATTAATTTCATGAAATAAGATCCTTCTAATTGCTTATACATTACTGTGGCACACTGTACTGCTTTACAAATGCAGCATTCAAGTTGAGCCTTACCTCTATACAAAAGCATCCACTGGATTTGAGCATTTCTCTTGAACAACACATGGGATAGCAGGAAGCAAACAATGCCAATCATTCATTGGTTCCAGGTTCTCACTCGTGAGCTTTTCTGTGTATAACTGAATATCTGAATTCAAAGATGTCGTCTTGGGCTTTAGGAAATTGTAACAGGCATTTTCCACTATTTTCAACTACTCAATTATTGAGGAAACCTGAATAATGAAAACTGATAAATACTTGCTTCAGCCCGAGTTAAAAAGCATTTAAGGCAAAGCTTTGAAAGAATTAGATGAAGAATGGATTCTCTTGAAGAATGTGTATGCCAAAATCACTAAATGTGTCTCAGTAAACCAAAAAACAAACAAACATACAAACAAGTGCAAATGACTGAATATGAGCATACATGTTAGTAAATGCATGCACGTATGTGCCTTATTCAGGTTTGCATACAAGCAGCATCTACGTTTGCATGCTCACATGCAAGTATACTTCATGACAGCTGTATCACACACACAAGAATATACAGAGGATGATGATAATTGATAATGTGGTGGTTATATTGTACAATATATAAATGTTTTTACTCAACAAATCCTAAACAGTTATTAACAGAGGCTTTTAATAGTGCTGCCAATCACACCAATTTGTCCATGTTAATATTAAAGTAATAGTGTGTTTTTCAGTGCATTGTATCCTGTAAAGCGTTTTCTTTTCAATGGCGGGACAATTAAAACACTTCCTCCACTTTATGCTCAGATGCAAAGGCATTGCTTTCAGTCAGGACAGCATATGAGTGTGTTTGTGCATGCTCTTTTTTTTTTTTTTTTTTCCTACAGGCGTGTGGATAAATGTGGCTCTGTGAATGTGACCTCCATTAGAGCAGCTGAGGAGATCCATCCAGGGGCAGTTTGTTTTCCGAAGAGGAGCAGCAATGGTGGACGGCCCTTGATTTATTAGAACCATGAGCCAAGTGACCATGATGAAGTGCATTTCCATTTTAAAAGACTATACAGCTTCATCTGGAGAGGGAAGGCGAAAGTTTAAGAGTGGAGGAGCACAAAGAGAACGGGCTGGTGACGAGAGCGAAGCAGACTGCTGAGCTGCGGTAATCACAAAGACAGGAATGAGTGAACTGAAGAGAGAAAAGAGGATACACCGGAAAGTCTGTTTTCAGAGTGTCCAATTTGAGACATAATATAAAAACATATTTAGATGCACTAAAATGAGATCTATCATTTTACACTCTTTGACCTGACATGGGGTGAGCATGGTTGCTGGGGAAAAAGAAAGAAGGGGTAAATGTGATGCAAAAAGAGAGAACGTAAATGATGTAGAGATGTTTTAGACGGCCGTTGATGTTAGATATTTAATCCTGTGTGATGTTGTTAACATAGAGTAATGCCTCATACTTACACAGGAAAACATTTTGGGATAGTTGGTGCCAGACCTTGCTATCATGCAAGGGTTGCGTAATGAAAGTAGAGCTCTGGCGGTGCATGGGTGGCATGTCACAAAGGGCCCACGGGGATATTGCTTTTTAGGTGTGATCATCAAACTCATTCAATCTCGAAACGTCTGAATGAAAGCAGAGTTAAAGACCCGCGTGGATGTGCTCTGTGTCCGTTCAGCTGCAGAGCTTGCGTGCATCCTGCAGATGGAGTGTAACAAACAGGCTCCCATCCGGAGAAGTGATGGAGTGTTTCTTAAATGAAAATACACCTGTCTTTAGGACAAATATGTGCCACTAATTACCTGTCTAACCTAAATCTCTGGGCGCCAGATGTTGCTAAAACACAGTGAGACAGAGACAAATTGCAGCATGCTGTTGTAGCCCTGCACGTAAATATAGTAGAGGCTTAAATCATCTTTTCCTTGACCCTGTTAGAGAAGTTGCTCAATGTGATTTTGGAGTGTGCTGCACCTGTAGGAAACTAATTGTAAAGATAGGGTAAGGTATCACAGTATCACATCATCTCTCTTCCGCTCTCTCTCTCTCTCTCTCTCTCCGCAGCTTGACCGAGCCATAAGCAGGATTACATTTTGATCTGTATCCTTGCTTCCAATTCAGATTTCTATTTCAGTTATGCAGACTCCTTATATCCGCCTCCTCCTCCTCCTCTTTTGCTCCTGTCTTGGCCAAATGAGAGGAGGTAGGAAAAATTGTGCTTGATGACTTGTACAAAGCGGTGAAGACTTTCAAGGCTAGATTCGCAGAGGACCTTGAAAAACTTTCCAGGTCTAAGTTACAGTAACCCAATAAGCGCCCTTTCATACAGCACTCCTGCTTAGTCCGCTCAATGCACCTGCCTCTTCATCCTGCTCCTCACTTTTCTCTCCTTCTCATCTTCTCACCTCACGTCTCTGGACTTCTCTGCCGCTCTCCTCCACAGACCCGCCATTTATATTTGGCATGTAAGACATCATTCATCTGTCTTTCTCTGCCTCCAGATTTCTGACTTTCTGTGGAAAGACATGCCAACAATACACACATTGTGATTATCAGTAGTAAGAGCTCCCAGAACAGCTTTAATCCTCTGGTATGTTTTGAGGCCAGAGTTTGCAGCAGCAGCAGGAGCTATCAAGTCCCTTTACTTCCCACATTAAATGGTTTTTAAGATTCACTGATGCACACGCAGCTCAGGCAGGTACTTGGCTTCTGGATTACTGAATGGGTTAAACAGGCAAGGCCCAGGGGCCCAAGGGGTCAGGAGACTCCTAAACCAGAGCCTTTGTATAAAGTAACTGTTGGAAAGTCAAAGAAGTCCTGATCACATGCTATTCTTCTGTTGTATGTACAGAATATATATTTACATGTTATTTTCATAAAATATAGACAGGAGCATCAGTGTGGATCCACTGTGGGAGCGTGGAGACGTTTTTGCCTTTTTTCTTTCCAACATGAACAAAATACTGAAATTCTACTGCAACTTTCAACCAACAGCAGATCTGAGAGGGTGGCTTGGTCCCCAAACTAAGAACTGCAACAGACCTCCTGCATCCTCATATCCAATCAAAAGTCCAGTGTCACATTATGGTGAAAAATCTTTTCCACGCAGTAAGAGAGTCAGAACAATGAGCGAACTTTAAACAGCGTCCTAAACAGCAGTCAACAGATAATTCAGCTTTAAACTCCTGTTCCAATCTTCTTTCCTATGTGAGGTTTATCATTATTTCTGGTTATATTGCTCACCCAACGGATAGGCAGAATAAAAACTATTCTCTGTCTGGCCTCTGACCTCACTGTGATAGGGCAAGAGAAAATCTCCTCCACTACGTTATGATAATGTGTTCTCCTAACATGTGTCTGTATACGCCATAAAGCTGCGAGGCCTTGATATGGATGCATTAATACCAGCAGCACAAACCCCTGCACATTTATCCTGCACAGTTGGCAAATGAAGTGTCTCTGATTCTTTTTCTTTTCTTAAATCCTCTTTTCCCTTCCCTCCATCCTCACGTCTCTGTCTTCCTCTATTTCCCGACTGTCTATGTCTGAATTATAAGTGAAGGGGTAATAATAATAGGGGCACCACAAACAGCCCAGTTCGGCTTTTCCTTAAAGGACAGGATAATGAGACGGAGTATCTATTTGCATAGCGTAATGTGTGTGTATCCAGACGCTGTTAAAAGACACGTGGACCTCTCTCTTTCAGCCTGGCTGAGAGGAGGGGTGGAGAGTCATATGGAGCTGTGATTTTCAGTGTTACCCCCCCCCCCACCAATTCACTTCCACTAAACAACCTGAGGATCCCCTCCGAGCAGCTGTAGGAATTTTGGAGCAGATTTAGGTGGAGATCTCGCTTGTCGGGGAAGCATCAGGGTTACGAAGTGCACACTCATTGGCCCATAAACCTGCCAATCTTAATCACAGAAAACCAATATGCAGCAAAGGTAAATATGTCCATTAAAGGCCCCCAGGGGCGGGATTATAAGCGGCCAGCAGCCTATGAAATGCAGATTCCCCCATTCAGAATGCAACACACACCACTCTCTTGTGTGATATCAGCCATGAGCGCTCATTCTAATTATTTGGGCAAATGTACTAATTAGCTATCAGGTGCCCCCCCACACCCCCCCATCCTCACTTATCATCCTCCCCCGACATCTTTTGTATTCAAAATAGGTTCCCAGCATGGTTGGAATTTTTCAGGCCATCAGCAAATATTTACCAGTTCCATCTCATTATGTTCCAGGCTAAAATGCTGGCTATGAATATCTTAAGGCCCCTGGTACATGTCATCTAAACTTTGCCTTGACCTTTTACTGCTGGCCGCCTGCACTGGCAATTGAGCTGCAGTTTCACTGTGCAGGCACACATGCACATGCCCACACACACACACACACACTCACACAGTATCTGTGTCATCATGTCTCAGTGCTGTTTCACTGTAGACTTAAGACTAAAGCAAACTGATGATTATGCATATGCACCTTCCTCTGCATAGTTAGCCTCGCCATCCCTGCCTCCTGCTCTGATCAATCCATTAACTTACATCTTGCTGTATATATCTGGTTTAGCACGATCAACAGAAATGCTGACAGCTCTTATTTCTTTTGCTTTGGCGATTAGCAACTTGGTCCTTGTCAATACAATAGTAATGAATGGGCCAGATAAATGCGATTTGGGGGCATAATCATTTTTTTGTGATAGTTTGATATTGCTTGTCTGCATTTTTGCTTTAAAAGCAAAGTGATTAATCAATAATTAATTTTGAAGCAGGGGCATTGATAGAGGCAAAACGATGAAAACATTTGCCATAAATCTGCACTTTATTGCGCGTACTATCGAAGGATTCGTGGCAACACCTCGTCAGTCTCGGTAAGTATGTTGTGAGCATTTTCTGTATGGTTTGCAGAATGGCTGAGAGAAAATATTCATGTATCTTATTTACTGCCGAATGTCTTTTTATGCAGGGGATATTTGTGCTCTTATCAATTCTATTTAAGCTGGAAGCTCATCTCTGCAAAGTCAGATGGTGGTAAGTCAGCTGGATCACAGATGTGAGGATGTTAGAATGTAATCCTCTTTCATTAAGGCTTCTGGAACCATGTCCTGTGTTCTTGGTGACGTTCTGCAGGAACTGGATGTGATTTCCTAGATGCTCACCTGCATGTTTGTGCAGCGTCTAACTGTAAACTCCAGTGGAGAGTGATTCCTCTGAAGGATTAGTTTGACCTTTTTGGAAATATGCTTATTCACTTCCTTGAAAAAAAAGATAGATATGGTGAGAAGATTGATACCACTTTGAGCTAATGTGCCTGGAGATGGTTAGCCTAGCTTAGCATGAAGACTAAAGGTGGGCTGGCTCTGTTAAAATGTAAAGCCAGGCCTGCTGTTTCCTTCTGTGTCAGTTCTATTGCTAAGATAAGCTAACAGTCTGCTGGCTTTAGCCTCATATTAAATGGACAGAGTGGTATTGATCCTCTCATCCAACTCAGCATGAAAGTAAATACATAGAACTGTTCCCTTAACATTAAATGCTAATTTCACAACATGCGATTATAGTCAACATAATGCTCTTCACGCACGTCTAATATCAGCCCTGCTCTTCAGTAGCTTATCCTGCTGCTTTGCGGCAGCATCTCTGACTCAGAATACAGAGTTGCAAAACAAAAAGGGTTTTAGGCCCCAAAAATATCTCTCTACATCATCATTTTAGATGTATAGAGGTGTGTGCCTGTGTTTAAAGGAGACAATGGTGTGAATTTAAAGACAATGCTGTGTGCTTGCCAGGCCTTTGAAGCTGAGCCAAGCCCCATCGTTCCCAGAGGTATTTACCCCCGTCTCTTCCTACCACATTGTTAAACACTACCTCTGTACGTTTTTATAACACCATTGTTAAGCTCAATAGATTTTTATTTGGCTGTGTTACCCCCCCCCCCCCCCCCACTCACTCTCCCGTACTCTTTCTCTCTGGCTAGCTGTGTTTGTATTGCCCCATCCTTTCACCTGGAAGTGTCTAGGTGTGTATTTATAGTTCCTTAGACAGCAGACATGAGACCCAAGACCAAACATCCTCTTCCTCTCTGGAAATTGCAGAGACTGGAACGGCAAAATGTTGACTCTAAGATGTCTTGTGTCTCTTCTTAAAACAGTTTTGGTTTATGTGCGCTTGTGAGAGACGGTCTTGTTTGTTTTTAATCCAACCATCCCGTGTGTGGGGCAACACATGTGTGTTATCTTTGGTTATTATTTAACCTATGTCAAAGCATTCATTAAAAAAAAATCTCTAATTTTCTGGTGGTTTGTTCTCATACAGGCCTTTATTTTGTACATTTACCCAAAACGTAGCTTCCATCCAATTTAACAACTTAAGGGTTTTTCCTAATATGGTTCCATCAAATAACATCACATGTGTATAATATTCATAAAATTCATTGTTCTTATTAATCTGCTTTTCAAGTTTGCAAGCATTAATGTAGGAGATATGCCGAAAGGTGACAGTATGGGATGTTGTGTGAAAAACATACAGCTGGTTGGTGTACATCTTACACACAAACACACACACATAAATTAATGCTATGGCTCACGGAGAGGTTACACCAAGCAGCTGTTAGAGGGCAATTTTTGTGACTTTGATCTGAGCTCAGTTTTCATACAGTTGGAGTCACAATGAGAGCTCTGGCAGGCACAAGGTAAGCAGAAATTATTTCCCGAAACTTTTTTCTGGGACACCATATACCAATGGACCATGTAAAGACTGCTAACCTGAGAAAACCACCATGTCCTCAGCAGCTGCTGTCATTATTTTTGTTTTTGAAGTCATGATTGAATCACTCTGATTATTTACTTTTATGAATCATAGTCTCGTATTCTGAACGCATTGCTTTTCTTGATGTTAGACTCTCGATGGCAACTCCTTCCGTGGTGTGGGACAGATAAGGAAAGAAGAGTGGGAGTGGAAGAATGGATGGACAGTGAAGGAAGAGCAGAGGGGAGGAGAGAGAGAAGAAAGTGAGAAAGGGGTGAGGAGAAAGGCGGTTGTGCTTCAGCCATCTGTTGTGTGTTCCCCGGCAGCAGCAGCAGAGCAGAAGAAGGTGAGGTCTGTCCACATCTATCCTCTGGCCGCACATCACAGGCCTGCCATTGGCCAAGTGTCGGCCCCGCTGTCTCTGTGTGTGTGAGCGTGTGTGTTGGTCTGTGAGTGTGTGTGTGCATTATGTGGCCAGCGTCGACCCCAGACACGAGCTGCTCTGGCTGATTTAATGAGAAGGGCTGGGTTGCCATGGCTAGGGCAGGCACTGTCTCTTTCTCACACACACACACACAGCGCTCGACATGCCCAGCCGATTCCCCACCGCCGCGTCACTCCCCTCCAAAATCACACGCGCTTGTCGAAACTCACACTGCTCTTCTGGAAAGTCATTGGAAAATCTGAAAATGGAAAAGAAAAGGCCCATCCTGGATGCGTCAACCTTCCCGCATTTTCATGTCTTTGAGGAATTTGGGAGCGTTTTGAAAGAATGGGGGCAAAAAAAAAAAAATGCTAATGTGCGCGACTATGAGAGACTTGCCTGGTCTCTTGCCTGGCCAGCAAGTGTGGCAGTGTTTTAATGATGCATCTGCTTGTGTCAAATGATTCTGGGCACATGGCGAAACCCAGGGCTGCTGGCCCCTTTGATGTCACCGAGCACGCACGCACACACGCTTTCTTGAAAATACGCACACGAGCACTTCTGTATGTGCCCACACACCCTTTCACGTACTCCCACCGACACACACACACACACACACGCATGCATCCTCCCATACAGCTATGTACTGGGCAGCGGTTCACTCGGGCCCCCTCTGGTGCTGTGGTGGCTGGTTTTAATGTCCCTGCCTAATGATCTGGCACGCGTCGAAAGGTAAATGATAATTTGCTTTAAGTGGAGCCTTTAGGCGGAAAAGCCTTGTAGGGTTTAGCTGTCTCCCTGACATGACAGTGTTTACCACAAGCAGCCCTCGACAGATTTCATTTCAAATATGATTTCTTTATGAAAATCCATCGGAGCGACACCCTGACTCTGCTGACTGTTGCATGAACAGACATACATCTGTATTTGTGTGTGTGTTTGCAATTCTGAGAGATCTTCCATGAAGGCATCCAGGAGACGATTGAAGACAATTCAGTTGGAGACAGACACCGGCGGACGGACACAGCGGCAAGAATTACCCAGAGAGAGGCAGAGGAGAAAATCGCTTTTTTTTCTCTGTGGGAATGATTTCGAGGCTGTGAAAGCACATTCTGACGAGACAGCACGAACATGCAGCATTGGTGTCGTGTCTCTTTGTAGGAGAAATCTGGGCAGTTTCAAATGAGTTTCTCATCACTGAAAAGGGGACTCATTATCACTTTTGTGTACTCTCTCCGTTCCATTTTTCATCAGGCTTTGTAAGCACAAAAAGTGCTAAAGCGTTTTTTTTTTTTGTTGCCCAATTCTCTTCACTTGTAAATCAGTCAAGAGTCACTTATGTGATGAGCGAGTGGAGAAACTGCTGAAAGTAAATGTCTTAACACCGCAACATGTTGGGATTGTGACAGCTTTCTGTATTTTGCATCTGAGCAAAAATAGAAGTGATCACATTTTTGTTGTGCCAGACACACACACAAACACACACACAAACACACACACACACACACACACACACAAACACACACACACAAACACACACACACACACAAACACACACACACACACACACAAACACACACACACACACACACACACACACACACACACACACTAAGCACAACACCCCCAATTCTCAGTATCTGGTGAAATACGTTTCGATCATCAACCACTTACTGAATCACAAAAAATCTTTCTAAATGAGGAACCATCAAACACCGGCAGCAACATTTACTCTGTCACTACGGCACTGCGCTACTCGTGAAGCAGTTCACGCTGTGAATGAACTGATCTCAGACAAGGAGATACTGTATGAGGGTGGAACGCAGTGTAACAAGAGCAGGGAACAGAGAGAGAGTCGAGGAGGTGAGAGTAAACATCAAAGAAAGGTGAGGAAAATAGACGACACCCAGGAAAAACAGAAGGCAGTTTAGATCAGCGGAAACGAGGCGAGGAGGTGAGTGCTTGACAGCTGATCATAACACGCGGCTGTAGGGTGGATGTCTTGTCCCCTCTCCTCTCCTGCCTCCTGCCTACTTTCATCCATTCCCTTTTTATCCCCTCTTCAACAAGTCTTCCTTCATCCACCCCCCCCCCCCTAAAATCACCTCTTTCCACACCTCTTTCTCTCCTGACTCAAATACTGCAGATTCAGAATCATCTTTCACACATCCACACCTTCAACCTCTCAGCGCCTCTCGCCGTACCATCGGTACTGACAAATGTCTCCGTAACACTGTGTTTTACCTATTTGCCAGCTTCGTTCCCTCTCACCACCAAGTAGCAGTAAGAGACAGCAGTGTTAGTGTGCTTCCCAGAACTGTAGCCTGATGTCAGTCCTGTTCACTGACTGGGCTGCTCTCTGCTGGTTGAAGCAAAGTCACTCTGTCCATTTGGGTCTGAGATGTTTTGTCTTTTCCTGTGGATGGAAAAGATGGATGAATAATACAGACTCCATTATTTGAAACCAAACAAACTGTGATTCATAAGGTGTATTTTTATATGTAGAATGTTTTCCCGCGATTTAATATAATGCAATGAATCTTTTATTAAGGTCCTGAAAATGTTCAGATCCTTGTTTTTTCTTAATAATGACTTAATAACAGGCTAAATAAGCAACAACTAAAATTTTTGCTCATTTATTTATGAGTTTGAAAGTCTTCCAGAGGACTGCATGCAGAATTATATAAATAGCTGTAAAAGCCATGTTGTCTGGTGGTACAGGTGGTGCATTAGAAATCTGCCAAGCATGTGGAGTGGAGTGGCCCTTAAATCGCTTACTGAAATGTATATTTGCTTTCATACTGATCTCAGGTCCATCTGCAGGATGCTGGAGGTTGAATTCGACTGTGCATGATCACAGTACAGTTGCAGTTTGCTATGGCAGGCCCGCCATCGCCTCCCTGCCCTTCCACTAAAAAACCAAAAGCCTGTGAGTGAAGAAGTGAAAGGTTGACCGCATCCATAACATTGTGTTAAAAACATTGTGTTAAAAACAGTTCAAATGTGTCACCTTTAAAACACGTCAAAACAATAAAGAGTCACTTATTCCACACTGATCACTTTATTCTTTACTGTTTCACTTCAGATGATTGTGATCTGAGCTGGCCTGAGATCGATTGCTAGAGTTAGGTTCTGTCGAGCGTGAACGCCCCCCCTGCTGTTAACAATGTACAACACTAACAATGTTAGTGTGTCCAGCATTTTGTGTCCTCTGTGAATTCACATGTCTACATATGTTGATATATATGTGTATATGTGTAATTATTTTCAACCATATTTTATCAGGAGCATAACAATTGCATTCTTCTCTCTGAGATTCTTTAAAAGTGTCTTGACAAAACATCTCTCTCCTGCATTATCCTTTTATCTCTTTACTTGTCTCAAACTGGTGGAAAAAGGCATGCTTTTAAAGTGATGGGAAAATGTGATTTCCAGGCATTAGCAGTACATGTGTATGGTTGGAGTAGCCGCGGGGAAAGGAGATGCTGTTGCTTTAGCTGCTGATTTCTTCCTGCTACGGGCGAAGAGAGGGGAGGCCCTAGGGGCACAAAGCCTCGGGAAACGTCTGGATATCTCTTAAGAGGCTGTTTCCCCCCAGCTGTAATGGAGTGTGGAACATAGAAAAACTGTGTATTTGCAGCATAAAGTTCACTTCATGATCACTTAACTGTGCGGATCAGGATAAAGACGGAGGGGAGATCGCGGGTTTACACACTGTGCTTGATGTATTGCTCTTAAGGCATTTTATTTCATCAGAGGCAAAACATAAGCACATCGTGAGTATATTATAATGATCATAATCAAAGGATGATATGCAGAAATATAAGTGGTGCTGGAGCAAATGATTGTTTTCATTATTGATTCATCTACCAGTTAATACATTTATTTAATATTTCATTCCGTATTTAGTCCAGGAAGTAATATGATGAGAAATAATAGCAAAAGCCCACAAAGTTACTAAAGTGATATCTGTAATTTCCCCAATATTGACTCAGCTAATCAGTTAACAAGTTGTTTCAGCTGGAAAGAAATTTACTTCTAAATCACATTGAAATTGACCATAATTTTTGCATTTGGCTTTGAAAGTGCTCACACAGCAGCACTGGACTTCTTTCTGACCAACAGGAGACTCCAACAAAGCTCCAGAGACACTTGGATTGGACCAGCAGTATATTTACATGTTGAAGCTTAAATGCCCCTCCTTTAAGATCCAACCCCCCCGCTTTATAACACAGGCTAGCTCAGGCTCTCCAAGTTGATGATGACGATGATAATGACATCATTAGTGTTATTTTCTCAAACTTAGCAAATATCAAGACATTATAAAATATATATATATATATAATAATATATATGCTCTTTTAAATCTGCATTAATAGATTTTTTCCCAATTTTAAAGACAGCACTGACCTCAAACCTTGCAAAGTTGATAAGGCTAAGGTGTACATTAGCATTTATTTTTAGTCATGTGTGTTCATCTGGTGATCATTAGTATAATATTTAGTCTTTTTTAGGCTTTTTGGTCTCCAAAACCCAAACAACAAAACTGCAGGTCGTGACCAAGAAATGAGCTGAGAGATGCTCACAGAGGGTCACTGCTACAAACATCCTGGTAAAATGATCCATTTATGTAAAAATATTGCACATAGCAGCTTGGACTGACATGTAAACCGACATTCTGGTGGAGCTCTCCTTTAAGGGGCTGAAGTCCAGTTGAAAAGTTAATTAATTTCATTAATTAAGTGAAAGTTTTTGGTAAACACCTCTGCTCATGGCAGACGTGGTGCTTGTGTATATGTTATTTTTGTGGCCTCCGCCCAAGTCAATTTATTTAAAGACACTGACTAACTCCAATTACGTGGGACCCCTCCTTTGATACGCTATTTTCCTTTCTTCGCCAGCCATCTTTGATTCCTGGGCTGATCCGCCTCCTCTTGCACACAGCTGCCTCCTCGCTTGTTGTTCTTGGCACCACATCCAAAAGTCCTCCAGCCTTTCTGCGGTCCCCTCAAACAGAAGAGGGACATCAAAAGGCTTTTGCAGGGCTCTGTCGACATGAACATCGCTGAACCTTCCTTGTCTCTCAGTCGGCAAGTGGAGTCGTTGTATGTGAGGAGGGTGAGGGCGGCGGTGGGAGCCTCAGACCCCCTTTGGTTCTTTGTGTGTAAATGCAACAGAGGAGGCTAAGGGCCCTCTCCTTTCCAACATAAAGAGCCCCAAGGTTAAAGCTGAGCCACTGATCCCCTTCCAGCAGCCACGTTCCTCCTCTCCTGCCTGTTCCTCATGGCTCATTCTGTGCCATTCTATGCCATGCCATGCCATTCCTTGCCATTCGTAGTCGGGCTGACACAAACAGGTGCTGTTTGTCTGACCTTGACTCTTTGAAGAGATTAGCAGCCTCCTCCCTTCTTGTTGATAAAGACTGCTCCCCTTTCCTCTCCACTTCTTTTCTTCTTTCCCTCTGTCCTCGATTACAAAGCACCTTTCGTTTTAATCTGCGGGTTGTGTTTGTGGCCAGATTACGCTGTGGAGGGATGAGATGGTGAATGCTTGGACACACTGACCCAAACTGGCTGACAGTTACATTCCCAGTCCAGGATTTCTAGTCAGACCAGACCTTACCTTCGATATTTTAGATTTTATTCTTACATTTAAGTTTAAAATGGGGAAGGATGCCTACACACATAAAACTCAGCCTGTGCAAGAACAAATTCTTATAAAGCTAATGTCTATGTACGGTGTACATACAGTGAGGACCAACAGTTATAAATGTCTGTCTTTCTTGTTTCTCTTTTGCAGTTCTTAACAACAACAGATTTGATTGTAATTTCTTTACATTTTTGCACTTTCTGGTTTTTGATAATGTGTGTATTTTGACAAAACATTGTGGTAATCCACTGAGCAGATTCATGTGAGGAACCATTCATTAGCTTGGAGCCAAACATACAATTTTAGATTTAGAATTTTTAGATTTTTCTGCTAATAATAAAAATATGAAAACTGACATCTGGGACATGATACCGCCCAGCACTGGTTTGAGCCAAAATACCATGGGGCCATCTTCACCCTCGCCAGTACTCTTCTATGTACTCGGATTTTTGTTGATGTGTAAATATGAATAAAAGACGTGAATACCATGCTCCCAAAAAAAGGTAAGACAATATATCATGTTTTCATTAAAACACAATATATCAACTTATGTATACTCTGATATTGCTTCTTACTTAATAAAGCAAAACCTAAACGCTAACTACATTTAGTGTTGAAGTAAGAAAAACCAAAAACAAATAGTGAAGAATAAACTGCAATTTAGTCATAGACCTACAGTAAAAGTATAAATGGTTTCAGGACTGATTTTTTTTTTTGTATCCTTTGAGGCCTAAACTCTCTAAATCTACACATTTAAACCATTAAATTAGCCTTTTTAACTTAAAATAATATTCATTGGGTCCTGTGTATATGAATACCCCACTATTGGAATCGCAAAAATCCTAAGCACATCTTATAAGTTTTGTAATTGGGATTTTTGTTGACGGTAAGCTGTCCTGACTTGACAAACCCCGTTAATTCAATGCCATGCGCCGCCTGGCGTCCGCTAACACTGGCCAAATGCGCTGCACTGTGTGGCGCTTGCAACTCATCCTGGGTTCACCTACTGTTTCATAGGTTAATCTGACATGTTTTTCTTCTCTAACATCCTGTAGTGAGTCAGAACATGCTTCAGTGTCTGCCTCGCTCCCTCACAGCTGCATAGGATTTCCAACAGGACTGTTGTATTAGACTGCATTAGTTTTAGCTAGCTGTGCTTGCTAACCGGCAGCTGAGTGTAGTTATAATCGATGATCAAATGCCATAGGTAAAAATGATGATTGGTAATTGATCTGTATTATGGTCTTGATGATTAGGATTATTGTATTGATTTTACAACCCAATGTACTGTACTTTTTGTCATCTACTCAATATGCTACCTGTAATAGTTACTATATGCTCAGGTAAAGTACAAGCTGCACATGGTAGTAGGGACAGGATCACAGGATAGGTAGCTGTGGGGAGGCAGACACAGAAGCATCTTCTGATTGACTACAGGACTTCTAGAGAAGGAAACATTTATTTTACTTATGAAACGGCAGGTGATATGACACCAGCTGAAGTTAATGGATGCTGAAAGTAGCGGTGTCTGAAGAGTTGTTAGCAGCGCCCAGGATGGCGTATTTGGCCAGTGGTATTGGAAGCTGGAATGAGTGGCTTTCAAGAACGGCAAATCGTCAAGAAAACGTGGATGAAAAGCACACAGGATGTGGCACATATACTGGGGCAAGATGGAGCTTTGGCTTGAATTTTTGCATTTTCCACAACAACTTCATTAAATATGAAGCAGTAACACAATGCACCCACGCAATATGCTGAGTAAATGATGTAATGACATTCAAACACGTAATTTAATAAATACATAATTTTCTTAACATGGCATGTTCCTGATCTTGATTTTCCATTTAAATCTTGAATCTTTTAAATATGTCTCAGACTTGATCTTTTTGAGGTGCATTTCAGTGGTCTCATGCAAAAGTGAAGGTCACGTCTTGGGTCTGGTTATCAGAACAGTGGGCTGTTCACTGCATATGTCTGGTAACTGGGTGTAAATGTGTCTAGCTGTTGTGTTGTGGCCCTGCAATGCATCCTGTGTGATAATAGGCCTGGCAGCAAATAGTTGGGGGGCTGGGGGGTAGGAGGATTTTGCATGGAGGGGGGAAGGCATCGATGGGACACAACGCTGGTGTGGCATATACATATTCACATGGGCGCATATACACTTTTATATGCAAGTGCGTGTATGCCTATGTGTGTGACTGGGCTCGTCGGTTACCAGGGAAATGGATGTGTTGGCCTCATCAGAGAGTCTCCAGCTGGTGGAGAGGCTTCGGAAGCGGCGCCTTGGCAGCCACCCGGTCAGGGGGGAGTTTGCATCTGTGCTGCCTTGGCACCAGACTGGATTGTGGTTGTGGTGGATGGTGTATGTCTGTGTGTGTGTGTGTGTGTGTGAGAGTGTGTGTGTGTGTGTGATTGTGTAGGGGTTTGTGTGTTGAAGGCTGAGGGCCACCCCTTTTCACCTCTTAAGAACCCCTCACCTCACCCCGCACGCACACACACACACACACACACACACACACATGCAATGCATTCCCCAGACCCTGACCTGAACCTCAATCCTTGCTAGATAGCCTAAACTAGCTACATTTATGATGTTACATACTTGGAACGATTTGTTAACGAGTGACATCAGGTCCAAACTGTGTATAGCTCCCTGCAACTGAACAGAATCAACCATAATAGAGTTAACATTGGATTACATTAAGATCTACCTGCTAGTAACTGAGCCATTTTGCTGGTTTCTTGAAACTTTTCATCAATTGCTAATCAACGGTTAGCACATTAGCTATCTCAGTAAGGCTTTTTTTTAAAAAAGACAGAAAATAGAAAGAAGCACGTACAGTTACTGTGACTGAGCAGCGGTAGCATACTTCCCGCTTGCTAGTGTGCTAGCTCCTGTAGCTCACCAACGAGCATATGCAGGCAGGCTAGTCAGCACTTCACCAAGTTAGCACAACCAAATGTTCCACAAAGATGCAGATTTATTTTGCTGTGTCGTCACTTCACTCAAAGTTAACTCTCGCCTAGCTGGAGGCAAGCACCATCCAGGAAGGGTGAATTTCATCCTGATCTGATACGAAGAGAGACGATGACAGATACAGAGAGATCCCTCTCTGTTGCCTCTGTCTTTTCCCCTTTCCAGCCACATAGACACCAGCTTTACCCCCTTCTCCCTCTACTCCTCCTCTCAATCTGGCCTCCCCCTCTATTTTTTCCCCCTAATTTTTCTCCCATTCTCTCCATTATTCAATCTTTCTATTCACCCTCATTTATCCTTCTTTACCCTCTGTCTGTTGCTCTCTCCTTCTGCTCCTTTGAGCTCCTCTCCTTGAAACCTCCCTATCTATCTATCTATCTATCTATCTATCTATCTATCTATCTATCTATCTATCTATCTATCTATCTATCTATCTATCTATCATCTCGTCTAGTCGGCAGTCTATTTAGATCCTCCACATGCTCCACTGTATTTATTTCAATCGAGCGTCTTATTCCTTGCTCATTCATCCCTGTCCCAGCTGTTTTTATCCGCCGGCGACTGTCGTTAATATGTTTTTCCACCACATGTGCTGCAGATTATAGAGCCTGATGACAGCAATGATAGCAGGGAGTTGTCTGGGATGAGCATTTACTCGGGCTATAGCCGTAGCGGTTTGGACGGGCCACGTATCACAGGCCAAGTTGAAACACAAGCCACCCAGGAAATGAGCCTCAACACGATTGGCCGACCTCCGACCCAGAGCTGCTTGGCTTTGTTCCGATGGTGGCCGAGGCGCGCGGTTGTGTGAGCATGTGTGATTGTTTTGGTGTGACTATAAGTGTATGTAGTGTATAAGTAAAGAAATGCTGTTGTCTTTGAAAATGGAGCTGATGTTCCTGATGAGGACGGTGTTTGTTCTGGGTATAGTTTGTGTGTGGGGGTGGGGTGGGTGGGGCATTGTTAGGAATTGTAAGTGGGGAGTAATGGATGCATGGCTCGAGTAGCCGGAGTTAAGAAAAGGGCAACAAATAGGCACCATGTCAGTTGTCCTATGGTCCCTGCATACACACACTCACATATATCATCATATCATTATCCCTGTCCAGCCCACCACTAATCACTCACCCGGCCTGGATCAGACATATTTCAGATTTTCAGTACATTCTTGGTGTACTCGCTGTCCCTTTTTGTTTCATGTCACCGTGGCCATCTGATAAAAAGCCTGTAAGTTGTGATGATTGTCATCTGTGGAAAAGATGAAGGGGAAAGTGGCTGGATCGGGACCAAGAGCGACGATACACCCTGTCCCCTCACATCAACTTTTAGACACGGCTAATGGAAAGATGGAGAGAGTTATCGTCTTCACTCTTTCACCTACTTTTATCATTCCCTCTCCTCTCCTCTCCTCTCCTCTCCTCATATTTCTGCCTCTGACGACTCTTTTCACAGCAGTGAGGGCTTCAGGAAGTGTGTCTACACATTCTATCCATGTCCATATGTCTGTTCCTCTGTGTCTCACACATGTTTCTCAGTAGAAATGGTTTTCATTATTGCTATTTTGTGAAATGGTCTTGATGTCTCATGACGTCAGGAGCAGAAACACATATGGATGTGAACTTTGCAGTGTCGGATACTAATATAAAGCAGTCAATACAGCTGCAACAAAAGCTCAGATTTTTATATTTACAGTCAGCTGTGATCACTGACAAGTTTGACACTACCGCCTTTGATTGTACGCTTTCATGTGAACTGTTGTGTGCCAGCCAGAACTGTTGTGTGTCAACCAATAAGGTTGGACCTCAGTGTCCAACCTTATTGGTTGACATGGACGGTGCTATTGAACCATTCTGTGAAATGTTCAGCGTGGAGATGTCCCTAATTCCTGTATCAGGGCCACAGCATATGTTAATGAATGTGTATCATCTAAAGTAAAGCCAATTAAAACCTGATCTTTTGTGTGTTATGTTGTGTAAACCTCAGCTAGCTATCACTGCAGCCCTCCTCTCCATTCCTCTGCACTGCGAGGGAAGATTTGGGTGTGAATGTGAAAAATGATTTGCTCACTCTGGTCTTTAATCCGAAACCTGGGTTGGCAAAATGCACAGATTTGCTAAACTCTGATGCTAATTATCGTTAGCAAAGAGTGGTGAAAAAGACCTTTGCAGCTTCTCCCTTTTATCCAGTGCTGACCGATGCTTTCACCGTTAAAACGGCGAACGTCCGCCGCAGTAGATCCTCTCAGCTGTCAGTGATTAAAGTTAATTCTGTGTCAGCACAAAGAAAAACATGCAGTCTAGTTGCTGAAACATAATAATTAGCTGTGGTCATAGTTACCTCATTAAAAAGCAGCTAAATTATTTTACTGATTACTTACACCAAAAAGTAATCTGGTACTGTCATAAGTAATCTTTAGTTACTTTTTACACATATATATTTTGAAAAGCTGCCATTGCTAATAGTGCTGTGTGATATGACCAAAATCTCATATCCTGATATAGGTCAGTTCAAATTATATTATATTTTGAATTATAAGTTCTACAAATAAAAGGTACTTACTCAGATTTGGTTATTTTTCTCCTTTTCTTGAGAGTCTATGTGCAAATTCTTATTTAAGTAATTTATGGGACAAAATCTAAAATATTAGTATATAAAATACAAAAAGGTAAAAAGGAGACACTTTGTCAACAAAAGTAACCCAACGTATGAGTCATGTGACAGACGTTGGCCCTCTTTTAGATAACAAACTGCTGTTTTGCATTGGCTGGTCTGAGTCCTCTGTTACATCCCTGCCACTGACTGTCAAGCATTTAAACTTTGAAGCGACTTTCATACGATGTCCTGTAAGAACAAAGACAACATAAATAATGAGGGGCCTACTGTACGTGATGTTTGCTCCTGTTGGCTTACGCTGCTCAGCTCCCCTGCCAATTAACACCAGATATCTGAATCAGTAGATACCTCGAAACATGAATGAAATGAACCCTTTGTTCAGTCATCCTTCTTTTAAAACAAATATGGATGAAGAAGAGGACTGTGCAGCTATTTAAAATGAATTCTATTAAAGTCTATTGACCTTTACTGTCCATTGACTATTGACCTTTTTGTCCAAGTTTTATTGAATCTGCTTCAAAGGATAATTTAGGATATTTTCACCCATGAACCTTGATTTCCTTTCCTCATGACAATTTAAAATTTCAATGCATACTTCACTTTAGAGCTTTATGTTGCCTCGTACCTAAAGCCCTGCACGTCCTCATCCATTACACACTCTTTAGCTGATTGTGTGTAAGCAGATGAAGCCTCCAAATAAAAATCCAAATACACAGTCCTGCATTTCACACCCACAGCCGCGGAATTATTTGGGTCTTAATTTCAGTCTTCCATTCGCGAACCTTTTGGTGCTCACCCATCTAAAAGTGAGCATCTGTACCGCACAGCACTGTGTGTGTGTGTGTGTGTGTGCTGATGGGTTGAGGAGAGAGTTTCTGGTGCTTCCCTTCCATGTTCAACAGCATGTTTGCGTGTCTCAGCTCAGAGCGTCTCTCAGCCTAATCCGTCCTTATCTCCCAGTGCGACAACACAACAAGAGGATCTTTAAAGAAGACATTTCTCTTTTCCACGGCGCTGAGCTGCTCTGCTGATACTGTTTTAGTGCTGACTGCTCATGTGCATGTGTGTGTGTGAGTGTGCGCTGTGGCTTTTCTCTTCTTACAGATTCATTTCGTTTGTGCACATATACGAGTGCCTTTAAGTCTGTGAGAAATAAGTGTGTGTGTGTGTGTGTATGTGTGTGTGTGTGTGTGTGCACAGGCCTGAGCTTGTGCATGCCAGTGTGGATGTGAATGCTGTTGCCATTCTCAAGCTCCTCTAACATCAAACTCAGACTAAAGGTTGTCTGCACGTCTTGACATTAGATAAATGCCTAGTCTGGTTGTACACACAGCTGTACCAATTCTCCGATAGGTCTCTCTCTCTCTTTCTATCTCTCTGTTTCTCTCTCTCTCTCCTCATCCAGGCTGATCTAATGACTCATAGGAATGCATCGAGCCGCTTGTCAGAGATCAATCATCTTCGTCAGGTCGTTCTACCGATTGTTTGAGTAGAAGGCCATTAGAGAGGAGCTGTTTGGAGGTGTTTTGTGAACCTAAGCGGCTCCAAAGGTCAGCTGGAGAGAGAGACGGAGGCAAGGAGTGAGGGAGAAACAGACAAAAACGTGTGCGAGTGTGTGCGTGCAGCCGCTGCTGGAGGAGAGGCAGCAGACAGGTGGATGTATGGAGATAGAAAGACAGGCCTTGTCAGCCCTGTTGCGTGACTCCACTGCCCTTTGTTAGTATGAATCCTTAAACAGCTCCCCACAAGTACAGAACCTGAGATTAATAATTCCCACGCACCGCCTGACATCCATGCCTGATCTGAAATATGCATGGTGGAGAAAAGAAGAGAGACGAGAGGATGAGGAGGAGAGGGAGTGGAAGGCGGGAGACCAAAAGGGCCCGCCGGATGGTGGCTGCCGAGCCTTTTGGAGGAGCGACAGACTCTGTTTTATGTGGCCTGTCAATAGCGTCTAATGAGGAAACCCACCTGTGATTTGCGTTGTGCAGTGAGCAAAACCCCTGGCCGTAAACTGCTAACATGAGGTGCCATCAACTTTTCAAAGGTCCTCCTTCCTGAAACAGCCACATCTTCTCTTTTGAAATGAAGTTGTGAGATGGTGTAATTTAAAGTTGTTCAGTAACTGGATAGAAGATGTTTCCTTTTTCTTTATTTTGAAAGAGATTCGGTGTGTGTGATGGTGTCAGTGTGTGTGTGTGTGTGTGTGACTGTGTGTGTGTGACACCGTCTGTCCTTTGAAAAGAAATGGACTGGGATTTCAGCAGAAACAACAATTGATGATTAAAAGGTTTTATTGCCAAGCTTTCTGCAGAGTTACAATCATAATGCTGAGGTCATTTGAACAGCCTGAAACTTTGTTGCTCATCCATGTGTGGCTGCAGGAAGTAAAATGCTGTGGCATCTCATTTTAAAACAGAAGACGTGAGCAGAGTTGACACCAGATATGAAACCTGAATTTCTGTTGAGGTTTGGCTTTTAAACCTGCTGTTTTACAGTAATCTGACCGCTGAGGTTGAAGTTATGTTTATAGATGCAAGCTGATTTAAGGCGGTTGCGTCTTGCCAGTAATTGGCGGTATGGTGAAGACCTCTGCTGCAGACCTGTCTCCTCTCTGAAAACACCTCATAGGAAAAAGCTGATTTTAAATCAGCTGTTTAGCAGCTAATGTAAAGGCACATTTCTGATATGAGGATATGAATAGTTTCAAATGCAAAGGGGAGAAAGGGAGTAAAAGCGAGTGCCAGCGTCTCCTGCAAATGAAAGTCTTCTGCCACACAAACCTTCATGCTATGCTTATCAAACTGAAGGTCAGAGACTCATCATTTTTGAGGAGTGTGATTGCTAAACAAAGGACATGATAAATACACAGCTAGGCAATTATCTTATTTCCCTTGGCTGCTAGTTTATATTCTTAATGCTACTTTAATCTATTTTTTTGTTTGTTTATTAATTTTTCCCCTTGTTTTTCATTTTTTGGTTGTTCCTTCCCAGTTCTCACAAAGGGGGGGAGAAAAAGTAGGGCGCTCACTTTGCAGTTTCTACTCAACCCCAGACTATTTCTTTATAAGGCACTGAATTATTTTGTTTTAAAAACAAACAAACAAAAAAGCGACTTTCAACCGGGAGGAATATTTAATTGTTTTTTGATTACTTAGGAATGGGCCATGGGAATAGGCCTTTGTAAATATTTAAACAGATTCAGCATGATGCCATATTTCCATTCTGCCATTAATGTTTTTAAATGATTGTTATTGTCATCTGGGTTTGACATTCACAGTGAAAATGATTTACTAAAAATAGAGAAAAAACAGAATTGACATAGGTTTTTTCTTCTGTGTCAGTTCAGACAAGAGGGCAGTGAAATGAGACACAGACGTGAAGGCGTGCAACACGAGTCAACAGGAGCTCCACACTTTCATGGTGCGTCCTGCACTTCCCCTGCTTCCCAGTGGGTGGCAGCAGCGAGCAGGCAGCCCAAACAGAAGGCTGCCACTCAGTGATTATAATTTATGATCCATTTCTATTATAGGTGGGGTGTGCAGAGACAGTTACAGTAATAATTATCTGGACTGAAGTGTTTCCAAGGCAACCAACATAACCCCCCCTCCCCTACACACAAACAGTGACTTTGTATGGTACTCTCTTGTGGCCTGCCTGTTCACAGTAAAGAAATCATTGACTTTTAGTTTTGAGACGGCTTTTATTAAAAACATGCTTGTTTAAGATCACAGAGAGTAGTTTGTATTCTGCTTTGATCCTTCGCTAAATTAATTACAACCAGGAACAAAGGCATTAAAATGCTTGTGAACAACATTTGAATTCTTATCTAAGAGATTTGAAGTAGGATTTGAGAACAACAGTATTTCAAGATCTTCAATGTCACCTTTTTATTTCAATATTTTGCTGTCATTTAATCACCCTGCCTGTACTCCTTGAAGGATAAATCCTCGTGTTTTTTTGTGTAAAGGACTATGCCTGATTAAATAAAGGATTATGTTATTTCCTTAACAGTGCCTGAGGAACTTCCATTCGACTCTCTAGCTCTCTTAAATATATACTTTGATTCCCTTGAAAGTGTCAAGTGCAATTACTAATTACAATAGTAGTGCTAAACGCAGGGAAATAAGTAGAGGACACAATGATTATGAGTTATAATTCTCTTTCCATGAACACAGGCAGAGCCCTGTTAACAGGGGCCGATCCTTGTGCATACCATGCCCGCAAAATTTGCATAATGTACGCTCAGCCAGCCAACGCGAATAAACCTGTGAATATTAGCCCCGTAAAAGGGGCCGTTTACCAATCACTGCATCCACTGAAGTTCAGCACGTAGTAACAGGATAGTGTAGAGTTAGAGGGCTCCGTCTGTGTCCATTCAGCCACACTTAAGCCCTTTTTAGGCATGAAATACACAACGCTGCTGGCTTCATCTGTCTGTTAAAATGATGGCTTTCTGACACCCACACAAAGACGATTGACTTAAATGTTCTTCACAGTTTCATTCAGATATTTATGGAAAGATGTTTGCCGTCAGTGGTCAGCTGCACAACTGCTGAAGCGGACATTAAAGTGGACCACGTTACACAGAAGTAGTAGTTTTGATTCAGTAACTATGAATTTAATGCTAAGAGGGTTCTGGTTTCATAGCGAGGAAGAGAAAGAGGAAGAGGAGGGTTTCCTGCTCCCTCACAGGCTGCATCACTGATGGATTTTCAAACTTATTTTGCCGTCGAAGCCTTAAGGGCCACCAAGAGCGCCAGAGACTCCAATAATACATTTTCACATCAGCTTCATCATTTAACATTATTAGATGCCGAATCCTGCTGCCTGTTTTTATACTATCCTTCAGTACACATCAGAGACGTGCACAGATATTTGGAGGGGCAGCGGCTCAAAGGGCACCCCCACACCCACTGTGTTGTCATGTCCTCTCCTATTGTTGGCACTCTATATCAAATTTGACGACAGGATTTCTTCTGTCTTCCCTTCTCCTCGACATCGGAGGCATTTTTTTTCATGCAATTCATTTGCACATCTGTATATTTTTTCAAACTGTTGTTTCCGCCAGAGCACTTTCACACAGAATGTGAATATTATGCAAAAAAAAAGCAACATGATTTCTTTTCTGTGCTTTCACACCACAAATAACCAATCACGTTATGTGGAATGGACATCACGTCACAACTCCTAATGACAATGGTGGAGCTGTTGATTGTGTTTCTCATCACCCTGACCCCACACTAAACTCCATCAGCCTACATGGGTCTCATGTTTTGCCTGGAATGCCTTTCTACCCCATCTGCGATATTGAAACACCAGATTTGTACACAGTCAGAGAAAGTGAAATTGTGCGTCCCGCTCATAGTTCAGTTACAAACCATACCACACCACGGAGCGTCTCTCCTGCCGGGCTGCTGACAGCACCACCAGCCAAAGAGTCCGTCACAGTGGAGGGCAGCCGAGGAGGTTGTACCACCGTCTGGTTCAAAAGTGGTTTAGCTGACTTCACTGACAGCCATCACCGGAGCGGACTGCAGTCGTGACGGCCTGCCTGTCCACCGTTTATCACTGTCCTCCACTTCACTGTGAGTTTTGTGGTCTGTGGTCATTTTGAGGCTCGGTTTGTAAAGTTTACAGCCTGCCATGCTGCTGCTACAGCGCAAATCTATTCAGACCTTTTATTGAACAAGTATTGTGTCACTGCTGGTATGGATGGTTTTGATGCAAAATATTCACAAGCGGTATTTTGTATTTTCGTGTAATTTATTTGTCACATCCCCGGTGCGTAAAGGCCTTTAGTGTATCCAGAAAGATGAAGTACAGTCTGTGGCTGGTGGTCTTCTGTTGCAGTACTTACTTGTCCACACTTTTTGGCAACCTGCCTGCCCACTGATCACGTCAGGTACCTCCATGTCTGCTGTCTCAGCTCAGTGGTGGCATTCTGGAATATCTCTTTGAATTCCTCTTCAGTCCTTAATTCTTACGCCTTTCTTCTCAGGTCACCATCATCAACACTATAAGATTTTGGTGTGGGAAGCATTTGGGGCAACTTCAGCTTCCATCTTTGCTTCTGCTGCAACAGAAATTTGCGGGAAATATACCACAGCAGGGAAGACCTTTTAGTTTTTAGGGCCCTTTCTCTGCAGCCCCATTGGCTGTCTGAGAGTTTCTGTAGTTCATGGATGTGCTGATCTGAATTCTTGCTTACTGCATGGTGTTTTGGCAATGAAAAACTCACAAAGTGCATTCTTAACTTTGCACTTTCTACAACAAAATTCTAGCTATGTGCTGGCAATGGACGTATATTGCTTTTTTATTTTGGCTTTGGATTCTGGACTGTAAACCTTTGCAAGGGCCACTCATGTTGGCTGCCCCATTGCAACACTGGCCATGGAAGTCTTCTCCTTTCAGATGGTTTTCTCTCCACACATTCATCACTAAGTTTTCCAGCTCCTCCCCTGTTGTTTGCTGTACATTAAACAGCTGGATACATTGCTTCTTTATGACCACGTCATGCACATATAGCAACACGTAATGCCTGGAGAAGTCGCAACATCAGCAAACGTCAAGCAAACTTCTTTCTCTGTGACCTGTTTCAAAGCCAATGCTTTCATCCAATCACTGTGAGCTCTGTTGGAAAGGAGACACACCTGGCTTCCTGTGTTAGGCTCACTTTTCCTTAATTAGACCAAGATGAAACTTGAGGAAACGTTGTCATGTTGGCCGATCAGTTCCACCAACTCCAGGAAGTTTCCTCTGCTGAAGATTTGCTCCGTACAATTTAAAGTCAGTCCAACGAGAGATAATCTCTCAGTTCTCCTGCTCTGTCTCTCTCTGTCTTTGGCGGTTTGCATGTCACAGTCAGCCTTTTCAGAGGACGTGTCCACGGCCTCTCTGCTATAGACATTACATCTGATTGTGGATTTTTGTGTGGCCCACTTTCACAGGTTTACCCTCCAGATTTTCATCCTGTCCTGACCTTAAACCTTTCAACATTCAGAAACAGTCAGCAGCAGAGGAGGCACATGGCAGCTTTTTCAGGAGAATATCCTAACTGGGTTGCTGTACATAGGCTACATAGCAGTGCACCTGAAGACTACGGGGCGACAACAGTGACATTTTAAGCAATGAAAATAAAATTTTTCAATTCTTTTTTTCATTTTTTAGACCCTTTTTTAGTGACTTCCAAACCACAAGTATGTCTGTTTCACTCTGCCATTGTTTGTCACATAAAACGTAATGTTAGTGGAGATAGCTGATGTTAGCGCTGAGAGCTAACATTAGCTATGATAGCGGACATTGGTTAAGGTTAGCACTCGCTCCAGCAGACTGCTGCCAGACCAGCAAAAACATCAGTTGAAAGTTAACTTTGGCCCCTCATTGAGAAAAGACAGACACGAAGAAAAAATCTGAAAAACACATCAAATGACATAATTTTTAATGTTCGTGTTTCATTTTTCAGTGGAACATTTTTTCGTGCCAGTACTTGTTTCAGTGCCATTAAAACTTTTTCCAATGCAACAGTCTCAATCACAACGTTTCTTTTTTCAATGCCAAATTTTAGTTTCCATGCCAGGATGTATAGTCACTGGTCTAGTCCCATAAAAACAGCACCCTTACTGGTTTCTGGGGAGTTACATAATGGGTTGACAAGGTCCAACTGAATCTGAAAATTTAATAAAGGCCTCATTGTGTTTGATGTTTTGAGTTTTTGGAAATGGAAGCAAAAATTAAACTCTGCTGGCATCTTCTCCTAAATAAAATCTTCCTCCTTCATTTCTGTCTCCAAGTCTTCACTTTCTATCTCTGAAGGGTCCCCTCCTGCCTCAGTGTTTTAGCATGCAGTCTGATGGATCAAGAGGACACAAAGGTGATGAGACAAAGCAGTAGCACTGCTTCTCAGGGATTCAGCCAGTGGGTTTCAAAGACTCCTTAGAGAGTGTCCCAGGAAGCACGTGTTATTCCCACTCACATGGCTGTATGTGCCATTGGTCATAATCACTTGAACCCTGCAGGAAGCGTCGTAGGAGATGATAACTGAAGATGCATCAGGTTTTAAAACAGCCCTTGTGTCTGTAAAGTGTGGCAGTGGAGGATGCATGTGAAACCTGGATCATCTTTACCATGACAGTCAGTCCTGGATTCAGCAACCTGGCATTTTCAGCTTCCATGATTGGCTGGGTCAGGCTGAACCACACTGCACCTGTGCTGCTGCACAGCAGCCACAGCACCGTCCACCGGAGTGGGACTAAAGTGTAAATGATGTCCATGACTGGGTGTTCTGCTGACTTTCCAGGTTTGATGTTCCACCCAGGCACATCCACCCATACCTGCTCAAGCATCTGAACATGACACATAAGATGTCACACTTCCCAATTGTGTTCCATTTAGTGGAACCAAGTTCTGCACTTGGCAGGTGATATTCAGCCCACTGAATCATTTCTGAAAGTGTCTCATCAGCACGAGACATACTGGCACCACTGCCTGGTCGACCATCATGAACAGAGGAGGTGCAGAGCTTTTGGCTGGGATAGAAGACTTTTCCAGTTGGTTGCATAATCAGCAGTAGATAAGTAAAGTGTCTACTGCATGCTGTTGGCTGTGTCTAACTTCCTGGACCAGGACATGAAGATGAGGGGAATGAACACTCTCATTCTGTCTGTCTTCTGCCAGAACAACCAATATTTGTCCGGCTTGAGCTACTGAATTCCACTTGGGAAAACGTAGTCTTCCTCCTTGAATGTCTTGGTGGTGTCAAGGAAGCACTGGCACAACCATGACTATGGCATGTAGAGATATAATTGAGCTGCCTGTTAGTGCGAAACATATGCTGAATTTGACCCTCTGTCAGGGATGCCTTATTTGACATCAGGGATGCTGCCACGCAGGGTTTGGTGCTAGCATTTTGGCTTCAGCTCTCCCCTTTGATGGAGGACGACACTATTCATATCATGCTCAGATATTCCACCATCTTCTTGACCTTCATGGGGATTAATTTCCTGTTTCTGCCTGGGACAGGATTTGGGGAGGGAGTTGGTAGTCAATGAGTGACTGAAGGATAGGATGTCTGTCTTCACCTCCTCAGATTTGCGTTCCAGTCTCGACAAACCAGTAACTCAGATATTGGAGCACCAGCAAAGGATCCTTGTACGCTGCCTCAATGTCTTTAGCTTTACCATCACTGCCAGCTTGCAGTATGCTTGAAGCAGCTGAATTTTGCAGCACTGTGACACTGTCAATCACAGTACAGCTGGGGAAGAGATAGACCAGCCTCACCAGAATCATGCCCATTTCCCACCTCATAGTCCTCAAGCGGCAGAGCTCAGTGGTTTGTGCACACCCACTTTCATGAGACTCACACTCTTTGGCTATTGGACTGTTGAAACTCTAAATCATTTTTTTTTTTCAGAAAAAAAAGTTTACCCTTACTGGCCATTTTCCTTTGCCTTTACAACGCAGTCAGTTCTCATCATCATTAAATGTTCTTCATGGTCATTACTTTTTCTTTAAAGGACTACAAACTGTTTTTTCATCCTCAACTACCTGGGGGGGAGCAAGCGAGGAGCAGCAGGGGTGCAAGGAAAATGAAGAAATACATGAATAGGGGTTAATAGGTATGTTGGTGATGGCTCAGACAAGGGGTAATAGGAGAAAATTAAGACAAGGTGAAAGCACATTAAAAAATAGGACATGGTACAGCTTGGTACAAATAACTAGTGTACACAATCAAATAACACGTGTTGCCAAACAAGAATCAATTAAGTAAAATGTTTAGATTAAATTTTATTTTTAGGATTTAATTAAAAGGAAACGCCATGTAATTGAGGTGCTGCGCTCATTTTGTAACCATGTCTGAGATACATTTATCAAGCGCAGAGGAAACACACACACACATGCACATTTTTGGAATGATCCGGGCAGGAAGAGTACAGTACAAAATAGGAGGAACGCTAACTGTTTTATCCAATCAATTGATGAGGTGAATCCTGGTAAAGCTGGAAGATAAGAATACAATCGTTTTATTACTAGCAATACAACAATAACATTGAGCTTGAGATAAAAACAAGATGAATTTTAGTTGTATTTCAGGCTCCAAGCAAGAACATTTTTATTTTGTACTGTCAGTATATATTATCAGTTTTTCCTCTGACTGTGAGGAGACACAAGGTCTGAGCAGGATGCTAATCATTATGCATAATATAGCCCAGATTATTGTATATGTGGGTGTAGGGCTAAACAGGGCTGGGCAGTCCTCTGAGCAGATGTGTGTGTGTGTGTGTGTGGTAACTGGTAGTGGCTGGCATTAGCACTGCCAGCAGGGGTGAATTAGAAACAGGATCAGTGGCATGGCTTGGCCTCAGGCAACACAGTGTTAATGCCGCCTGGCCAGACCGTCCCCTCTTTCTCATTCTGCCTCCCTCGTTCTCTTACACTAACACACACGCACACACACACACACTTGTCTCTCTTTCACACTCTGCCCCCCTCCAGTCCCCCACCATCCCCCATCCCCCAAGTGTGTGTGTCACTGATGGAGGCTCTTGGCTGATGTGTCACCAGCGGGCATGCAGATGGATGCTAGTCAACACACCCCAATGAGAACACGTTGGCACGCACAAAGACAAACAAACCAATGCAAAAGCATGCGCACACACAAAAACACATACACACCTATACGTGCGTACAAAATTCACACAAGCACACACACGCAAGTAAACAAACATGTCCAAATTAAGATGTAGTGATATGATGTTTTGTGGTTTGACCAGAGGTGGGTTTTAGAGGAGTGGTACTGATACTGATATTGCCAATAGCTGGTATGTGTTTTTCAATAATTTCATTGTTTACAATTATTGAAATTTATCTGCGCAAAAATGAGTATCATAGGAATAAATTGGCAAGATCTCTTCTGATGGAAATGTAAAAAAATGGTTTGTAACTGTTACCATGCAAATGATATACAGTTGTATATTAGTATAAAAAGGCAAACTGATGGGCATGTTGGTAGCCCCTCTGCACTCACCTTCTTAGTAGTTGACACTTAATAGCTCACTTTCTCATCTTTTAGTTTTAGATTTGACCTTATGCACATCACAGTCACATTGTGCATACTTCAGCAAATGGATAAAAGATGACACTTAGCATTTAAATTCAGACATCAAACTTGCTACCCTTGCTGGCGGTAGATTAGTTTCTGTTTGTAGACACATATTTAGCTATCTTCTGCAGAGTCACCAGTGTTGAGGGTGCTGCTGCTGAGGGGACATCTTGGTCTGACCTGGAGGCTGAGATGCTAAATAGTGCTGCTGCGGTCAGTCAGACTAAACCAAGTGCCACATCATGAGGGTCCAGTTAAACTGGACTCTGGTTCTTTTCCCCCCTGCTGCGATTCATTTGGGCACATGTGAACACAGCAATGGCCCTAACCTCGGTTAGGTTAGACCTCGGTTAGGTCCCAGACAAACTCTGGAGCGGTTAGTTTATGATGGGAACGTGAATTGACCTTAAGCCGACCAAACTACCAGGTGTACTCTGCAAGGTTGAGCTAAATGGCTCCTGTAGTCAGATGTGCTTTGCTGCATTCCAGAAGGCACGCAAACTATTTCTAGTAGTAGCAGCTAGCCGGTGTAGTGCATTTGGCATTCCGCTGGTATAGTTTGTTGATTGATTTCCATGGTTATGAGCAAATACCAACTACCAGCTGTTGCTCCATGTTAAATTGCACAGGACATTTTTCCTGTATTTACCTTCTTGCTCTCACACCAGACAAACCTGGCCAATAGGCAGAGTGAACATTCTCACGTGGTTTGTAGGGAAGCATTTTGGTTCACTTGGATTTTTCTCTGTTTAAAAAGAAGTTTACAAACTCATCAGCTGATGTGGCCAGGAGCAAATGAACTAGGTGTGGAGATGTGTGTTTGTCTTTGTGTTATTTGGTTTGAAAAATGGTCTCATCGGCCATTAAGTTCTCTTTAGATCAGTTAGTCGAGTTAGTTTAGTCAATTCTGTTTTTAATGGGTAACCTATATTTTATTGTGTATTTCGTAAACAGAAATGATTTGCTTCAGTTTTGGGGTAAATAAATCCCTCTTTTTGAACATCCGTGTGCGACTCCCCATGACTGCCACCTCGGTCCATCCCAGAAACACTTGGAGTGGTTTTGGAGTTTGGGTTTATTCACCACCAAAACCCATGGCGACTGTACAGAGGCCAGCTGTAGCTTCTGGGTGGTGTTTCGGCAACCGCTCAACCCCTGGATCATCTCGGTACATACATTTTCTGGCTCCTTGTGTTATTTTTCTCTCAGTTTTCTCCTTTTTCCTCATAAGCACGACGCTAGATTTGACCAAGAAACGTCGCCAGCTACGAGTTGTGAGCTGCGAGAAAATTAGCTGCATAAACTGCTGGTCACACTTCATATAGTTTACTAGTTTATGTTTAGCTATAATGACATTAATATGTATTAGGACTGAGCTGCTGTTTTTATAGCTTTGTTTTCACATTAGCTAACATTATGTTTAATGATAACCACCTTCAAATGTCAGTCAGCTGTGTATTCCTCTGGATTTTCTTGGATCAATTTCATTTTTAAAATAATACATTTCTGAATAAATGTAAATATATTTAGCTGTGAAGAATATGATACCTTACATTTGCATACACAGAACATGGGAACACACTGAGCGCGTCTCTCTGTGGGTGTAATGTTTGTTTGTTTGTCTGGGAGGTGCGGTGCCTTTAAGAGAGCAGTGTGCCAGCTACTCCGGGCCTAATGTCATTACTCTGTACAAACTTGGTGTGACAGAGGCAGGAGGCGCCCACAGATTGATGACATTTTATTGTTATTGCAGCGCCCCTATTAAACTGTTCACCACTCCTGCTTCTGCTGCTGAGGGCTTCTACCTATTGAGAGAGAGAGCAAACACAAAAACAGCAAATTGAACACATCGCCAGTGTGATACAGAGAAAAATGATTAATTTAAGGATAAAATTGCTATTTTGATGTTAGATTTTCTGTTGTGCATTTTCATACCATCATATTACAATCCTCTGCAAAGATCTGGTGTACATTACATTGCATGGAGAGAAATATTTAATTTGTGTCCTCGGCCGGCTTTACAAATGTGTTCTTGTTTTTAAAGCACTGGGCCAGAATTGCAGCTGAAGATGGGGTTTAAATGGTGCACTGTGTGCTATTAAAATGCAGTGACATAATTATGTGTAATGCATAGGCTATTGTGTGATGGACAGAGATAGATGAACTGGCTTTGCACTGTATGTTGGTTTGGAATATGAGTTCCAAGAATAATGAAAGCAGTCAATGAGTCAGTGACTTTAACTTACTGAAGGCACAATATTTAGTTTTTCATAGCAACCACATACCATACAGAGACCTACTGTATGATTGATACTATATATATAGGCATTCTTTCAGGTATGCGCTCACCTATGATCCACTTGTCTATCCATCTACGTGCTCATCCACCCATTCATCCATCCATCCTCGATAGACAATAGACCAGGGGCCTCTAACACTTTTCCAACCTGACAGCACATTGACCCCTTTCAACTCTGTGGATCAGCAGAGATGGATGGGATCAGACAGAGGAAGAGCACAAAAAAAAATAAAGGAGGAAGACGTTTACAAAAGAGAGAAACACAGTTATGACAACACAGGGTATGCTGAGTTTAGTATCTCTAATCCAGGATTTCCATTCTTCTGAAAAGGTTGCTGCTCCTCATACTCATACAGTTAAAGGGGGGGTCTCATCCTGGTTCCAGTTGGGCTCTGGTGCAGTTATTTGTGGTGTGAAAGTAGACATTAGTTTTTGATAGCAGATATGTGATTTTACCATGAATTCAAAAACCTGAAGAATAATCCATCTGCTGATGGTGCATAATTCAGTCTTTCCAGTGATCCGTAGAATTATACAAGATCATTTTGTAATCACAATACGTTGTGTATCAGCATGTGAGGATTTTCTTTGACACATATGACAGTGGAAATGGGGTTAAAACAGAGGTGTGTGCTGGCGTCTGACTCCCTCTGTTTTGCCAGTTTCTTGTAAAGTGAGTATGTGAAGATCCAGTCTTGATTGATAATGCTCATTGTCAGTTATTTCTTCAGGAGCTCTTCAAGACCACCAGAGAAAATGAAAATGAAAGGTTCAGTTAAGTGCAGCGTGACCTGCTGTCAGTCTCCAGAGTTTGATTTCCCCATGTGGTTCGCGCTGATGATGCAGAATGAGATTCACCAAAACTGTCCAATCAGTGATGCCAGTCAGTGGATCTGACTTCATGCTTTCTCCTCTTGGTTAATTTGTTTTAAATCAATCTGAAGGCAGAAGGCAAAATCATTTATTTCCTTGTTCCTTGACCAAATGACCTGAACTACAGGTGTGAAAACAATCTAAAAGCACTGTAGTGAACAACAACGCAGCTTGCAGCTTGAAAAGCTGAGAGTGTAAGACCTCTCTCGATCTTTCGATCTCAGCGTCCCTTTCAGTGTTAAAAGCATTACTGTCACTCTTACACTCCACCTACATGTACACCACATACCACAGACAGGAATACAGGTTGAAGCTGCCAAGAAACACGTAATTTGTGACAATGTGTGACAAATTAACTCCTGAAATGCACTGAACATGACAAATTGATTATATCTTACTGTATGAGTGTCTTAAGATGGATTTTCTTAAAACACGGAGGCATTAGAGGATAATAACAAACAACGTTTAAGATGGTCTCAAATGCTCCGACTATGTTAACTCCACAGCTCCCTCTACAATGCACCTGCCATGTTTCATTGTGCCTCCTCTCGTTGATTGGCTGAGTGGCATTGTTGCCTTGGCATCTGGTTGCTACAGCCACCCGCAGCCTGGCACCGGTCCACCGCCCTGATCAGGATTGGCACTTAATGACATCATCATTGCCCATCAGTCAGTCCTGCTGTTCCAATGAGTGTCCCTCTGTATGCCACTTGTACAGCCAAGCGGCAGGGGGTTTCAGGCGCTGATGTAGCAGCAAATAAAAAGGTGAGCAAACTATGACCTCTAATCAATCATCTTCTCATTGCAAAGAAACAACAAGAACCGACCCATTTTAACATTTGACACAAAACTTCAGAACTGAATAAAATAAGCAGGCTAAAAATAAATTGTTACGTAATCTCATGTCATCTTTATATGTTTACATGTCCACTGAAATTAATATTGCAAACGAGATAGTTTAAATTTCTTAAACATTATAACTGATTTTTGATTAATGGTTAGTTTGAACATATATGTGTTAACTATACACATGAGTGGGCCTCCTTTGTGTTGTTTTTACTTAAATGTTATGCTAAATAACAGAACGTCCTTTGAGAAGTTTTGTCCATTGCAATAAATGTGGGTTTTAAGCATATCTAGCAGGAAAACACAGCCACCAAAGTGATAAACCTTTATAAAACAAACTACAAGTGGGCTGCTCGCTCTCATCACACTTTTCATTTACAGACTGTCTTGAAAACCCAGAGCCCATATATGTTGGTCATGTCTGCCATCAGGTCAAACATCCCAGCTGATGCACTGTAAGTAATGACTTGATTTTTAAATCTTAAATGTACAAAATGTAGCACGTTGAGATGTCAGGACCACTGTAGTAAAAGACTGTAACGGTAACTAACACCCCCTGTGGCTGTGAACATATGGAGATAAAGGCTCCCTGTGGAGTTTTAGACCTCTTGTAGCACTATGGAGCATGGAGCAGTTTTTCTGAGTGTTTATTCCATGTGCACAGGCATGTGGGTGTTGCGATTCACAGTCCTATCAATGGTGTCACACTATTCCGCTGATCAACAGGTGGCGGTAACATGCCAAGATATGCTGCGATGGGACGGCAAAGGCAGGGAAGAAGAATAGCCCAAGATAGTAATCACAGATGCCGGATTCGAAAAATAAAAATGGCTTTGCAAACGCTTTAAAAGGAAGGAAATGCTTGTTAGAGCTCAACGATACGCACAGTGCATTTGGGTGAGTAAGACTGAATGTAAACACAACTCCACAGGGCCCTTTAATTCGACAACTTGAACACAGACTTAATATCATCTACAGTGACAATCTGTTGTATAGTATTTTGTAAATGGTCTCATCTTTCAAACTCACCGCCCTCAGTTTGTACGCAGACTTTCGGTTTTAAATTTGAAGTCTCAACCCCAGTCACAGATAACCCTGATGACATCATAAATACCACATAGAAAGTTCTGGTTTGTTGTTTGCCATCATAAAACAAATATAACAGTTGTTTGGATTTATAATTTCATTATAAAACAAATATGCCAATAAATATTGCCTTGCGTGACACCCATCCTGAATTTACTCATGAATATTACAGCTACAGTACTTTTCCTATCAATTTGTAAATCTGAAGAAGGAGAGCGGTAATAGCAGAAGGAGCACTTCAGCCCTGAAGGTTTGTGCAACCTTTTGCTCCTGAGAAGATGCTGATTGGACTCAGCACATTTCCTCACCTGTTTTTTGCAGGACAGATATTAAAAAGCACTTCTGGCCAACAATTCAAGGGCTGATTTCAGACCAACCAAATGCTTCTCTTCTAACTTAATTTGCTATGCTTAGCACTACTCTGAACCTCTGTCTGACATGCACAATCTGATCTTCTGTCATGCACATGACCGCCATTATATCTCTATACCTCCTCACATATTTATCTGGAGTGCTATTGTCACTGTGTTCCTTCATTGTTATTACCTAATATGTGTTGTGTTTTCTTCAACAATCTAGATCAGTCCTTTTGTTATCTACTGTATATTCTCTGTGCTGCTGCAACAACCTAATTTCCTCACAGGGATCATTAAAGTCTGATCTTATCTAATCAAATTTTTGTTTATTTGCTGTGGAAAATGTGAAAGTTTTGTCAAGGCTCAGAGCAGTGCCGTGCAGCACCCACAGAAATTAGCAGCAAGCTTCCATTCATTCTGCCACCTCTACAGTCCTGTCCACTTGTTCATGTCGGTGGTGAGTGAATAGCTGTCAGGTGGCTTATTCTACATGGAGCGTGTATAAATGATAGTGAAAAGTTAAAAAGTTTGTCATTGCAGTCTGTGAGTGGCATTTAGAGGGGAGAGAGACAGACGGACAAAGAGAGAAAGCCGGAGACAAAGTGAGGTGTAGGCCAGGGACAGACTTGATGGGATTTTAGAAATCTATGAGGCTGATGATGAATGTCTGAAATAGGTTTGTCTGCCTATTGAAAAGCCATTTGTTTTCATTAGCTCCCAATGCTAGGGTAAGTCTGTGGTAGGGGAAGAGGGTGGGTGGCTGAAGCTTGTGCTGAGGGTGGTCCTTATGGGATGGACCTCGCTAGCTAAAGGGATTAGCCCAAAGCTGCACTGGTTCTTGTACAGTACCTGCAGCCTCATGGAGCTCCGGTCCAGGGCCGAGTGACGTGGAGGTGTGTGTAGCATGACTGTCACTCCGCCGGCTCCACGTTACCAATACAAAAGAGACTGCCCTCACCAGAAAAATGACAGCATTGGTTGCTTGTTCTGACACCTAAAATGAGCTATTTTTACATTTTTCTGACAAAAAAACCTCTTGTGACTCTCCAAGTTATGACTTTTTTTTTTCTCAAAAGCAAAGGCCGAGCATGACATTGTTATTGCACTGCAAAGCCCTTTAGGAAGCTGGTCCATACAAAGCATGTGTCTTTGACACTGGGGACTGATTTTGGATGCCTTTTTTCGCAAACTGTTGGTTTTTGTTAACCGTGACCACAATCCAAGGAGGGCTGAATCAAAGTCAACTGGATTTGGTTGTGGAAACTTGAAAATGTCTCATCCAAGTGGCTTCTTCGAGTCACCCTTGATTTAACCCTTCTTGGACAACCATGATCTGGAGGACTTGGACTCTTCACAGACATGACCGCAATCTCTTTCACCTTCAACTGTGTAGTTTTTCTAAATAACCCAAACCACTATCTTTCCCTCACCTTAAAGATTTAGTACAATACGCTTTATAGCGTAAGCATCTGTGTGAAGTGTAGCCTGGTGACTACATAATGTGTGATGATGCGGGGTGTGTGGAGACACGAGGGACACTGAATTGATAATCAGATGAGGAATGATGAACCTGAACGACTTGGTGAGACTTTTCCATCTAGTGACGGCAGGTTGTTGCTGGTGTGGGTATTGTGTTTCAGTATCCTCTGGGCTCTGTACAGGCACCTCACTGATATCACTGATGCTCACTAGATGTGAACCAGTGAGGCTCTGTGTGGTGTTAATCAACTGCTGCAAAGCCCTTCTGTCTTTGGCCATGCATAAACCATGCCAGCTAGTAATGTTTTCAGGCTGGATGATTTCTGTTGCTCCTCTAAAAGTTGGGAAGAACTTGGCGAAGGAAATTTGCTTTCGTAGATGATCCTCTGACTTTTCTTCCAGTGCCACAATGAGGTTCATATTTTTCCAGACAGCTACTGGATGGATTACTGTGCAATTTGGCACCAACATTCATACTCTTTCTAAACTTTAGTGATCCTTTAACCTTTCAAGTGCCCTCATCACATCATAGTATTAATCTGTCCTATACTTTGGTTGATCTATCTAGCAGACTACAGGTTTTCTTTACAATGAGCAATACAGCGTCACTGTGCCACTAGCATGGCTGTAGACTCTATTTTGCTGAATTAGGCTTCAAACACAAGCATAATCTCCAGGCACAAACACAACTCGACATGAGCAGCGATTTTTTAGCAGTTTTGGTGACAATATGGATTGGGGGCAGAATACATTATTAGTAGGAGAAATACTGAGTCAAAAGGTTGAGTCAGGGCAAATTTACGTATTGACCAATCATGTGTTCCTCTCTTTCTCTTTGAAAGGACCAACAAGTGAAGGCTGAGGTCTCTTATAGAGCAAAGAAAAAAAGTTTAGCTCTGTGCAGCACTTGAGGTCCCACAGTACAACTTCACATCATTCCAAATGTTAATGTACATCATGCCAAATATACTGTCAACAGCAGGATAGTAGATGACAGCTGTATATTATTTGCCCAGCTGTTGGTATATTGGCATGGCCGGTTGTAGTTGTGCAATTAATAAAGACTAATTCATTTAATTTACATTTACACTCTTCTTCTCTCACCCTTTCCAAACATTCATGTGTTTAAAGTCCACTGAACAAAAATGAGTGAACTTGTAAATTACCAGTCCTTAGTCACCCAATGGAAAAAACAGAAATGAAACAGTCCTCAAATCTTAAAACAAATTAATACAAGGGTTTTGAGTGTACTGTTAAAAATGCACAAGGTAAGTCATCATTAAATCCCAGTGTCTTGTCAGAACATTAATGAAGGTGTCCATGCTGTGCCAGCTGTAAAGTAAACAGGATTTTGGAGGGGTGTGAATGTGATCCTCTGCCATCAATGTAGATCTGAGCAGATGGAAAGACAAGTGAACATAATCCACTGAAAACATGTAGGGTGCTTCTGTTTCTGCAATCTGCACTATCAGTGCATTCTTAGTTATTGTTAGGATTGATGCAGTATCCTGCATCCTGAGCTTTTTGTTCTCACTGGTAGCTCCGACCCTATACTCTCGATAGATAGATACATAGATACTCACTGTAATACTATTTTGATTCTATGGAGGAGACTTTGTTGGGGACTCCAAAAGATTTGACTGTGATATTTATTGGTAGATCCTGAGTGATTCTGTCCAGAGATTTAAATAATTGGTGAAGTAGCCCCTGTGCTATCCATGTTAAATTACAGACAGCCCCTCTCTCAAATCAGAGACTGCAGATAAAACATATGTATCATTCCTGCTGTGTGATGAGGACAGGTGTGGCATCAACTGCCCAGAAAAGATCCCACAAGTTGTTGAGGGAAACTCACTCATCAAGTACAAGGAAGGTACCTAAGGAAAACTGTATAGCTGTGTTTGCTGGCTTTGCACAAGCTTGCAAGAAAATAGAGACTTTAGTCCAACCCAAACCACAATCTTTCCCTCACTTTCCGTGATGGCACCAACTTCTATGAAATGGTATTCTGAAGCAGTTGCGTCTTGACTACTGACAGGAAGTGAGTAAACAGACTGGTTAAGAAGGCCAGCTCTGTCCTGGCATGCTCCCTCGACACAGTGGAGGTGTTGGGAGAAAGGAAGATGATGGCTAAGCTATCATCACATGTCCCACCCCTGACACTGACAGCACTGGGCAGCTCCTTCAGTGACAGGCTGCTTCACCTGCGGTGTGTGAAGGAGAGATGCTGCAGGTCCTTCCTTCCTGCTGCTGTCAGACTTAACAATCAGCACTGCTCCCAGTAGACCACACACACCCGAACGGACAAATTCACTCATGTTCAATATGAGTGGGCTCTAAACTGCACAGTATGAATATTCCCAAAGTCTAATAATCAATAGCTCAACCACTGCCCTGTCTTATTAAATTTTACTTATTATAATATTTACCTATGTGTCATGTCTTACTTTTTTCTTACTGGTGTTTCTCACTTTTACACTGTGCCCTGGCTGTTGTAACACTACATTTTTCCCTACTGTGGGATTAATAAAGGATTATTTCATCTTAACTGAGTATATTTTGTGCCTAAACCTAATGCAAACCTTAACCATAGCGATGGCAGGTCAGAAAATGCTCAGGATTGATTTTGCATCGGTCATCTATGTTTTGGAAGGCATTGCAAATGACCTGTACTGTGTGGGTGGTTTTATGTGGCAATGAAAAACAACACAGGACTCATTGCAACATACAGTACACACTGCAGCCAGCATTGCTAAATACTGACCTCACAATATCTGAGCATGTGACTGATATGTGACAACAAAGTTTGTGTTTGAGAGACAGAAAAAGATCAGTGTATTAAGACTTTATTCTGTACATCTGGTAACCATCAATAGTCTGAGGACGTCAAGACTCTTGAGTATCTTAAGGCTCTTGGTACATTCAGTGTGCATTAGATGGTAATATACAGGTTGTACCTCAGAATAACCGGATGGTAATGCATATCCATCTCTCAACACGTCTACACATTTATCTATCAAATCTTCTACCCAATCTACTGTAACATCTCCTATGATATAGCAAGATCTATAAGTAGGGAATATGAACAGCGCAGGATTGGCCGATCCCAGTCTGAAAGGGTTTGTTCATGTGGAGCTGAGAGTGGCCAGAATCAATATGAGAGAAAAATAAGAAAATGACATGGCTCTCTCCAGATGAAAGATCTAATCTCCAATATCCATTTTCAGCTCAGGGCCTTGCACTAAAGCAGCAACACTGCATCCCAGTTACAGCAAAGACACAGATCTAATGGGCAGATCCACATTCATCTTCACACTCTTCCCTCAACAATGTTAGCGATTCTGAGGCCATGTACCTTATACTATTGCGGTTGTTGGTGGTGTATTTTCATTCTATAAGCTCTTCATTTCTTCCTCATAATGAGGGGATGGAATATGACTTGTGAGTGTGGATTTGCGTTTGACATTAAGTCGTGTCCTGTTTCTGATGTAGCTCTCACTTAGACGTGATGACAATTTAATACTTCCAATATAGTAGTCATACTTTAAATATTTCATTTTTATTTGCGTCTCATTACATTTGTGCTGCTCTTTTTTCCCCCTCACAGATGAATATGAAAGTTGAATATTGGTGTGTTGCAGGCTCACTGGGTCACATTAACAAACACTGACATGCATGTATTAAAACCATACAACATTCTGGGCCAAGACTTTTGCTTGCTGTTTGGTTTCTTTCTTTCTCTCTCCCGCTTCTCTCCTCCCTCGCTTCCTTCTTCATCCTCTCCTTCTGAAGGAGAGGCGCCTTTGTAGTTTCTGTCTGCTCTTATCAGTCCTGGCATGAAGCACTTGCCTCTGCCACTGTCCTCATGTTCTCTGCAAGCTCCCACTTTTGTGTTGCCTAATGAACTCTGACCAAAATTAGACATACTCTTCAACTTTTAAACTGAAGGAGCCCCTTCAATGGTTCCTTTGTGAAGTGCTGCCACCGCTGTGAAGGGAGGGTGTGTGACCGAGTGTGTGCGTGTCAAAAAGTAGTGGAATGCTGGACTGTTTTATGGTACACATGAGGAATTTAGGCTTGAGCTTCAGTCAGCCCCTAGGCGACTGGGCGATGTAGTCATCTCCCTCTCTCTTCTCTATCCACACACATACACACTCTCACGCTTGTGATTTACAACATCCATTCGTTCATATATCAGGTCCTTTATTCAAATGGTTGCTGGTAAAAAAACAACTTTTCAGGAACTCAGATAAACAGACTTATTTCTTTCTTGACATTCTCTTCATTATTTCATTGCTTGATGAAGTCGTAGGCTTAGCCATGCTAACAGTAACTCTAGGGAGGGCAGTGTCAGTCAGTCAGTCGGTCAGTCAGTCAGTCCACCTCTTTGATTCCGACTGAAATATTTCAACAACTATTCATGTTGATATTTTTGTTTTTGTCTGAAATGTCTCAACAACTATGACATACATATTTAATTTCATGAAATTTGGTACATAGATCCTTGGTGGCCAGAAGAGGAAACCTGATGACTTTGTTGACCTCCTGGCTTTAAGCCAGTGCCACCAGCACTAGAAATATTCCTGTGAACAGATTTCACAGCAAACATGGGATGGAAATCGGTCGCTCTTCAGGGAACTTCAGGGACTCTGATTCTGAAAGATTTGCACACGTGAAACAGTCATAACTTCTCTCATATATATGGTACATTCTTACAATATTTACACATATTGGACATTAACATGGATAACCATGTCAAATGATGCTGGACATTATGTGTTGTAATTAGTCCAGACATTAAGATTGCTTGTTAATACCAGAGGTGGGGGAGTGAGCAAGAGAGTGATTGATGACCAACTTAGAATAAGAGAATAGTCTATGGCTCAAACCAGACATGATGATAATAATACTGATGGTTTTACACTTTATGCTGAAGGTTCAGGTTTGATGCTGCCTGGAGAGGTGAATTAGACAATTTCCAGCAAGACGACTAGAACGCCCAATGTACATAGTTGTGATATAATGAATGGACAGTGCCTGCTGCAGTGTTCAGTGAGGAGTGATGGCAAGACGACTGTGAGGGTCTCTCCTGCAGCTTGGGTCCATCATGCTGGCAACTTGGCATGAAGCTTGTCAGTCTCTGACGGCCTGCTGAGGACTCTCATGTGAGTCCTCAGCAGGCCATGAACAAGGGTCAGGGTCTCTGCCGTAGATAGCTCTGTGTCATGAAGCCTTATTTGTTTGGCCAAAGGTAGGTTTGAGAGGTTACAGCAAGTCTTTGCTGTTTCACTACTGCATCTGCAATGATTCAGTTCAGGAGAAAAGGCATAGCCATGCAGGCTGACATGAAAAGGGTGAGAGACAAAAGATGAGAGCAAGTGGAGAAAGGAACCAAACCAGTCCAGTTCAAACCAGTTATAGTTTTGGGTTGGAGGGATGGCAACCAGGGGAACCTGTTTGACCCTTGTCCTGCTGCAAAACCTAAGGTTGCACCTCTATTAACAGACGTTTCCGTACGCAAATTTGCACATAACTTGTATGTTGTACCAGACAAGTATTTGAGAGTTGTTTTCCCTAACTGATGGTATTTTTTCTGTCTGCAGCTAATCTTGCATACTGCACCAATGAGCCACTCAGGTCTTGTTCTGACTGTCAGTCCAAATCCAATTTTTGGCATACCCAGATTGTATCCAGACTGATATTCCAAAGTCCACTTGAAATGCCGGGGTCCAGTGCATCACTCGCAACGCGACATACAACAACATCAAATCCATGGTGCAAAAGTGCATTATAGTGGCTGAGCAGACACCAGCATCGCAATGTCCACCAGCCTCCACCGTCACTTTATCTGCTCTGATGGAGGAGTTCTGCAACTTGACTGGACAGTGTGACTGTTTGGAGGACAAGATGATGGATGAACATTTTTCATGTCACCAGTGTCAGTAGTTACTAATGACTACTGACGCCTACGTTGTTACATATGGCAACATATGCAGATAAGTTGGAAATATTTTATACCATCATTGAATCCTCACTCCACACGGCTGGTAGCCTCTGCTCAGTTCTATATACGTGGCACTCACGTTAGTGCTGGCGGATTCTTTTGTTGGTATTTCCAGATTGAAATTGATATTTTACATCGCTGTGGTTTCCCCTTCGTTCCACCACGCCCATGCATACATGGTGGACACACAGCCTGCAGCACCCTCCCTGTTCCCCACCCACATGCCCCCAGACACACCTGGCAGAGATCTGCACTCTACTGAGTGCACTCTTCTCGTTTCTTATGCTATTAAATGACAGCTATCTCAACAGTAATCATTATTGCGGAAATACACATTAAAATATCATTTAAATACCAAACAAAGTTAACATGCACACAAACTTCCAATACATGAAATTGTGCTGTTCGTGTCAGAAGTAGGTTTTCTGACACAGTCTGTACAGTGGTCTCTGTCACTTGGTTTTCTGGCAGTGGCATGGAACAAAGGAATGCTTTTGAAGCATGCTCTGTTGATTGAAAAGGGATCATCTAAAAAGAGGTCTCTGTGTGTGCTGCCAGATTTATCAGATGCCCTCCTCACACACCAACATCCTGTGGGTCAGAGGAGAGTGGCTGAGGTGAAGAGGTTAGAGATTTGGTTCAGGGGGACGGGGAGAAGCAGGCCATATGCACTACAAAATGGACTGATTGTCGGATGATGTATCCTGCTGACTTTGGTGATCCACTTTTACTCAAACATTATCATGAGATACCTTTGTTTAAACAAATACCAACACACCTGTCATTCCCATCAGACTCAGATGTACTGTGTTTACGTATTGCTAACATGTTAACCTAAGATCTTAAATGGGGTAAACAATATAATTTCTAAACACCAGCTGTGCCTCAGTACCACCTTCACAGAGCCTTGCATAGACATACTCATTCTATACATGCTACAAATGACCACACTGCACTGATTTAGCAGTTAATGTGCAAAAAAATAACATACTTACCTTTTTATACAAACAGGAAATGATTCAATATGGGCAGCATCCCATGTTAATCAAATTACAAGTTTGGCATGTCACTGCCAACGTAACTTCACAAAGAAAATGTCATTGTTAGGATTTAATACTTTTTTCCTCAAGATTTCTCTGGAGCTGTGTCACTATTTCCATTTCTTTTGTGCATTGCATTGTGGGAGAACAATGTCCATCAACAGCACACTCAAAAAATGACTGTATTTAGCATGTACTCTATACGGCGAGGATTGAATATACTTAGTCTGTTCTCTTTGCCAGTGTGAACACACTGCAAACTCCAAACTGAAATTGACAAAATTGGAGTTACAAGGTTTTTGTTTGTCAAAAAAGCCTACAAAACACTCCTGTATTGATTCACTCATTCATCCTTAATCCTATGCTTTATTTTTCATGGTCTAATTAATTTCCATCCTTTTGCTCCGTGATTCCCACCCTCTGTTTTTTTTGCTCTCTCCCCTCCCCAGCAGTCGGGCCTCACCCCTCCATGTAGGGAGGATAGAGAAGAGTAAGGGAGGAGGAGGAGAGGAGGCGAAAGGAGGGAGAGGGGGAGGATTATAAATCAAGGTAAACGGTGGCTGTTTAACTCCTGCTATGATGTAATTTCCAACAGAGCAGCGACATGCTGGCTTCTTCTCCTCTCCTCTCCTCTCCTCTCCTCTCCCCTCCTCTTTTCAAAGCCCTACTGTACATTGTACTTGCTGCCATGCATGTCACCTTTTTGTAACTGCTTATGCACACACAGCTCCCTGCGTACCATGACATGTGGCCATTAAGGCAGGCTGGGGGCATATTGGGGATAATTCATTATTAATTTTTTTAATAAGCTGTTTCATTTCAGATCCAATCCTTTTCACGAAGACATCAATATATTCAGTGAAAACAACTCTCACTTACACATTGGTAGAATTTAGGTTAACCTCTGACATAACCTCCAGACAAACAAATATTTACAGCTGCTGATAGAAACACTCACTCCATCATTAAATATAAGGAAATGTGGCCATCACGCTGCCGTTAAGTCCATTAACGTGTCTTATTTAAACCATGTCTGACTCTGTATGCATTAAACATATCTGTTCTCAATGTTAAGTTTGTTATTGGTTATGCCTAATATGTCTCTTTGTCATTCAAGGAGTGTCTGATATGTTAAATTCTGTTGTTCAGCAGTGTATTAAAGAATTAAGCAAGTTGGAAACTTGTACTGAAACATGGAAAGACATAGTCTCTTACATCATATATATAATAACAGTCCTTTCTGTTGTAACTACGTGTTCATAATAATTTCTCAGTAGGCCAACTGGTTAATAATTCCTGGGTGTATGTTGAAGAGTGATTGGTACCAGTGTGGGTATTAGTGTAGAGCATAGCGCGCTGTCTAAATACTTACTGCTGTGGTGTTTCTGCATGATGTTTTCCAGGGATCAGGTCAGTCAAATGCAACATCTTCCTCCTCTCAGATAAACAACTCATCAGTCCTGTGGCATCCACCCACAAAGGAATCCACAAGTCCAACACTGGTATTATCATCCTGACCATGACTTAAGCGCTCTAGCTGTCCGCTGTACACCGCGCTGCCAGGCCTGCCAATCACCACAGCAAAGAGCAGTGACTGATGGGAGTGGCAAATTGTGAGGTGTGAATGTCACGGCTGATTGATGTCAGCCGTCCCTTTAACCTTTTTTTCTAGTGAAAGTACCAACCCAATGGCTTTGCCCTGCATGAAATCTCCCCCAATCCACTTCTACATAAAGAAAGAAAGGCAGGAAGGGAGGAGGGGAGGAGACAAGGGAGTGAGGAAGCCCATTGAGACTTGATTAGTATGTTGGTGTGTGTATGTGTCCAAGTGGAAGAGTGATGTGTACTTGAGATGGTGTGTGCTTTGCCCTCAGGTCAATGACATTTAAAACACCGGAGAGTGAAAAAAGAGAGAGGCAGGGTGTGTGTGTGTGTATTCCCATAGACCTATTCGGGCTGGAGGCCCACTGTGCCGTTATTCTGTAACTGTACGATAAGGTTGTGTATGGTAATTAGAAGCAGGTTACTATAACCTTAATAGACAACAAAAGAACAAATTCATGTTGTTATTGTATTGGGATTACAGTTACCACTGGCAGTCATTTATTTGGTATTATTTAGAACAAAATTTACGTAGTAATTGGTAATTCTATTACTTCTATTATTTGGAATGGTTTCACACAGATTTTGCATAAATTTGAGGCGAATTTCTAAAAAGACATTCTAGCATGATTGATAACAAGGCTAAAGGCCAGATTTGCTAAGGCCTTTGCATCTGGTTATCTGGCACAGGTGTAGTGCATTCTGCCCAAAACGCATGTGGTGTATTTATCAAGCTGTTTGAAGTTGCAGCTCACCTGCTCCGCTCTCAGCTGCTGGACCTGCTGCTCTCTCTCTCCCTCTCTCTCTCTCTATCAGCTCTCTCTCTCTCTATCAGCTCTCTCTCTCTCTCTCTCTCTCTTTTGAGAAATCAGAAGCACTAATTAAAGACCTTTCTTGGTGTTTCCACTGTAAATTCTACTGTTTTTAAATACTTGTGCATCAATGTTTAAATGTTTTCGATTAATATGACAGTTTTTCATCTGATTGGCTTGAACTGAAAACATTTGCCAATGACTTTACCTCTGTTCCATCCACTGCATGAGCGTCTCATCGAGTCATTTATTGTAGAGTCAGTCCTTGTGACATCACTGCAACTGTTTCCAATGTAAATAACATGATGAGTTCTGTTGACTCAAGTATTAGTTTCCTCATAAATAGTAGATCTGACTCATTCTGCCATGATTTTGATATTGACACTTGTTTAAATACAAAAAAAAAAGACATTAGTGGCGTGGCATTGTGAATAAATGGAGATACAATATACCGGTGTCTGGCGACTTTCTGTGCTGTGTGTTAGTCTTTTGGGACATGGTGCTGGACTTTGCAGGGACTGTTCTTGAGCTTACTAAGGCTTTGCAGGTAAATCACAATGAGCAAGAGCAAGGAAGTACATGCACTGAGTGGCTCACTACCCAGATGTTTCTAAACTTTTCAATAAAACCGTCATTTTCAGTATTCATTTGGTTGTCTTTCACTCTTAATCTCTGTCATTCTGTCTCTCTACAGAAGGATACTACTCCCGCTGCTGCCAGGGGCACGATAAACACACAAACACACACACACCCACACACACACACATACAGTACGGACAACATACACAGGCCGCTGCTACACACAATCCCTGGCTGGGCTTGATGAATGGGCCTAGTTTAAATTATTTTGTGCAGATCTCATTTAGACCCTTGAAGAAGAGATCCAGCCTGTTTATTCATTTCACATTTGCACCCAGGCTTCAATATCTCTGTCTATGCCTGCAAAGAATTTACCCTCCTCCCATTCAAGAGGAAAAAAAAAGCCTGTAAAAGGAAAGACAGAAAGAGACAGAGAGACAGGGAGGGAGAGAGAAAAAAGCAATTTACACAATGTACATAAAATGATGCGCTCAGAGTTTGATAACCTGCATAAATTATAGAGTATAATTAAATATTATACCCGGTGAATCACGAAAGAAAGAGGATGGTGGGAGAAGAGACAAGAGGATAAAAGCAGGGAGTGGGGAGGGAAAGATATGGAGAGGGGAAGAGAGGGAAAAAACAAAGATGGGGAAGAAGAAAGGAAGAGGAGAGAGCATTGGTGCTAGGCTTGGTTCTTATAATTGTTTTTATTGATTATTTCTTAAGGTGAAATGGTTTTAAGATAGATAAGAGCAGGGAGTCAGGTGAGGGAAGGGCAGAGACCAGGGCGATGGAATATCTATGAAAGAAATGTCTCTTTTTCTACAAAAAAAAAAAAAAAAAAAAATCAAGATGGCTTTTTGGTATTGTCAGATTGCCGCAGTGGTGGCCCATATAAATTAAATGGAATATTAAAAATTTAAATTGTTCGGCAAAGGGTAGGCGTGGAGGCCGTCTCTGGTGATCGCACAATTGACCCAAAAATATATTCAAATTAGCATAGCTAAACAGTGTCTGCACACTGGGGGGGTGGGGGGGTTACCAAGTTTGTGAGCGTGTGCAGAGGAACATGGACACATTTGTTCACTCTCTTGTTCTTCTTTGACCCACAAGGGAGCGAAAGAAGGAGAGAGAAGAAGAAGACGGAGAAGAAGAAAGTGATAGAAAAGGAGAAACAATATACAGTGTATGCAGTATAACAGCTGTCATTATTCTGTATGTGGAATAGAGCTGGGTCAAGACAGAGGCTTCGTTGACATGCTGTATCATTCACAGGCCGCTCTTTTATTTGGACCACTGGACTTGGACACCACCGCACTGTTACAGACTTCATACCACTCGTGAGCTCACTGCTGTAACACACAACGATATATGATCTTAACTAATGCAATCTTGACAGGCCTGAAATCAAACCACAGGTTGTGATGGAGAGACACGTCATAAATAGCGAGGCGAAGACTCTACAGCCATGATAGCTGAAAAAAATCTGTTTTTGCGATTATGTCCATAGGCCAACCAATACAACCACAAGAAAAAATGCTTATATCGATATTCTGTATTTATTTCAACATAAATGTGTGTTGTGGAAGATTTTAATGTCCCTGACAAGCAGGAGAAAGTCAAATATAATCTGTGTCCTATTTTCCCACGTTTTTGTGTGTAACTGACTAATGAGAACAACAATATTTAAAGTTTTTTTTCAATGCTGAATGCGAGCGCTGCAGCCACGAAACATGCTGCAATGTAACCACTGTTAATGTATGTCCAGTTAAAGTGCTCGTTTTTGTCCCTGACAGGCTCAGGTTGCTATAATAAGTGTCCGACATTATGGAAAGGAAAGGACAGAGGCAGACATTTTTTTTAAAGAGTGAAATCCTGGTGTTTTACCAGAAACAGACGCTATAGTGCTCTCACCAAAGCCACCAGACTCCATTTACAGAAACAGTAATTTTATCGTCATAAAACACACCTCATTCAAATGTGCTCGAAACAAAATATAACTCTTCTTGGCTCATCTTTCCACTGTTCCGACAATCACCACCACCAACTCTGGTTTGGTCAAAATAAAGCGTTAATTCCTTAAATCCCTAAAACATTAAGATGGGAGTGAATGAGACGGCAGACATCAAGCAGTGAGAGAAAACAGTGTGTATAGTTGAAATCTAGTTTTCAAATCTAACTCGGAAATTATTTTCACCAGATCATGACCAGAAACATTTAAACATGTCAGACTTCAACTCATTTTGCACGTAATAAAACGTTATTTACCAGATAACAGATAGTTTGGTTGCGTTACTCTTGTCCGTCATACGGTGCATTCAGTGTAGCGGCCCAAGTAAGAGCAGCCACGATCCAGCTTTTTTTTACATTCCAATATTCATTTTCACAATCGAAAGTCTGATTTTTTCAATTTGACGACAGAAAATTTGTTTTCAGCCCTTGCTCCCAATGACAATACTAACATGCTGATCACAGGTGTAATGGTTTCCATTGTGTTAGCATGCAAAAAATGGTTAATGATATTAGGAAAAATTGAAATTTTTGCATAGATGAATAGTGAGGAGATCACCAAAATTACTATTCATCCCATTCTCTAATTCATCTTGAGGGAACATGCATGTGTGTACAAAGACATTCAATTTTGAACCAATGTCATATGATGGAGTAACAGGAAAAGTCTTTAGGATTCATTGTCTGGGAACCATAAATACACAAAATTTCCCAGCGGGACATATTATTTTCAGTAGTAGAGCAACTGACTGAGTGACCTAGCCAGGCCATCTCTACAGCCACACTGCTAGCATGACTAAAACTTGACTTTTTTTTTACTTTGATCAAAAAGACTTTTAATGGACAGCTCCAATTTATTACAATTTAGGTCTTATTTATGCAGTTTTGGCCGTCAGTCCTATCAGATTTGATAATATTGCAATCACTAAGCTAATTACAATATCTTGAAACACAGTGACATTAACACAGCAAAGTGTACTGGGGCAAGAAACTCAAGCAGTCTGACAAGTTGGAGACAAGCCAACAGTCTATCTAGTCCACTTTCTTTGGAGGTAAAACCAAAAGTGATCACCTGAAATGTTTTTGATAATCCCTCACTGCACAGGACATCTGTGCACAGACACTACCTTAGATATTTCTTCCAAATCAATTTGTCAATAAAAGACAACGAGATGAACATTTTTTTTTTGTATTGCAGCTGTTTCATTCACTACTTATACGATAAAAATAGGAGAGGAGACCATGAGTGGCAGCTGATCCGAACACAGCAATGAAAACTACAGTGTTCCCCAACTGTAACGACCAGATGACCCAAAATTCCCCCAAGAGGTGGTGGACAGAGCACTAAGACCACTGAGTCAGCAACAATGTAAAAACACTCAAGCTCTCATCTTTTGGCCTTTTGTCCAATCGTTGCTTTTTTGTGAAATACTGGAAAATTTGACTTCTTTTGTCTTCAAACAGTCATTTAAATGAAGCCACACAGTGCTTTTCTCCAATGACTGTGCCTTAAATCTTCATTGACATGTAAGTGATGGTTGATAACAAACAGAGATGACAGCTCAGGACCAGTATGCGCTGAGCAAACTACAGTCTTTAGCTTTCAAGTAAGAACACAGCATCTAACGACCGCTCCGTCTTTGTCTCTCTTCCCCTCTCGCCCATTGTTTATTCAAATTTTACAGACGGGGTACTTTTTCCAGTTCAGCACCTTCACCAGTTTTGTGAGAGAACGGCATTATGCCAGTGTTATTATGCAATTCATCACCAATAATAGATTTGTTTACGGGGGCCCCCGTCTCTCGCCCGCTCTCAGCGCTGCATTTTCAAAATAATAATAATAATACATAGTGTATAATGACGGTAATGGTACGCAGGCTTTGATAATAGATGTGCTGGGAGGGATAAGGGAGCCTTGATCAGCCTGGGTCTCAGCTCAATTGTCTTCAAAGCACTGTTTAATGTAGAATAGGCATCCTGGGAGATTGTCTCGAAACCAAGAAAAAGGTGGGTGTACGGATAAGAGAAATGAACGCACCGATGGGAGCATGCACACACGCACACACACACACACACACACACAAGCAGACATACACTACATACCCAAATAAGCTCTCACACAACCACCCACTGGTGTGTCTCTCCTCAGAGGGCCCTCTGGTGTAAATGTGTTAAAGCTCTCCCTTGGTCTTTGGCTTCTGCTGAATAAATCTGTGTTTTAGTCTTCACTTTAGCACTTTAAACTCGGGATATTTCCAGCATGTTTTCTCTCTGCCTCCTCCTGGGCTTTAACTGAGATCTCAAGCTGCCGACGGATTTAGCAGCGCTAGCTTCGTGAGCGTGCGGTGGTACATGTAGGTGAGAATGTTTTAGTAGTTTCCCCAGTAAAAGTACACTTCAACCACTTATTTCTTCAAATCTCAGCACTACTGTTACAGTTAACAAATATGCTTTTAACTTTGATTATCACCTGCTGAATGAATTATCAAAAGACTACGTCTCAGTCACAGTGTCCGATTTAAGGCAAAAGCAAAAAAAAAAAAAAAAAGGCTGTTTGGGAAAAAACAGTTACAGGTCCTACAGGAAAAAATACGTAACCTTTAAATGATTTGAAATAGATTATTATTTTGGAGGATATTCAGTAAAATCACTTGTTCTCTGAATGTACTCTGATGAAGGAAAGCAATAAAAAGAAAGCGAAGTTACATGGTAGGTAAGTCTTTATAAAAAAACACAAGGAGCATTGATGCTTTTTGACCTCAGTGGTGCCATTTGAGGTCACTTCGTTCAGAACTCAACAACGAACAAATGCATGCTTCGCAATAATGTGACAGACACTACCGTCACGTAAAAATCCTGCACCCAGGGGCTGGAAATCTGCTTTGATCAACACTGATATCTAACCCAGTAAAGTGACTGTATAAAGGAAGTGTCTTATGGCGATGAACCCACAGGGAATCCAGCCTTGGAGCCTGTTTTAGCTCCATGTTTAGATTTCACGCAACATTTTTTGCAAGGTTCAGTGTTATGTTGTGTGTGTTATAATGTGACACGTGACCAGAAACATGAAACCAAATGAATGCTGCTAATGTTGCTTTGTTTCTGCTGCATATAAGTTTGCCAACATGGTCACCATTCCAACCTTATTCCAACCTCTGTGACTGTACTTGAGTACAATTTCGAGGTATTTAGAATTTAAATTGAAATTGTTACTAGATTTCAGAGGAAAATATATTTAATTGCTATTTTTCTTTTTTACTTTATTACAAGGTCATCTTCTTGGGGAATTTTAATTTACTTCAGTCTGTTGTTATTTTTCATGACACACTGGAAATACACAGGACCTATAGACATGCATTAGTCATTGTGGAGAGATGTTAGAGTAATGGGGCTGCCACAGAGCCAGGTGCTCCAAGCAGTTAGGGGCTCGGGGCCCTGCTCAGGCACCCAGGAGGTGAACTGGCACCCGCTTACGCAAGCACACCCTAACACTTTCACATGCTTGCAGATTTATAAGAAAAGCCTCATGCACACAGAGGATGGACAGAGCAGCACAGCAACGGAGGACAGGTATGACCCATTATGACATCTGAATGGAAATCTCTGATACACACACACACACACACAGATGCATGCATGCACGCACACACACATGCACACTCACAGACGCACACTCCATATGTCGCCAGGTGTGGCTGTCACCCTCTCCTGCCCTGTGCACCACTATAATCAATTTAACAGGATAGTTTCATCATCAAATATCCAAATGATGATTGCTTACTTTATCTAATCTCCTAATGCCAGTGACCTCTAAATGCGTGGAGGGTAATCATGTTTTCCCGCTTGTTGCTATACTCACGTATGTGTGTGCTTCAGACTGCCTGGATGGGTACGGGTTGCCTGTTTTATTTTGGTAAAACACCGGGGAACGCTGAAGCACTGCAGAATGCCTCTTGTAATCAAATTTCTTTATGTGTGTTGGTGTGTGTGTGCTCTTTTTTCTGCTGTTTGTGATTGGCGTTGAATGCAAAGTGACTGTCAGTGATCCTCATGAATGCCGAAGTAGCTCATTGACTGTGAACTGGGTCTTGTTAGCAGTTGGGTAAGCAGGAATAGAAATATAAGCACTTAGACTATTTATTCATGCCGACTGCCTTCCCCAGGCTTTTTGAAGGTAAAGAGGAGTGTTTTGTGTGTGTGCGTGTGCGTGTGTGTTCATATGTGTCTGTCTCTTTTCATGTGTATAAGGGAGAGAGAGGAAGAAAAAGGGGAAAGATAGAGATTGACTAAGATGACGGTGTGATAGTAGTGGTGCTGTGAAGTTTTTTGCTATTTAATCAGTGGTCTGTTGCCTTGAAAACAGAATTTTGCAGGTGAAAACAGTAACTGATTTGCCATCTTCATTGAAATTTCATACATTTTTGTGCTTTTTTGATGAAGAGTTTTGTTTGATTAAGAAATGATGCACTAAATAGCAACAGATGTATTCGATAAAAAAAAAGTCTGCGGCTTGGTTTGGTTTTATTTTAGAACTGTACTGTAAAAGTTGGCTTTAGGTTGTCTTAAATGTGCTGATATTCATTCACAGCAGTTCCCATGAGATGCGCATTTTCTGCACAGATGTGTAGCCTAAACCAGCCTAAGCCCTCCATGACTATGTGGAGCAGTGGAAAGGGACACACTTCACTGTTTTCTGCATGCTGCAGTATCTTTAAAACACTGTGTTCGAGAATGTTAAACAAGGATCTTGGATCTAATTATACCCCGGTCACCTCTCTAAGTTATAAGGCATTTTACACATGAACAATAATTGCGCTGCAGGGTTTACAAGAACAAATAAACTCAAATTAAAACTACATTTCTGACTGCTAGTGTGCAGAAGAACTCCAAAGCAAGCTGGCAAACACACAGCTGTGACACAGCTTTGTCTCCTTATGGAGTTATTGTGGTTTACATGTTAGCAAAGACTTGCCTGCGTCACACGTCCAGCAGACACAGAGCAACACTAGTATTCATCTGCAGTCGTCTCTCCACCCTACAACCACTCTCCTCTTTAGCTGTTCTTTAGCTGCCAGATCTTCAGCTGTCTTTAGCACCCAGTAGTGAACTTTGACCGATTTTGGTGCTGGTCACGTAGTGTAAAGTGGGTTTAGGTGAGATTTTGCTGAAAACTGCTGCCTGCTGCAAATGGAAACAGGGTTGAGTAATTGTGTCATAAAACAATGAGCTAATTATCTGTTGGTACAAGTGACTCATTTCACATTGCACATATGTATTTGGTTTACTTTTAATATTGCAGTAGTTCTGTTCACATGTCATTCCTCTTGCTATTTTTTATCTCGCTCTTTTTGATTAGACTAATCTTTTGCTTGAGAATAGAACCTTAAAATCTACTTTAAGTGAAATTAACATCACTATATTCAGTTCTCTTCTGATTTTCTGAACTCTCAAGTCTGTAAAATACCAAATGGGTTATTTGAATCAGAAGCATATATGCATACACATTTCCAGCCGGCACTCTAATCATCATCATTGCAGACTACACAACTTCATTCAGTGTTACCATATTTAGCTTGCCAACACCTTAGTTCTGCGGTTTGTCGAAAACAAAGAGAAAACAGCAACAAAAAATACCAAGACTCTTTCATTTTTTAGTTGGTTAACTAAACATTTGAACTAAAACTGCCCTGTCATCCAGGTTTTCTGCCATAGGTGTCAAAGGATGGTAGAACATTGGAGCCACTGGGTGATTGCTGTCCTGATTTAGGCTTCTCAGGCAGTCACCTGAAGCCTAACTCAACATAAAGATTTGTGTGATGGCACACAACCTATAAGTCTGCTTATTTATAGGCCGTTCACTTATGAATATTTATGAATAGGTATTTAAATGTACATATTTATAAACTCCCTAAACTGAAATCATTTTCATTCTTAGAGCATTGTTGGGGTGTATTCTGGCCCTTTCACACCCATGGGTGTATAAGAGTCAGAGACACTTAAAGGTGTCCTGTGGAGTTCTTGGAAACAGACGTCTGTTTACATTCAGTGTGTCCCCAAGGCCAGACAAACACTTTGAATGCATTTCCTTCCTCTTAAAATATATGCAAAGCCACTTTATTTAAATGTACTGTTTACATCGAGCCCGTGATTGTGAAGCATGAATGAAACAGCTGATGCAAATCAGCTAACGCGAGCACAGCTTCAGTGCTCTGCCTGAATTAACGCCATGCTCCATTTCCTTATAATACCGGAAAGTGCATTTCTTTATTTCATCTTCAGACAACATAAAATGTGCTTCAAATTAGGTCATAGCCAAGAACAATTAAAACTTAATGCCAGTCAATCCTTGAAGGCCCTTTTCTCTTTAAAACTGAGCCTTTGTTTTTTCCTCCTTTTTCCAGTGTTTGTCCTTCATAAAAGGCTAAATCAATTAGTCATAAAAAAGTAAAGCGGGGCATTGTAACTTTTGCTGAACAGCAGCCACTGTTGGCTCAGAGTAATCAACTGCCACTGGCAACTACAAGATAAAGGTCAATGCTGACAGATAGAGGAAAAGTGATTGACTCAATAATTTTGCTGTCCATTATACAGCGAAAATATATCCAAAGTTTGCTAACGTTGGCTAACATTAGCCACCATAATCTACTTATCATACCAGACCAAGCAGCGCTGTAGCAATAAAACACCTTAGTTTATTGAGCAATGAAGCATTTGCTTGTTTGTGAATTAAGTTTTCTAAGTGGTAGACTGTGTTATTTCTTTGCATTAAAAAGTTAGTGCCACTTTAAGGTGAGCATGTAACACACTGGAGTACATTTTTTCAGCAGTGGTTTGAAAATTTGCTTCACAGTGATAGGAGTGATACAAACATGTGGCATCAGGGATGTCGGCTGAGAACATCCAAACAAAGCAGTCAGAGGCCCGCAACATCCTGCAGGGCTTAAGCCCCACAGGGTCAGGCATTCATTTTTGTCCCGTGACTCTGGGCATTTTATGCATGAGCACTCTTCCTCCATGTCTCTGCCTTTAACAGGTGCAGTTATCTTTATCTGGCATGCACACATGCCAATTGGTGTGACAGATACTATATATATCTTTATTGCCTATATATTAACATTAAATAAATGCCTCACTAAAGTTATGCTATACAGTGGAGTATTGTATGCAGTTGGTAGCACTGGGTTGAGTCTCCATCATATTGTAACTTTTCAGCTGCAGATTCAAACATCCAATTTTAGAATGAGCTCAGGAAATGGTTTGGGGTAGATATGGTGTGTTTTAAAAAAGTTGGTTTTCCAAGTGCTCACAGCAATTAAATCTTCTCCTCATGCTGTATACCAGTCTTTGTTGTTACACTGGTGGGTTTTGTCATTCAGTCATACGAGTATGTGACATCCTTTTCCAGTTAGGATCAAGCACGGTGTGCAGAGAGAGGAGGACAGATGGAGAGAGTGAATTGTACCAGGGAATGTGTGTTCATATGCATGTGTGAGCGTGCTGGTGAATATAAGTGTTTTTTTTTTTTTTTGTCTAAGTGAGTTCGTAGGGTGAAGTGGGTTATAGAGGCAAGAAAGAGGAAGGGAATCCTTTTATGTATTATCAAATGTTTCCCTTTAGAAATTCAACACTCTTTTCAATATTGAGTCTAAAAAGAATGTGCTCAAGACTTTACCCTGCCCGCTAGAATTAGTCGGAGGACCATTTTTAGTCATAAATTATGCACAGAAACAAAGAGATAGTCTCTTTTTTTGTTCTCTCAGCGTACGGGCCCGAGCAAATGCCTTTTAAAAATCTTTAAAATTGTCCATTCAACTCAAAGTTACTGAGTGTAGCAAAAATGTCGAAGACATAAAGTCGAGGGAAGATTGAATAAAATAATGCGGGGGGACAGATTAGTCATGGAGTTGAGCCCACACGCTCTTTCAGCCGCCGCACAATGCCACTTTTTATAAGCGGCCCCCATCTCCACAAAGGCTGCGTTCAATATATCGAGGATGATACATGGTCAGACGTGTAATCTCTCTTTGATTCTCTGCTCTCATTCATCCCACAACCTTTTCAGCCCTGACACTGATGAGCTACTGGGCTCGATCACACACACACACACACACAGACACACACTGTCAGACATGCACGCTCGCGAGATGTGCGACCATGAATGTACATATATGTCTATGCTCCTGCACTGATGATTGCACTGTACGTACATGGGCTTAAATACAGTCACATGCTCATGCCATTGCATGGTCTCAGACATGCATGCATGCACGTGCGAACACACACACACGCACACACGCAGCCAGCACTTCCTGGTCTTAAGAGTTCATTACAGCCACAGCAGTCCTGGCATCTCTATTGCAGCTCCACAGTCTCTCTGTGGTTTTATTGACCAGAATGTTCAGGTGGTGTATGCACAAAGCCAGCTATTGTTGTAAGATAATGGCACACAGTGTGATGGAGGTTTAGAATTATAAACGATATTGGATTTTTCATATTGTGAAAATGTTATGGTTCACTTCTTGGCCAAATAACTTGGGATTGCCTTTAAGGTTCCACCTGTGGGTGAGCTGCATTTCACTGGTGATATGTCATGGAATTTGCACATCCTGATCCTTATACTGTTAAACTTTTACTCCTCTTAACTCACCTCCTCTGAGTGGTGCTATTGTCACTGAATCTTTCCTGAAAGTCTGAAAGGTTCATGGGAGTTTTACTTTGTCTCCAGCTTTGGTTCCCATTTCTGTGGTGTTTTTTAAAAAAGGACAAAGATAAACATTTAAAGATGTGGAATCAGGTAAGACTGTGGCTCCCAACCTTTTTAACTTTGTCGACTTTGCACAGGTGATATATCATTGACTTGCTACCAGTCCACAATCTGACAGTTAGATTGAATTAACATTTTGTTTTACTTCATTCATTCAGTTAGGGGAACAGTATTATTTTGTTTAGCAGTAGTGAGTGGCTAATCTGCAGTTTCTGGTAGCCATTGCTAATAGCAGCAGACTTGAAGTTCTCATAAAATGGCTAGTGGAGTGTTATTTGCATCCCCATATTTACGGGTTTCTTGTAAAAACAGGCAGCTTGAGGGGGTCTTCATATTGATTTCCATTTCCATTAGTCCCAGTAGCTGTGTGTTATGCCCCTCGCCCACACCGTGCAGCGGTCCTGTTTACTGTCACGGCCTGGACTGGGAGCTTGCACTGAACATGGCCACCGGGGCTGAGCACAGCCTCCAAGACTAACAGAGGCCAGTGTGACCTGAGGGGACACAGTACCAAAGTGGTTTTCTTACCAGGCCTGCCCCCTGGCAAATGTGAGTTAGGTAATAAGACCACTAGCTGCATGGCTAACCGAGCTAGCTAGCTAATGGCAGCGAAACTTAGCTAGCAGTTACTTTAGCAACAAGTCAACAGCCACTTGCTTTTCACATTTATTAAACAAATATATCAATGTAAGAGATATAAGAATTGCTTCTGGGTGTGTTAGTTGTTGTCTGTATGTTGACTTCCAACAACTTGTGCGTCTTATCTGATCTCATTTCTTTTACGTTGCTGCACTTACTTGCTAAAAAATGAAACCTTTGTGCTTCTAGAATTAGACAACAATCACTTTGTGAGCCTACAAAAAACTTTTTTTATACTTGGTTTCATCTTTCTTTCACAAAAATTAAAAACAATGCTCTTTTCGGAAATACTGAATAATTAATATCACACTGTTTGTTAAAAAAGAAAACTAAATTAAACTTTAAATTATTAAAAGTATTTAAACATATGTCTTGAACCACACAACATACTGTGCCATATGTGTGAATGGGCAACTCTGGACAATGTCTGGACCTGGTTCTACAGGCATTGTCCAGAGTTCATTATGAGAGAACGGCTTTAGTGTATCTCTCTGTATTGTCATTGGTGTCACACCATGGTGAGGTTTGTCTCGTCTTGGGTTTTCTGTCTTGTTATTTCCTGTTTTATTTTGAAAGTCTAACTCTCCTCTCATTTCAGAGCACTTGTCCTTCCTCATGTGTCACCGGTGCGTCCGCCCTAATTACCTATGGTCTCCACCTGTTCCCCATTACCCTCCACGTGCTTAAATAGCCTTTGTCTCCCTTGTCTTGTGCCAGTGTGTCTTTGTCCGATGGTCGATTCACCCGAGCATGTCCTTGTCCTTTTCCCACAGCCACAGATTGTCTACGTAAGCCTTTGTTCCTCTATATGAGTGGGTTCTTTTTGTTTGTAAATTTCCTAGTCTAGTTTTTGCCTTCTTGCCTTTGTTTTGTTAGCTTGTGTACTTTATTTCTTCGCTAAGTTAGATTAACCTTAGGTTAATTTTGTAGCCTGATTGTTTTGTCACTCAGTCTAGAGGTCTCTGGATTGCATGTTAATAAACCTGTGTCCACAAAAATCTCTGCAACTGAGTCCTGTTAAACATTAAAGCCTTCATTTTAAAATAAAGTAGCAGTGTTGTCTCATGTGACGCAATTGTTTTTCTTTGTATGGAAAAAAAAATCATCATAATCAAATGTCACTAAGTATAGTTATCAGCTGTACCATAAAAACACTTTGTAGTTTATGAGAAAAAAAAACGATCAGGAAAATTAAGTTTGAATATACAAGCAAAAATTCATTATTTTTTGTATGTCCTCATACCTTGGTTTGGTTTGAAATACTGTACGTGACATAACTACATTATGTAACTTAAAGTAAGTCAACATTGACTTTTGGTTTCACATGGGACACAAGCTGGGTGGATAGAGGGCCCGGTATTTGTTTGACCCATCCATCCACCCTACCCTATTCTACATGAGGACTTTCTTGCACTTTATACTATGTCATGTCTCTTCCCCCTTTGGTCCCATCATAATTTCTATAGCAGTAGAGGTCGCCACCTGACGATAATTGCAAATATGGAAAAATGATGCAAATTTCTTGTGAGGATGGCCTGTTTTTTCTGCTGTTATATCCTGTTAAATATATTACAATATCTCAGATTTTTGTTTCCCTCTGGGGGGTCCTGACCTCAACTTTTGGAACCAGTGAGGCAACGACTGGAGAAGAAGAGGAAGCTGAGATGATGAAAGTTAAACAAAGCAGCAAAACTTTAAACTCTCCCACAGCTACATCAAATGACGCTCCCTAAAGGGTAGCTGAAAGATGCTACACGCCTCCAGTGTCCACACAACGCACATGGCATGCATATATGCACACACACACGCCAAAGCGCATGTACACATACTCCCACACCGAGACGCATACTGTATATTCGCCTTATGTGGCCATTTACCTGCTCCGAGCTATTCATTTTACAAATTCCATCACCTCTTAGAATTTCTTCATGTGAAGAAGATTGCTGCCTGGCCTCAGATTCATTATGGTGATTGAATTCCCTTCAATAGCAAACTTTTTAGCAAGCGAGTGAGCGAGAGATGGAGGGAGAGTGCAAGTAAGAGACTGAATGAGAGAGAGACTGACAGAGAAAACATAAAGAAAGAGAAGGAGACGATCGGAGGAACAGGAGAATGAACAGAGGTTAAAGCTCTTCTGGCTGCCTCTTCGTTCTCTTTACCCTCTGCCCCCATGGCCTCTCTTAAAAGAAGAGAGTTAGATTTTTCCAAGTCTCTCTTAATAAAATACTTCAGTACTTTGGTTCATGACTAAACACCTGCAAAACTAAAGACATCCCATCAGCCTCAACTGTACTTTGTGTTTTTTTGCTAATTAGGAAATGTTAGCATGCTAACATATCAAACTAAAATGGTTAACATCGTAAACATAATACCTGCTAAACATCAACATGTTAACACTGTTGTTTTGAGCATGTTAGCATGCCGATGGTAGCATTTCGATCAAAGCTGTGCTGTGTTTAAGTACAGTCTCACAGAGTCACTAGCATGGCTGTAGACTTGTTTCTTAAAGGAGAGTACAGGACCTGAGGTTTGCAGAACAGATATCTATACTGTACCTATCTATCTATACTGATATCTGACTCAGTAGCACAGACCTCTCAACGCAAACCTTATGGGGAAAATACAAATGTTTTCATTTTACCTGTAATCCAACAGAGGTTTGAAACTTCCAAGGTATTTTCGTGATTGCACACGTGTTTACTGTTTATAATATATCGAATCTCGTGATATCGCAGTAGAAATATGACTCGATGCCGTCCAGGGACTCTGAAAATATCAACGGTGATGTTACGTGGTTATTTACTCTTGTCTCTCCTTGTTAAAAATGTTATTGTCTTTGGTTGAACAGTAGAAGGCGCAATCAGACTGCCGTCATCCTTTGTGTGCAAGTCAAGCACTGCTAAAAATAAACCCGAAGAAAAAATGACGGATTGACGAGCCGATAACAAAAAAGAGACTGAAGATGCTCCATCAACTTTCAGAGCTGATATGGGGCAGCATTTCGGTTTTCCCATTTCAAGAACTGACAGTGCTGAAAGGAAACCGACAAACTCCAAACAACTTGCAAACGCTGCCGGATGATGGTCAACTACAGTACGGGAAACACATCAAGCATGAGAAGCTATTTGGCACATCGCCACCCAGAAAAGCTCAAATCACAACAGCAAGAATTTGGAGCTCCACTTCCCCTGTCCGAGAGCTGAAGAAACACCAGGATGCATCAGTGAATAAATATTTGAACGATGGACTTCTGAGGTTAGTAAACACGCTGGAACCAAAGGCCACACTTTAGTGGCACAGTGACAGCAGCTCTGTACCAAGAGACAAAGACTAAAGTGACACAGAGCCTCAAAGAAGCAGAGTGCATCTCAATAACCTCTGATGGGTGGACTTCACCAGCTCCTCAGAGCTACGTTACAGTCACAGCTCGTGTTATGAGCAGAGAATGGGAAATGAAAAGTTTTGGACCACTGTCTCCACCCATAAAGTGTTTTGCACACACTTTAAACCTCGCTTCATAAGTGGGTTTGATCGTAGGACGCCCTGCCTGCTTGGTCGAGCGTTTCACCGTAGTTCAACCACCACAGGCATCAGTACATAAACTGGTCATGGGTGTGGTCACTCAATGAAACTGTTTAGCTATAACTGTTTAACAACTGTTTAATTATTTTATAAAATATCTGCTGCATTGTTTTTGTATTTTTGTACATGGTTCAGTCGTTTATTCCCAAAGACAATTCATGACAACTTTTTACACATGCTTAGGTCATGGCTGGCTACTTTTATCTTATTTCATGAAAGAAGGACAGCAGAAGCTCTTTAAGTTAAAAACAAGTGTTCTTTGAAAAAATGCTGTATACACTAATTTCTTAATATGAGGCATTTTCTCAAGTAATTTTTCTTTCTTTTTTTAAACATCGCAATAAATATGGTTTTGTAGCCTTCATATCGAGGTATTTGGTAACGCTTCATCCTTCGTCTTTACTGCCAAGAACATCTTTGCCTGCTGCAAAACTAACGTTTAAACTGAGTATTTCCACAAACTGAAAAAATGGTGTCACTGTTCTCCTCTTTGTTGAATGAGCTGTACGCTACGATAACAAGTAAAACAAAAAGTTTCAATGTGCCCCATAAGGTTTGTGTGAAAACTGTATGACCATGTCATGCAATGCTGAGGATACAGATTGGGGTAATGCTAATATTAGCTTGTGACAATGAATTTTAACATATTTTTTGTACATTGTTGCTTTTATTAAATAGCATGCACAGGAAATGAAGATAGAGAAAGAGTGGGCACAACAACAATGATTCATGGCAGTGCTGTTATGTTATCACGTGACGTATTTGAAACTGGCAACTATAGTAGCAGTATGTACTGATTTAGCCAAAATGTCACATGAAGTATGCAAACAAAACCAAAATCTGCATAAGGCAAAATATACCTGGATGTCATACTGATTCAGCAAAAATCTCTTACATGCATTGACCCAGTCTATCTTGCTCACTGTGTCCCACAATGCAACAGAAAGGTTTTTTTTTTCATTTGCTATTTCATCACTAGAAATTAAAGGATAACTTTCGTTTTTTACAACCTGGACCTTATTTGTAGCATTAAATACGCCCATTTACTCACCCAGACAACTTTGGTGGCATTTGGAGTCGTTTTGAAGAAATTAGCCCCAGAGGAGCGGCGTGTATATCCGTATAATGCGAGTAATCGGGGCATCCATGCACAGCCTCTATAAACGCATAATCTGCGGCGAAACTCGTTTATATTCCAATATTTTGTTATGATATGCTGGCGCTATTCCCCTCTAAGCCCGTGGTGGTATGTTATCAACATCTAGTGTCTCTAGACAACTACTTCTGACGTGGATGACATCATTTTCGAGCGCCGCGCCTTCGAGCAGCCAGCCACAACACGGCTGACTCTGCGGCGGTCGGCTAGTTTAGCTGTAGTTTGCGACTGTTATTTTTCACAAAATGGATGAATATTTTTCCGACTCTGAGGTGGTGGACGATGACTTTGTTTACGACCGTTTTGAGCCAGAGTACACGGACGAGGGGCTTGTTGAAAGGAGGATGCGGAGGCAGAGAGAGGAACAGCTGGCCAAACAACAACAAACGGCTGCGCGTCCATGAGTAGACGGTAACTGGTGGTGCTCTTGTGGACAATGTTCATCGATGACAACAGAGGAGGAATGCCTCTGTTGCTCAGAGTAGGACTTGCGGCCAGGAGATACGCATGTGGATGTGTCAATAAATGTCTGTATCACAACACTGGAGGATTTCCGCGCAATGGTAAACTTCTGGCAAACAAAACCAAGGCAAATAAACAATCTATACATGTGTGTAAGATACTTACTCAATCGAAAGTTGCCCATTTGGTCCTGCAGGCTTTGGCTGGGTCTTCCAGTTCACTTTAGGGACACGAAAAAACGTCTCCACCACAGCCCGGTTTATCATAGCGCGGAAATCCTCCAGTGTTGTGATACAGACGTTTATTGACACATCCTCCTCTGTTGTCATCGATGAACATTGTCCACAAGAACACCACCAGTTACCGTCTACTCGCGGACGCGCAGCCGTTTGTTGTTGTTTGGCTAGCTGTTCCTCTCTCTGCCTCCGCGTCCTCCTTTCAACGAGCTCCTCGTCCGTGTAAGTCATCGTCCACCACCTCAGAGTCGGAAAAATATTCATCCATTTTGTGAAAAATAACAGTCGCAAACTACAGCTAAACTAGCCGAGCAGCGCGCGGCGCTCGAAAATGACGTCATCCACGTCAGAAGTAGTTGTCTAGAGACGCTGGATGTTGATAACATGCCACCACGGGCTCAGAGGGGAATATCGCCAGCATATCATAACAAAATATTGGAATATGAACGAGTTTCGCTGCAGATTATGCATTTATAGAGGCTACGCACGGGTTCCCCAATTACTCGCATTATACGGATATATGCGCCGCTCTTCTGGGGCTAATTTCTTCAAAACGACTCCAAATGCCACCAAAGTTGTCTGGGTGAGTAAATGGTCGTATTTAATGCTACAAATAAAGTCCAGGTTGTAAAAAACGAAAGTTATCCTTTAACTGTGTACATGTCGACATTTGCAGTTTAATAAAAATTAATGACAAATTGAAAAAGTGCTCCAATGTTTTTGGTGTTGAGAAGCTCCATAAGCACCTGTGGGTGTAGCAAGCTAGCCAGACAGCTAGTCACGCTAACAGACCCTCTTACCCCACAGTCACACAGACCACTGCAGCCAACCCAGCAGACTGCAGCAACAATGCCAGAGGAAAGCCAACTGCAGATGTATTTTTTACCACTGTTTTTCTGTTATTACGGAAAATTTTGACGTATTTTTTTGAACTTATGCAGCTGTTGCCAACTGGGAAATGTTCACAACAGCAGCAATGTATGACACAAACAAAAACACCATAAATCAACAAGTTTCAAAATGCACCCACTTTGATTGAAGCAAGGATAACAAGGATAACATTACACTTCCAAAGCAGCAGAAATATCAGGAGGACCAGCACCAAGTCGTGTTACATTTGCAACAACAAGTAATGCAACAAAACGCTGGTGAATCTGGTTCCTTCCAATCGTCAGGTAGGTGTTCACCTTTTAGAAAACCATGAAAATTCACATTTCTAATTTCTCTTTTTTAGAGCATATGGGGATGCTGCACTGTAGTGGAGGTTTGCCATTAGCTGTGTAATACTGCATACTATTATGAAGAAAATGTCGGTAGCGTGTAGTAGGCGGTTCCAGTGGTCAGGAGCCCCAAAACTGCAGTTTTGTTTCCTATCTTTTCCAGTGTATTCACATTAGAAAGAGGTCTTCTCACAGCCAGTACGGACTGGAGGAATGATTACAGAAACAGCAGATTCTTTCATACGTTCAGGCATGTGAGCACTGCATTTAGATAGACATGAAAAAATTTGAGGCAATGCTTTAAAATCAGGGCTTTTCCATAATGGCTTACATACATAATTAGTATACATATGTAATTTTGCTTTTCTCTGACTCTGTCTTGTGTCTGTCTCTCTCCCACCATCCCCACCTCTTTCTCTCTCTTTCTCTTTCCTTTTTTACACCAGTAGCACCTGGACCTGCACTATTCATCATGCGGATGACTCGGAACATGAATTAGTTTTCTTTTTTTTTTTTTTACGGTGGAAGATGAGAGGGCCAGATGGCATAAAATTAAAAAAAAAGGCTGGAAATAAAAAAGAGAGGAAAGCATGGATGGAGGGAGGAAAGGAGTTAAGGAAGAAGGGATGGAGAAGAGGACTACATAATTCAACATTTTTTTTGCCACTATATGGTCTTCTGTTCTTTACACTCTGTTCCATGTTATCGTAGAGGGCACATGGTAGTGTTGGATTAAGGTCTTGGATTTTTTACACCATTACACTCTGCATTAGAGCTTTTCACATGACCTCCATTGTCGTTTCTTTATACTTCAAACAAGAAAATTGTGAAACTCTAATTAGTCTGTATAATTGAGGGCGGATGAAGCACTGCCAATCGGAGCTTGTCTCATGCAAGGTGGAGTGGTTTTGTTCACTGGCTGTCTTTTCATGCTGGCCTGGCCTCTCTTTATTTCTCTCTCTCTGTCTCTGTCTGTCTCTTCCCCTGCTCTCTCTTAGCTTTGTGCTCGTCCCTTTTTTGAAAAGCAGAGAAAAGGCTCTACTCGAGAGGGCTCGGAGGTGAGGGTTGCATTATTAGAGCATCAATTGTGACCAATTACAGTTATGCGAGTGCATGCTCAGTACCTGCTGCATGCAGTTTGGCTGTGGGAGACCAGCAGCCAGCTCCTACCACCAGCAGGCCTCACCACCTCAGCAGCTACTTGTTTTCACTGCAGACCAGCAATACACTCTGCATCTGCTGTTAGTTTGCTTAGCTAGTGTATTTGTCCTTATCTGCATTCAGCTGAATGAAAAACAGGTCCTTTCTTCTTTATCCTGTTGTATCAAGCCGAGCGCAAACAGCAAACTCTGCTCTGCGATAACACGCTGCCGTTGTGGAGTAATGAAGACATGCTCAGTGGTGAGACTGTTTGTTCAGGATGCATAGATACCGTGGTACAGCTGAGAGGAAACTATAACTATATTCCAGTTGATGACTGATGCCTTCACACTAATTTCACATGATCTCTCTCCTGAAATTACAAAATGCACATGAATCAAATCTATATATTTGTTGTGTCCCTTAATCACTGAGATAACCTGAGAGGCTTTGCTTCCACAAAACAAATTCAGCACTACAGTGGTCATTTTGGTAATTTTGGTTCATTTTATTTTCAACTAATGGACTTTTTGACATGAAGAAGTCTTCACATATCCGTGAGCGCTCTTTTTAAGGGACATCGTGCAATCAGCAGAAAAATAATTGTACCTGTACACCTGTGGGTTAAATAAAAATGATTAACAATAAAGTGGACAAAAATAATAAGAAAACTTCAAACAAGACGAACAATAATAAATGAAAACAAAACACATAAGCCCTCAACCTTAATCCCATCGTGAGACTAAGTGGGCAAGAAACCCTAAAATCAAATAAGAGTACACCTACGCCTAAATCACTTGGAGCAGGAATGTCTTTACAAAAAAGGAAATACTAATATTGAGGTACTTATATTCACCGTTATGTAGCTGATTATTAACATGCTTATTGGTAGCATATTGGCTAGTTATTAGTCATGATAAAGCCTTATTAATGCCTTATTTTCTGTGATCATATTCTACACCACAAGGTTAACTAAAGGATTTCCATCAATAACCTCCTAATTACTGCACACTGATAGTAAAGAAGTTGCACATGAATTATCGGGTTAATAACCTAACTTTAATAACTCTAACCCCCAGCATACAGCATTAATATGTGCTTTATAATAAATTGGCAAATATCCTACTAAAGTGCATGCTAATAAGCAACTAGTTAATGGTATGTGTATCTTACAAAGAGCCAGCTAAGATTCTTAACTCTAACCAGCTTTTTCCAGAGTTTTCAACTGTCTGCATCTCATGGTCTCCTTCAACAGATGCTTTGCCCAGTAAAACCTGGATAAAACCCTGAAAAATAAAAACTGAGCAAACTCAGGGGGGAATTAACAAAAGGGCTGCACAACTTTTGCAAGCACTAAACCTGCACAAACAAGACACAAAGAAACAGCACCAGAAAGGTGAAATGCATCCTTAATGCCACTGCTACATGAATAGCATCTTGGCGTTCCAGTGCTATTCGCACGTACGTGGATTTAAATTAAGCATTGCATACATTTGGTGCAAAATTTGCCCCTTTCGATGCAAAAGAGAATCACTGCAAAAAAAGTCCAAATCAAAAACCCCAGTGTGAATAGTCATAGAGTGGACATTAAAGTGTGTCAATTATAGAGAGTTGGTGGCAACTGAAGTGCATGATGAGGTCTAATCGTTAAGGAATTTTCACATTTATCATCCTTATTGTGCATGTGTCAATAAAAAAATTGCTCACTCTCATGAAGTCTCTCCTGATTAAAATGAAAGTCAGCGTTAAGCTCAATCAGGAAGACTATCCTTATGTTACTCATTCGTTCTCAGTTGCTCTTCTTCTGTGTCCTTGCATCAGCTGATTAGGGGTGTTGGCTCTTTTGCTACCATCTCTATCAGCGAGTCTTATCTTTGCTCTTCTCTTCTCTGTTGCTGTCAGGTGTCATTTCACTGTGTGTGTTATACTTTTCCACATGGGTAATTGCAATCAGACGCAAGAAAAGCGCCAATTGCACTCAGCTGCAAAACTTAATGGGTGTGTTTGCACTGTAATATCATTAGCGCAATATCTTCTGTGAATCGGACCTTAAGATGGTGCTGATCGGTGATGGTGGTGGAGCTATCAGCAGCTGCATGCCACTCTTTGTGGATTCACCTCTCAGTTTTTAGTCCAGTCATTGAGACGTGGTTTAAATCTCCTGAAAAATCTAGTAAGTGGACCTTGAGTTAATGGGGCACACCACTGATTTTACAAATGAAGCTCAGTGTGCATGTCAGCAGTGTTGCACAGCCTGTGAAAACAGATGTAAAATGTCTTCTGTTGCAGGGAGCTTTTGAAAGTCTTGGAAAATAACCTCTCTAATCTCAACTTGGACTTGAGACTTAGAATTTTTAACAGAAAGACAGCATTACAAATTGGATTTATGGGTTTTGGAAGAAGTGGGCATTTAGGCAGAGGAGGGATATCTCAGCCCATGCTGCCTCGATTTTGATCATTCTTTTCAGTCTCTTTTGGGTCCTGAAACTGTTGGGAAGTGCAATACTAAAATCACAGGAGTACACCTTCAAGATTTATTCTTATAAAAGACTTTTTTGTAAAATCACTCCACCTAGGTTAAGTCTCTGCCCTGGAAGCATAGTTATCTATGGCTGGCAGAAGTGCACAAAGCAGTTTCATCGTGATATCTTTATCTCTTACAAACATCACAGAATTAACACATTTGACATACAAACAAGCCTTGGAATCAACACTAATAAAACTCTAAAACACTAACAAAACTCCATCCTCCATCGTATATAATAGCAACGTTTTAACTGGAAGGTTCCAGTGATGGAGAAAGGAATATGTGAGTGTAAAACTCAAAATGCAGACACACTGAGAACAGTGACGGCATGGAGACAAAGGATGGACTGACCACTGAATACAACTGTCAACAGCGGTGGCTGCAGGGATCGTCCACTACACTCCAAAACATGTCATTCACCAGCACACATGCACGCACACACACACACACACACACACTCACACTCAAAAGGCATGCACACGTGTAGAAGTGCCGGCGCGATGTCGAGCGGCTACTGTCATGCTATCAATCATGGTTACGAGGCCAGCGCTTCCCCGCTACGTTAACTTCATGACCTCTGGACCCAATCTCAATTAAATTTCTGATGAATCTATGATTCATATACAGTCTCCTGTCACCGGCCTGTCATTCAACACATCCTGATGAGAAACCAGGCCCTTTTTATTTTATTTTTGGACCAGATGCAAATAAAGCAATAGCTGAGGGATTCAAGAGAAGAGAGAAGAGGGAGAAGAAAGATGGAGAAGAGAGAGGATGAAAACATCAAGGAAATGATTGCAGGGAGGTTGAGTCTGTTCGCTGCACACCAAAGGGGGTTAAGACAGGGTTTGGCTGGCGAAGACAAGCCAATAGAGACACAAAGTGCTAAATCTAAAAAGTTTCTCAGGCATTGTTTAGAATCCCTAACAAGGGGGACTGTGAACAACAAGGAACATAATTTAGATTTCCTCCCCCCTCGTCTGTTTCCTTTTTCCATGTACCCAAGCACATAAATAGCTATCTTAACAACTTGATGCTATTTTGAATAGGGGCTGCATCTCCCTGTGGATTTCCATGAGTGAGGCAATTTGCCGGCGAACAGGTGCGTTTTTAATGCTTTCATACAATTAAAACAGAATCTACCTTCCTTCTCCCTTCCCTGTTTTCAGAGGCGCCCTCCTTTCATACTTAGGTTGAATTGATTTAGTTTGTCTAATTAAACTCAGAATAAGATGTTAATTACCTAACAAGGTCACCTCTCTCTACCACCAAATTTACCGTTGGTATCCTTTCTTCAACAGTATTTTCTTCAAGGATTCAAAGGGAGAGTAGAAGAATGGTGTTAATTGCCTATATGCAGTGTCCCATTTTTAAATTTGAACATCTTTTTTCCCCAGAACTTTCCTTTTCCTGCGTCTTTTTAAGCTTTGAGAAAATGGGGATTCATTGTACCATTGTTCCTTTCTCTCTTGTCCTCCACTCAGAAACGATGCGTCAACTCATCACAATATGGTCTTTGTCTACATTTACCAAGTTTCCCATAGTCAGTGTGGAGGAAGAGAGGAGGACTGATGGGGACAATGGTTTGTGTTAAGAGGGAGCATGGATCAGAGAAAGGCTGCACAGTGATTTCTCCTCACCGTTGGCTGATATTTCACCCTGTAGCACCAACTTGGTTTTCCACACTGACTGCTTTTAAGAATAGCGCTGGTAGGCAAGTAGGCAAGTAGGTTGGTAAAAGACACATCTTTTCTTTACCAATTTTTAACAAACAAAACAAACTGAGATTAAAACTATTTTACAACAGAGTACACCAAAAACATACAGATCACAAAACATATTACACATACCTGAAGTGAATTAGATGTGCCTCCTTGAAGTTTGTGTCTCACTGAAACATATTCCAATCAACAGCAGCAAAGTTTGACTGCTGTTTCCTAAAAGTTCAATATTGATTTCAGTTTAACCCACACAGGAACAGCAATAAGCCATATGTCAGGTTTATCCTGTAAGATTCTTAAGAGACAGAACATCAGAGGTCACAAAGTCACTGGAATTTGGTGTAAAATGTGAAAAAAGATGGATGCTGCTTATTTATGTAAAGAAAAATAAGCGGCATCCATCGTGCATCATTTGGTGTTTAAATGATGGTGCTGGAGCTCTTTGCCTAACATGTTGCTCCATAATCTCATATATGTATTCAGTTGAATTGAGATCAGGTCACTGTAGTCTTTCCTTGTTCTTGGGTCAGCCTTCTGACAGATTTTCCTGAAAATACATACATAAATTTCCAAGCTTTCAAACATAAATGAATGCGAACATACCTAAAATCTATGTAAACACTGTCTAACAGTAATGCATGATGAGTAAATATCAAGTGAAAGTGCTGAAAGTTGTCCTTCTAACTATCATAAGAGTTAATTTTTTTTCTATTCTTCACCACAGGCAGGAAAGTTTTCTTCAAATTAATGAATTGCTGAGCTGATTTGGCTTTTCGAGTGCTACGAAGAAGAATGTAACATTATCAGCATTAGCCATTGGCTAAAGGTCTACATTGTGCCTTATAATGAAGTAGTAGAAAGTTGACCATTCCATTGTAGCATGGCACATATGAAGTTTAAAATGAGAGGAGAATATATGATTTCACTCAGAAATAAACAAAAGCAGGCTTGTCATGTCTCACTGATGGCTGTTTGTCTGTGGATCACTTGTTAGCAGACTGAAGCTGTTGTGGATAGCTATCTAATCTGTCTCCAGGTGACTTTTTAATGTTTCCAGATAACTCGTTTTAATCTGCAAGTTATGCAATTAGGTCTTAAATGTGCGCTTGATGACTCATTTTAGACAAATAAAACTACTTTAAGGGTCACGATCATAAAACAACATTTTTCCTTTTGTGTAAAGAGCAGAATGGAAAGCTCTGAATACAACCTGAACTTCCCACTTTCACGGAAGTCTGGCCAGAAAGACAGTGGAGGAGGTGAGGAAGTGAAGAGAGGAAGAGAAAGCAGAAAGAGAAGAGAAAGGAAGACGTTCAGGGGCAATGGAGAAAGGATGAGTGGGAGGGGAGTGGAAGGCAAATTAGGTGTGGAATGTGAGGTTGATATGAAGTGATTGAGTGTGGTGACCTCCTGTCAAGAATCAGCCTGCTCTTCGACAAACCTTCCTCCTTACTGACACTCAGACTCAGACTTCTGGTTGTCCTCCAGCAAAGATTCCTTCCACCTGATACACAGTCTGCATGGACCCAGACATCCACTTCATCTCCTTCTGCTGTCTCTCAGTGGCCTCTTATATCAAAGAATAACCTGTTTTGTATCAGCATTATGCCTGGATTCTAATTATAGAGCACCTTACCGTTAAAGATGTCTGCTGTATACAGGGGTCAAAGTAACACATTAGATATACTCTTGTGAGCATTTTTACTTACTACTTTTCATCACAGGTGTGGTCCTTCACGTCAAGTTGCTGCTGTTACACAGTGAAAACACAAGGCACATGAAAAAAACTGTGTCAGTGCACAGTACACAAGAACACACCTCAATCAAGGATGATGTCATTGTGGGTTGAAGTTTGCATTATTCTATTCTATAAAAAAAGGTTGCATCCATGTTAATGAGTCACCGATTTATTGCACCACCCAGCAAGATCAGTGACACAAACCAAACAGACCCAGAGGGTGGGTAAATGTTACCATGCTCATAGTAGATCCTTCAGCTGTGAATTCTGCTTATGAACGTCGTTCTTTAGTGCCGCGTGTGAGGCCTTTCAGCTGTTTTTGACAATTTCTGTCACAGTTGGGACTGCAGAGCCTCTTTCAGCTCAAAGTGAAACTTTGACGAGCACAATGCAAGAGGTGGAGTGGTTATATTGGGAGAGACAGGCTGAGAACAGGGCCATTGTCCATGACAACAGTCAAGACAGACTTCAACTTGTTCTTTACACAGGCTGTGGTACTGGAAGTGAGGCTAGCTACTTCAGTGTAGCATGATAGTAGTCAGTTACCACAAGGTACATTGCACTTTTCCACTGGACAAGATCTGCTGTGACATGCTGCCATGACATGGCAGGTACGGTGTTGTCAGCAGTGGCTCTGTTCCATTGTAAGCTTCCTCTTATACAAATCACACCCTCTTCGCTTTCTGCTTCACCTGTTTGGTCAACCTGGGCACCATATGGACTGCCAGAGATCAGGTGGGGAAGAGTGTGTTCTTTTAGATCATCCTCTTTGCAGCACGTTCTTTAGTCATTTGCAAATGATATCTGGAACAGTTTCTGAGCTTCTGAGACGTAACCCCTCCAACCCCAAATATTTGCAGATGACTAAAGAAGCCCTGGACGGTACATCTGCTGTGACATAATTTTTACATACACAGGTGCAGTCCTGCCTGTGGAGCAAAGCAGTCGGTGCCTCAATCTCAGGATTCAAGCAGGAAAGTCTTCTGCTGCTCAGCAGAGAGATGAGGGGTTTGTGGTTAGTTTGTATAATAAAGTCCCTGACTTGCAGGCCTTGACTCCCTCCTTCAGTTTAAACCTGTACTCCCCTTGCAGGCATCCAGGGCCAGTGAAGACTTTGGGGTACAGCTGTTTGATGTCAGTCTACTCCTCCAGATTACTGTCAACATGCACGCAACTGCAGTGCCTCGACTGCCGGCTGGCCAAGCAGGGAAGTAGCGAACTTTGCATCACAAATATAGGTGGCTTTGATGTCCGGTCATTGTATTCTATGATGCCACTGAACTGGCCTCCCACCCTTAGAGGGTTGGTACTTGATCCATGTAGTACCATCGTTGCTGTGGTGAGTACGCTGGAGTTTTTGGCATTTCCACGATAGCTTCATTTTTCAGCTCTGGAGGTTACAATTAGTCCATAGCTTTTTTATTTGTTCCTGTTGTATATTTATCATTGATAATCCGTGGTATGCACAGGCTGGAAAATCTGTCTATACAAATGGAATTTATTGTTGGTTTGGACATCACAGCTTGCTGGTGTGGTGCTGTTCCAGTTGTGTTGTTGGATTGACATTTAATGCAATTGTAGCCTGAAGGTGTTAATTTAACAGTATATCATACCACCCCTGGCTATTTGGAACATAATGGCAAAGTAGAAGGAACTGAAATTATTTAGTGAAGAAGGAAAGTATTTGTTAAAAAGAGGAGTAGAATGGAGAGTATGACTGGAGTCTGCTGTTGTACTGCACTGTCGAATTTATCAAGTGAGTTGGTTTTTTGCAGCTGAAGTTAGATTAACCTATTTTAACATCATCTCACTTCCTTTAATTTTTAATGAAACCCCAAAACACCCCCCTCAATATTCACATGACCACATCGCATCTCAGTGTTTATCACTTGGCTTTTATTTTACCCAGCCACGCCCTCAGCAATTTATTTGAGAATAGAAGTACGCTGTTTTAAATAAAGGCCACCCACAGAGAGTCAAACTTCACCAGACAAAGGCATGTCACAGCACTGGAATGATTTGATTGATGAGTGATTTCTGGGAAATGCAGTGCAGGAATAGCTCAGCGACGAGTGCCACAAACACAAAGGGATATTTTGGAATTCTGGTCATTGTACAAGATAACAGATCTACTATCTCTTATCTCTCAGTATTTACCACATGCATCTCTTGACTTGTCTGTCTTTTCCACACTGCACAGGTAGCATCAGTCTCTCTCCGTCTTACACCACCATCCCATCCCTGACTTTCCTTACACTCCTCTCCTCGCCGCCGCCGTCCTTCTCTGTCTCATGTCTCATGTTGTGTACGTCTTCTCTTTGCCAATGAAGAGAGGAACGGAATGACAATTACCTAAAACACAATTAAAAAGTGTTAATCTGATTATTTTTTACTGGATAAAGCACTCGAGTGACCTTGAAATGTGTTTAGAAATAGCCATACATGCCCTTGTTACAACATAAATTACAAACAACAGTGTGTGTGTGTGCTTAGGAGCCCAGTGTGACTTTGGTACAGAGCTATCAGGGGTTTTATTTACAGTATGGGTCCCTGGCATTTATCTTTAGGAGCTCCGTACGTAACAAAATGTTCAATGTTGAACTCCTTTCTTGCAAAAGGACTGATTCTGGTTTGTTCCCTTTTTTATTTATCTGAACTCAACATATATTATTGAAAAATGTGTGATCTAAAATGGCACACACACTCCTCTCTTTGACCATGAAAGTTCCTTTCACTCCGTGTAAACAAGATAATAGGTTGGCCAGTGGTAGAAACAGATGACATTTATGTGATTAGAAAACTTGATTTATTTAAAGTAATGCACTTGAGACAATGCTGGGTCGTGCATTCTCAGCATTCAGCATATTTGAAATGAGTAATCTGCTAATCGAAACAGGAAAACAACATAACTGTATTTATGTGATGGGTCCTGCTGTGTTTGTTGTCACATCTGTTTCAGCCCAGGGGTGACAAGCTGACCACTGATCTTTTTCTCCTGTCTTGCTTTATTCCTTTTCTTATGAGTGTAGACAAACTGTAGGGAAAAAAGTCACCGTGCATTTGCACAACAAAGAATGGTTTTGGGCAGTGGGAGAACTAAGAGAAATGATAATGGCTTGACCTCAGCTTTTCACTGTCGTATTGTTTTAACAGGTGAAAATAATTGAAACCACATCACTGGCCAGTATTGAAAACTGCAGTAAACACACTTAAGCTGCAGTGAAAGGAAGACTGAAACTTGGGATGAAATCCACTTGATACGTTTAACTCAGACTCCTGAAGCCTCATATAACCGCCACACATGGGGCATGGACGTGATGAGTCACGTAGGCGTGGTGGAGCGGGCTTTTTTAACTGCTACACTGACACGTCCTTGTGGCGCGTGTTTGCGTGCAAGCTTCGCTGTGTGCATATCCCCAAGTGATAATGCAGTTGGTTATGCAGGGTTTGGCCGTATTGGTACTGGTACTGAATTGAATAACTGCTTCATTTTAACTACAGGATCATGGATACACATTTATTTGATTGATTTATTTCAATGTGAAATGTAAAAACACCCACAAGCTTGCTCTGCTGCATCACACTGTCTCAGATACAATTAAATATTTATTTGAATCATTTTCAAAGAGATTATACTCAGTTTTTACACAGTTGTATGTAGTTTTTACCTGTTGGAGGACTGCATAGGTACATGTTGAAAGAAAAAACAGACCAGGCATGTAAAAATAGATATGAGCAGCGTGATGCCTGCACAGGTGCACACAGCTTCCATATCAGTGTAGCTTCAGTTGATTATAATGTTCTGCTGTACTGCGGCAGACGTGTCGCGCTGCATCCATGCCTGATGTATTTTAGCCATTAGCTTCAGATAAACTCTCAACTGCACTTTTGTACTGAATGATTTTGTTCCCCATCACTTACATTAAAGCAAATTTAGATGGGATCTTTGAATGGCCAGTATGAACCGGGGGAACGATTACAGTGTTCATTTGGGCATCTGACGATTGTTTTAGACAGACGGTGACAGATTATCACCTAATAGAGATTTTATGGTTTTGCCATGAACACATTCTACAAACACAGAACAACATCGGCATTCATTTGGAGTCATGTCTCTGGCCACCTGATGAATACGTCCAATATGTCACTGGCCTTTTAGCTCTGTTTTGGTCTCCACCATCTGCTGAGGAAAATATTTGACCTCCTCAGTAGCTAAATTCTAGTCACTGTTATAACTGTAACAACAGAGTTTCAGGCCATAAAACATAAACAATGAGCTGAATGATGCTATAATGCTAACAGCAAAAAATATGACCAGAGCAACTTTAAAGGACAGTGTCATTCTGTCAAGGCCTTGCTTCCTGCCTGGACAGCAAAGAAATGCTTGGGAGAAAAACTGATGGATACCACTCTTGTGTCTTTATAGTAAATATGAAGTTGCTTTGTGCCTTGACCACATGTATATAAATATACAGATATTTTTTAAAACTGATATTTCCCCCCTCTTTGTCCACATGGCCTTCGTTTTACAAAATATGTCTGTACACACAGGAATGCAAAAAAAAAAAAAAAACACTCAACACTCAAACAAGGCAGTCGGTAATAGATAGTAAAGTCTACATCAGCACTACACCAAACATCAGAGAAGAACTTTCCGAGCTTGCATACGGAGCTTATTTTGGTGGTAGTAACTTAAAAACACAAAACAATAGTAGCTAATTCTATTCATTTATGTTATTTAACACTTTTCTAACACACGGCCTAGCACTGCTAACCAAGCGTAAACTAGCCAGCAGTCTGCCAAATAGAGGTCATGACATCATAGTTTACCAAATGCTTGCCTTTCTGCCTGCCCTCCGCCTGCTTGAGTTTGCCTCTCTTTGTTTGCCTGCCTGGTTTCCTGACTTTTGCCCTCTTTTGGCTGTGTAATGACTACAGTATCTTGTATCCCTATACTCTTCAAGCTGCACCTTCAGGTCAGAACCTGTGATGTTACATTGCCAAGAAATAGAGCGACTCATAAAACCAACAGTCGTTCTTACACATCAGAGTATTACCGCTTTAAACAAAAGGGAGAACCTGTTAATTAGTGAGTTTCAGAGGTGCTGGTTAGCAGGATAGCTGTTTCTCCTTTTACCAATCTTATATTGATATAATATAATATTGATATCGACCTTCTAATGTGTCTGCAAGAAGGCGAATGTGTATTTCCTAAAATGCTGAACTCATCTTTGAAAGAAACATACTGTATGTGTAAAGAAACATACTGTATGTCCTGGTCAGTGTGTATGAGGTAGGTCACGTCCAGTTACAAGCCTCATCTAACCTCCACCGTGCTGCAGTGAAGTCCACAGCGTTTTCTGCTCCTCTTCCTGCCTTGTTCTCCATATTTCTCTCTGTATATTTACACCTTTCTCCCCCTATCTATTACTGCATCTTTCCTCTTTCTCCCCCCCGCTATCGTTCCCCTGTTTTCTCCCGCTTTCTTTGCCCTCACCCCCAACTCCCCACCACCCCGTCCCCCTCCTTTTGTATTTATTGCTGTATTTATTTCTGCTGAAAAGCCAGTCTAGTTCATTTGCTAGTCGGCCGGGCAGAGCAGGGCTCCTATTCTTAGGCTTTTATTAACATCATGGACTGCACAACAACAGCTACAGAATCTATTATTCATTAAGTGTAACCAATATAAAATTTAAAACAGTCTGGGCTTTTTTTGTGGAATTATGTAAGGTCAGCATAATTTTCTGCCTATTACTAATATCTATATCATCTTTTCCTTAGTCAGCTCTATTTAAATATGCAATCATTTACAGCTTTTGACTATATGTGTGTGCACACCCAATTTTCAATATTCCTCCAGTAGACTTTTTATGCTGACATCAATGGCAAGCTATTAAATACAGTATTTCATTATTGGTTCCTCTTCCCCAGTGGTTATTTACAATCCCATATATACTAAGCACTGATATTAAAGGAGACCATTTTAATGAGGTGCTATCTGCCATGGCAATATGTCTTTCTCCGAATGAGATTGTGTTTAAAGATTTTATCAAGAAATGGCTGTTTGGCAGGGTTATGTTTTGTCCATGAAATATGCATTTCATATCTCTTTCATTTCATTAACATAATTTAATTTGTGCTTTGCATTCTGTGCATAATACATATTTGATTTACAAAACAAATATTTCCATTAGAAAATGAATTTCATGCACGCAAAAGGCAGAACTGAAAGATGTATTGTAAGGAAATAAGAAAAAAAGGAATTGTATTATCTTTGACTCAGGAAAAAAAATCCTTGGCAAGGAGAAATACTCTCAATAGATTTCTTATAAGCAAGTGTGTGTGTGTGAGGAAGTTTGTGCGTGTACTGTACATGCTGCTATCCGTGCATGTTGTGTAGACAGTATGTAAATGTGCATTATAGAAGCAATGACAGCTGAGGGTATATTGCATAAAGTTTAGAGCAATATAACTCAGATTGATTTACATGGCTTGCATGGGGGTTTCTCCCTCATGTTAAGTGCGCCATTGCACTTAACATCAGAAGAAGAAAACACACCCATTTTGAATCTTGATTTTGTGTCACTACTTTAAAGAGTGAGACCAGCCATAGGAGCAGTCTGTACAGAGAGTATATCGTGTCCTAGTGTGCGAGCAGCCGTACATCAGAAGGCTTTCATTTTTGTCTCCAAGGTGTGTCCTATATGCACGGGAAGCCCTGCATCTCTTTAAAGTGGCCATCTTTCATGCCTCTACTTAAGAGATGTTTAGCTCCTTTTCCTCTTCCTTTAGCCACCAGTGGGAAAGCCCTTTGGTATGATAAATTATGAAGTCTTCCCCCTATTCGTTTCCCATTCCTTTCTCCCATGGAACCCTGCTAGTTTTAATTAAAGCACTTCACCTTGCTTGTTTAAAGGCTATCACGGGCCCCATGATAACTTTGAGAGAGTGTGAGCGAGAGGGAGATGGAGCACAGGGCTTTGGATAACACAAAGCATTTAAAACCGGCCCTGGCGTGTTCATATTAATTTGGCTTATCTCTGAGAATAAAAAAAAAATCCAGGTAGAAGTGAGACAGATCCCAGGATTTAATGAGCTCAAAATGTAAAGGCAATGTCAAAACACTGTTTTTCCTCCTTAAGTTTTTTCCTTTCGGGGGGGAGGCGAGGGGCTGCAGTGAGATCAGTGTTTCAGGGGTAACTAGTATTAGCAGGGATTTCAGGCTTGTTTGACTCCGCGTTAAAGGAATGGCTTAAAATAGACGCCGGCAGGTAGAGGAGGTATGCGGCAGGAGAATGAGAGGCAGAGTGAGTGAGACAGGAAGAGGGGGAAGGCTAATACCTGGGCTTCACTCCGCTTTGTCGCCCCACTGATAGGAGAATGCTCAGAGGATGTTACCGCTTTTCAACCTAATCGCTCTTTTCTATCCCCATCTCTCTCTATCATTGACTTACTTTCTTCCCCTGCCGTAGAGGCGCTCTCTCTGATTGTCTCCCCCCCTCCTCTCTTTGCGTCTTTTTTCAAGCACACTTGCCCACCCACAGTCTTCCCTCTGAGGTGTTTGCCTGCCCGGTTAGTCGGAGCTAAGTATTTGTATAAGTCTGTGACAGGTGTATGCAAGTTGAAGGCAGGTGGGGATGGATGGGGGTGTGTGGGGGTCTGCAGGAGTTAAGGAAGGTGATAGCATCACAGTTCCCTGTCTCTCCCCTTCTTAAGGCGGTGGGTGAGTGTCTCAGGATAGCTCTTTTAGCATAAGCCTCTTCTGAACTGTAGTTTTAGTACTTAACACCCCACTCTTCAAACCAAATCCCAAATGAGAGGTTTGAGATTGGAGTTTAAAAATAGGAAAAAAAGGTTCTTGATATCATAATATGTAAGTTTTCAGGCTGCATCCTCAGCGTAACGGTGCAGGAGGCTAGTACTTATTAAGCATGCACACTGGGTGCGTTGCGCACAGAGCCTGTTATTGTATTGATTTTCCCGATATAGAGTGAAACCTCATTTGTTTCAGTGCACAGTGCAAATATGTTTTATTCTTGTTTTGCCTCATATAAATCATGCAACATGCATTTTTTTCTGCTCCTCAGTTTTCTTGATAAGGCACTGTTTGTCAGGGCTGTAAGAGATCTTAGTCTTTCCATTTTGAAGCTGTAAAACATCTGTTGACTGCAGCTTTTCAGATAGCATTGCTCACCTGCGCGACATGTAACTAAATACAGTAGATGCTGATGGCTTTTTCAGATTGTGATCCTCAGTTCAAAAATATTTTATTCATTCCTCAAGGCCAATCCCAGGTGAGTGTGAAAATCAAAAAGATCACAACTAGAATCTGACTAGCGATTGGATCGCTCTTTTTTTTTTTCATTAACCACGTAGTTATTTTACCCAAAACCATGATTTCAAATCCAGACCAGGTTGTTTTTGAGTCTAAAACCCAATTCAACCTTAGGCAGAACAGGGTCATTTTGCAAAGTTTTATAGCTCACAAATCTTACTGGGCACGGCCACTGGAACTCATCGCATCAACTCCAGACAGTGCTTGTGATTTCCCCAAAAGCACTGCAGCACATACCAGAGGCATCCCAGAAGCTGCTCTAGGACCTGCTCCATGGACAATATGCACCTTGTCCACCTTCGACAGAAGCTGCGTCAAGCTGCGCAGAGTAGCTTGAGCCAGACAGGAAGTCAGACATGGCAAAGAGCATCCAGTCAGTTTTCAAAATAAAACACCTTGTGCAGACCTGATCTGCAAACACAATTAATACAAACAAAAAAAGGAAAACGATTTAACTACGTAGCTTGTTTCCCCATGGTACAATCACAAACATCGAGGAAAAATGACCACATTTTTCCTCGATGTTTGTGAGCCGCGTGGAAGACGGAACAAAACCGCCTTGTAGCCTGAACGTGATGCAGCTGTGCCTGGTGAAATCTCTGGGGATTGGTTTTGTTGTTTGGCATTAACAAATGATGTTGTCCTGCCAATAGGGAGTAAATTCAGAAAAGACAAATATATTTTGCTGTTTAATTTGGAGGACCCATTTTTGGAGGCACAAATCCGGATCTCCACTGACAAAGTTTTGCACCCACCAAACGTTGATTTCTGCATGGTACAAGAAAATACACTTGACTCAAAAAAAACAAAAACACTGTAAGTGAGTGTAATCCAGGTGGCAATTATGATTTCTCACGGGGTTTTGTGCTGATATTTAGTACAAAATAGAGAAAGTCTGAATGAGTGATTCTGATTTGGGAGAGTATACTAAGTGAGTGTGCAGAGTGGCATGACACAGTCTTAAATTATAGTGGAAGTGCTTTGATACACGAGTCGGGAAGAGGTTATCTCACCAGGAAAGACAGTACTTTGCTCTTTTTTTTCCCTGCACCAATGTAACAGACCTACAGTGTCATTGGCTGATGGCTTATTTTCCATCACGACCAATATCTGATCTACTCATCTACCGTGAGGCATCAAGACTGCTGCAGTTGCGCATATGAAGCGTTGGCAGCATGGGCCTTACGTGCAGAGCTAACCAGGTGTAGATAAGCAACTGTTAAGCCTCCAGTCCTGGATATTGTGTGGCTACAGACACCACAGCCCGCCAGCTAAATAGGCTGGATGGGAAGTACCTCCTCAGAAAACAACACATAACAAACATATCCCCTTCCTCAAACAAACATGTCCCCGTCTCCACATTATCACCTTAGACTGAACAAAATGCCTCTCTTTGCTCTCTGGTTCCATGAGCGCAGGTACCTCAGCTTGTTTGTTAACATAAACACCAAAGAGAGGGAGAGAGGGAGAGGGGAAAAAATCAATCTAATACTGCAGAACTATCAGATCATATGAAATTATGGATTCTTGGTCTGAGCATTCAGCCCTTGTCTGCCGAGCTGTGCAAATCAATTCAAACAGACACAAAGAGCAAACACACGCCGAACGCCACAATAGGAAATTGAAGCGAGCGGAGCCTCCCTTTTTAAAATATGCCGCTACATATTTGTTTTGTGGATTACCATTCTGAAATGAAATTTGAACAGTTACTTAAAATAATATGCAAAAGATATTTCTTGCTTTTTTTTATTATTCCTCTCCTCCATCCCCCCGTCCTCTTGTTTGTTGGAGGAGAGGGGAGCGATGGTAGAGGCCACAATGTAAACAGACACACAGAGCTGCTATGATGCTGATTATGTTTCCAAAACATATTTTGGGGCTTTATCCCCATAGCAGGGAGTTGAGTATTTATCCTTTTTTGTTTCCATATTGTACTGCTGCTTCTGAAACATTTATGACAGTATCTTAGGCGCAGTAAAAAGGGGGGCTGATGTTGTATTTAAGCTTTTCAAGGAGAAAAATCTGTGTCATGTTAGGTGCAGGCAACATTCATTGACATTGCCTGTTAAAAGGCAGCCTCACTCCCAGGTGGGAATTTGTTGTGTGAGTAATATGAAGAGCAAATATTGTGAATCGGAGGCTTTAATGTATGTATTCTTCTTGTTGGCCTCATTTTCAGCTCAAGTGTTTTCAGCCCTTTTTACCAGTTTTCTCTGTGCAGGATGTTAGATCAGATTGAGGTCCCTTAATTGTATTTCATCTTTGGTGACACCTGAGCAGAATACGTATTAGAAATGCTGTTTGGAATGAAATCAAATTCATGCACCCACTCAATACACTCGCTCAATTGAAGTGCTTTTTTATGAACCAACAGTATCACGTTGCAAAGAGAACAAAAGGCCTCTTGGATTATGTTTCACTGAGCTGCCTTTACACTCCTTTAAACCCTCACCCTGTTATATCACTGCCTCCTATCTCTGTAGCTCTGCACTCTTCCTCTGTAAAGGCACTAAAAATTTATGTCCCACACTTTCTTCCTCCCCTTTCTGCTTATTTAAAGGGACATTGTCCTACTTACCTACCTTCCAGTGCTTCAGCACTGCTTTGTAATGCCCCTGTTTTCCCCAAGGAGCCACTCGATCGTACCTTTAACCCCGCTGTACTGCTTCACCACAATTTTTCAAAGAGAGTTTTTGGAAACAAGAAGCTCTAGCTGAAAAAAGACGAGGACAGGCCAGAACAGTGTTCCGATATGATGATACTTTGCTTTAGGTGTGGATGATCTTTGCTGCTTTGTGTCTACGTAACATCACTGTTCATGTGAGAGGCAACTATTACAGGTTTACCCATCCTTGATGGGATGCAATACTTCTTTGATTCAACCCATCTGAGGCATCTCCTGTCTTTCTTTCTAAGCAAATGACTTCATTTAGTCATGTGATTGGTTGTTTGTGGGTACGCACCTCTCTTTAATGTTTGTGATACAGGGTTATATAAATTAATAAACTTAAAGTTCATGTGCAATTGTTTACTGGTTAACCCATCAAAGGCAAGAGTTTTATAGATCCTCCATGATAACAACTGCAGCTCCATTCAAGATCTGTGCTTGTGCACCCAAAAGACAGGAACTGGAGTTTGACATCACATGCAGTTACAAACTCAAATAGTAAGAGCCCTACTGTGGGCTTGTAGATGGACCCTGTGCCACTTCCTAGTCTTAATACATTTAATATTCAGTTGATGCTATGCGTAGATGGTGCATACCCTTAAACTACTTTGGGATAAATCAAATTATAACAAACTAACTGACATACAGCCAACTTGGACAGGGTAGCAGTCTAGTATAAGAATACTGGTTATTTTTGGGACTCTGCTCAAAATCAGTTGGAGGGTCCCACAATAAATTTGTGGCTTGGGGCCCCCTAGAAGATTAATCTGACCCTGCTGTGGGGAATACTTCCTTAGTGAAATGGCCCCTGAAAAGGACCCTGCACAACAGACTGAATCGACACTGCAAAGCAACTCACATCATCTGTACGTTAACACCAGACCGAAGCTGGTCACAGCATCAGACGGGAAAGGGCCCGGGGTCAATGGACGGCAGGAGGACAATCAAGGAGGATCTAATGCTAGAGACCATCTTGAACAGAGAATAAAACAGAATGTGATAACTTGCTGATGCTTTTTGACATCTACTCAATTGAGAACAGTACAACGACAATATGTTTTATATTTTACTCATCAACTTCATGGATTTTGTAAATATACACTTCTTCTGAATTTGATGCAGGAACACGTTTCAAACAAGTTGGGAACACCTGTTTGGAACATTACTTTGAAATCACTAGGCACTAGGGCTGTCAACGAATACTCTAAATTGGAATATTTAATTGGATTGTAAAAAATTAGACAGACATTTGATCGTGAAAATTCTACTGTGGACCAAAAGCCTGATGGACAGGAGTTACACAACCAGAGTTTCTGTTGTCCAACAAATGGAGTCTGGTGGCTGTGGTGAGAGCAATATATGCTGTTGGTGCTTAAACGAAAAGGAGCTTACTCTTTAACAAAACGGTCTGTCTCTGTAGGGATTCTTTCCATAATGTCGTCAGACACTTTAAGTAACAATCTGAGCCTGTCCGCAGCACAAACAAACACTTTTCGTGGACGTACATTAATTATGCTCAAAACTCAGAAGGGATTGCATTGCAGTGCGTTTCGTAGCTGCCAGCTGCAGCGCTCTCGCTCAATACTGGACCAGTTTCAAAATGTGTTGTCTCCATTAGCCACTTGGGCACAAAAACATGGGACACAAGGGTCCATAATCAGATAATATTTGACCAGAATTTGTCCAGTTTCTCTGACACTGAAGTCTTCCAGGACACGTGGACAAGAACCAACTGGAAACTGCACGTCTGCGACGTCTGTAGGTCAAGCTGAAACAAGCGAATCATTCAACAGCATGGTAGAGAGCATTATTTGATTTGTTTATTCTGTAATGTGTAGGTTTGTAGATCTTTTAAAAAATGTTTGTGTTGAATATGAGAGAAGCATGTCTCTTGTTGTATTGGTTTGCCCTCTTATGGACATAATGTGCAAACATGGATACCCATTGGATGTGGGTTTTTTCAAAGGAAAATCTGCCCAAGCAAGCACTGGGTGCACTGGGCATGGTTTTCGTTTGGCACCCGGGTTTGTATTTGTGGAGTGATGTGTGGTGGTAGCTTGGGTGTGGTCACCTGTAGGTTGGATGAGTCAAACAGTATTTTGTTCCTTTAGCCTCGTGTCTTAGCAGGACTATCAGATAATTTGTATCCATGTTCATACCTAATAAAACTGCTTATAACAGTGCTTGATTTGGCTTTTTCTCTGCACCTTATTGAAAACTGATCATCTGTAACTTTGGCTCAGGCTACACCATGAACACACACTGCTCTATTTTAACCTAATCTCAAAAACACTGTGCTGCTGCTATATATATTTATATACACTTGTGCACCGAGTCCATGACTGAAAATAGTCCCCGACAAATGCACAATTTCCTCCTGCCTGAGTGACGTTTGATAAAAACTACTGTGCCCAGTTTTAGTATATTATTTATTTAATGTGCAAGGAACGCCTAAACCGGCGTGACACATGGAGCAGGCAGAGTCGAAGCACTCCGGGGAAACAAATGTTCAATCCTCTGATTTTTTATGTATTTTTTGAAAGAGTTTTCTTTTCATAATCTGTTTGCATAATATCTAAGTAAATACTCTCTTTTTTGACAGTTCTGTAATATCTGCGTAAATACTCTTTTTTTGCCGGTTCTGTCTACTTTTATTGGTGTCAAAACGAGAGCTCCTGCGTTCAAAAAATGCATGTGTGTCCCCTGGCTCTGCTACATCCTCTGAACTGCTTAGAAAGAGGTGCCTTGTGTGGCTCGTTATGAGGGTGCCTTTGCTTTACAGCCTCGTCTTTTGTGCGTGTGCAAAGTAAAAAAATTGACTGCGTAAAATTGATATTTTTAGTGCTCAGCACACAGGTTGCTGAAAGTAAAATACTTCTAGCTGTAGCAAAAAGTGCTACACTTCAAGTGTAAGAGTCTCAAAGCTAAAGCAGCATAAAGAAGAGCTGTCAGGTAGGTATAGCCATCATGCGAAAGCTTTCATATTGAAAGAGAAAGCAGAGGGAGCAGGGTAAGAGGATGTCAAATTGATGGGGCTGTTTGAGTTGATTTCATGGTTGTGTGAGCTTTGTTCAACCTGTTACTATTGATGCTGAACTTGTTGCTGTCTGAAGACCCCATTAAATTAAATACAGCATAGCCTGCATACAATGAACACAAATAATTCAAACAACAAACACATAATACAGAAATAATTACAAAATATCCTGGTGTTGAGTGGCAATGGGAGACTCAAAAATGAGAACTTGTCTAACCCCCCCCCATTAGTACAGCTTTAAATAAAGGAAATTAACAAGGGCTTAAAGCTTTGACCTGGATTCACCTCATCATTTAATGTTATGAACAGTGTAATGCTTTGTACATTCTGTGTCCTGGATTATCTGTCCAACTGAAAATGCAGACATGATCACAACACACTCTTAAAGGTGTGTTTCGACTGAACACACGACAAACTTCAGTGGCAGTGCAGCTGTCCAGAAAGTTTACACAAACAGGTGATTCGGAGCAAACACATGCAAAGTTGCTCTATATACCGTATATATACAGCACAAACTAAGGCAAAGTCTGACCTCTAGAAAATATTTCAGCTTTAATGACAGATATGCGCTTAGATTTTGGTGACTCTATTTTATGAACATATGGATACAAGAGGGAAAAGAAACTCCAGGAAAGAAACAGAAAGACAGTGAGTTTTTTGGTTGTGATATCAGTCAGAGTAGTGTCTAGCCATGTTCCCAGCAAGCTGCAGCTCTAATGTCTGTATTGTCGAAAAAAAAAAACAGACTGAATGAACTCTTCAGTGGTCAGATTAACCTGAATACATTTTAAAAGGCAAAAATTCACTTTGTGTTCGATCAGAATGCATGTTGAGAAAACAACACATGGACAGTGCATGCGCCTTTTTTACATGTGGAGGCAGTAAAGGTCCTTTTCATCATTTGAGAACAACGCAGAAAAGCAAACCAGTGTTAACTGCGTGCTCTCTCCCAATTACCTTTTTTGTGTCTAACATCATTATCATCACCTCATCTTCCTGCCTTCCCTTCCCCTGATTCACCAGTCTTCACCCTCATCTCATGTGAGACAAAACACATGATATCACTTGTGTTGCCCTCTTTTTGCTCTGTTTTTTCTTGCTTTGCTCCTCACCCGCCCCACAGACTACTCCCACCCCCCTGCCCTAAGAGCTCTGAAGGGCACCCAGGTGCCCAACAGGTCGCTGTAATGAGCGCTAATGAGCCAATTGACAACCTCAGTACAGGCTGATTGGTGCTGCAGGCTCTCACCATGTGCTTTACAGAGCACTTCCTGGCACAGGCAACCCAGCCTGCTGGATCCGTGCCTTGCCATGCCCTCCACATGAGCTTAATGTGGTTACAAGAGTGGGTAGTGAATCTTTGATGGTGAAACTGTAAGGGTCACTCATCTTTCACTGCCAGTAATTGCGCATAAAAATGTTTTGTCTGTACTGGTTTCAGCTATATCAGGCGACATATGCACGCAAAAAACATGCTTATGTACGGCAGGGTTGGGAGGTGAGTCTGAAGATTGCACTTTGCTTCCGTCGGCTCTCTTTCTGTCGTCATTTTCCTTTTATAAACCTCTTGTTTGAATGATGAACATCAGTATAGTGAAGCAGTCAAGCTACTGAAAACTTTTTCACAGATTTTGGACATAAAGGGCTGCTAATCTTACACATTAAACATCCAGGATTCATTTGTTATTTAATTAGTTGTCTAAAAGGGATCCACATGTAAGTGACAGATTAGTAACTAGCAATACTTTAGCAATTTAGCACTTGTTCATCTGCTTGATTGCCCACTTTGCAACACAATGGTAATTTCCCTATTTCCTCAATGTTGAATGTGAGACCAGCACACGAGCTCCCGACACACAGCACAGTTGTTATTGCTTCTCTGAAACTTGTCCGCGACTACGGCTGCATACGCTGATTGCAAGCGACAGAGATAACCTAACATGGTAGCGACAAACCAAAGCAGTGCCAGCGATAGTCTGGCCCGAGGTGAGATCTGAAAATGCCATTAGCCAATCACATCACATCAGTTCCTCTCTTTAACCATTAACTGTTAAATGAGCTCGAGGGAAAGTCCAAGATGGCTTTCTGGAGAAAACGGTTTTTCTCTAGCTGGCAAAAATGGATACAGAGCAGAAGTCCATAGTAGTGAATTAGTGTCTAAAATGCTATAATATTGACCTTCATGTATTAATTCACTTTCCTAGTCTTGTCATACAGAATCCAAATATGCTTTTAAAGGAAGATGATGTTGAATTTACATTTCAGGAGAGGCAGAAACTCACACTATCAGTGTGAACATGATGTGGGCAACCTTACTTGCTTAACAGGTGGGGCTCCATCTAAAACTGTGTTTCCACTATTGTTGATGTAATGTTTTTAATTACTTAATTGAAAAAAGGTTGCATTAGTCATATGAGGGTATCGGCTGCATGTGCAGAACAATGCTGCTACTGTAAATACCATGAGAAAAGTAAGCAGCAACTTACAAAAACTGAGAACTCCCTCCTGCTGACATTATAGATTTTGATTATCCAGAGAAAACGGGGTGTGGAGCTTTGCTGCTTTACAAATAATCTCACTGTGTAAACATGAAATATGTGTGAAACACCTCAAAAGCACAGGAGATCAATTACCATTAGGTTCTGGTACAGTGACAGAATATCTAAATAATAACATATACATCAAAAGCTGGAGAGTGCAGCTGCAACACAGATATTCCTGCCTGTGCTGGCTACAGGTGCAGTATTTAAGTGGCTGCTGTAACACTCAGCTCAGAGTTGAAGAGGTCAGTCTGTGCCTTAGTCAACAAGCTACAAAAAATCTTTGTGAGGTGGTCTGAGCAAACACAAGTAAAAATAATAAATGCTTTTGTCTCTACAATTTGCATGTATCACTATGCTGTTTCCCCCTCTCTTACGCCCATTTCATGGCATCATACTCCATCCTCTATCATTGGAGTGTTCCTGGAAGCCTTAACACCCACCAACTGGAGATAATGACTAAAAATACAAGAGTCTAGTCTCTTATTAAATATATCACATGTTCAGATCCATGTAACTGGCAGTCCACACATTGTGCTCATGTCTCACAGGCAGAACAGCAGTTAAAAGGTTAAGCCAGGCCTTTCTCAAACTTTTTTTTAAAAAATCCTTATTTGATATGCACCTCTGTGTAAAGTCATGTAAAATACACAAGAAGAGCTGCCATGGCAACAACTGAATAAAATTGCCTTTTGAGTGTTCTTTAGCTCCAGAGGAGATCTATAGAGCTGCCCGCAGGAGAGCTGCAAATAGTTCAATAGGGAAGCAGCTGCTGAGAACGGGTCCGAATTTAAAAGATCATAAGACGGAGCGCACGTGTAAAAAAGCCTGAGTTATGCTTCAACAGGTAAGCTGACCAACAGGCCATTTCCTCACAAACTTTGTGTATTCCCTGAAGTACCACAGGCATGGAATCCACTTTATTAGCGCTCGTCAACGTGGCTAGTTCTGTGCTCTGAATTTGATTGCTCACGGATGTCCCACTGTAGTGCTTGTCAGATGAGGGATATTCCTCTCTCTATCCTTCCACTCTTCCTCTCCTCCTGTCCTTCCTGTCATCTCCGTGGCAGCAGGAGACATCTGGACGACTGTCACGGTTGACACGGTTGGTTGACGAGCACTGACAAATCCCCATGGACCACAGAAAACAGGAGGAGAGGACTCTCATTGGTGATGATGGACTGTGTGTGTGTGTGTGTGTGTGTGTGTGTGTGCTGGCAGCGCTGTATGTGAGTGTGGTTTGGGTGGATGATGGTAAGAATAATAGTGCCTGTTCCAGGAATGTAAATTATCTTCATGTGTGCATATGGTCAAAGATGTTCGGACGCATTCTTACAAACTTCTAGACTTAAAGTAACTGGTAATGATCAAAGTTTGTACCTTCGGAGGAAGTCACCATGCCTTGCAAGAAGACTGTCACAGCTGGCATCGCCCTGATTGGCTCCTCTTGCTGAAGGAACGCTGAAGTCTGAATCAGCCCAGTTTGCAGCATTCAACCATTTACTGAACGGATTTACTTGATTTGTTTGTTAGGGGAAACACACGACGGCAAGGTATGACACATGTCACAACACCTGCACCTCTTATTTTCTATGTAACCTCGCACACTGGTGGGGTCTTGATGCACTGACACGCGTCATGGCGGGCGGATACGTCACTGCTTCAGTAAAGCAGCAATATCATCAAATTCTCTCTCCTGACTGGCACATCTCAGTGACTAGAACCCATCTGATACTGGCATTTCATGGCAGTATGACAACTATATGTTGACAGATAGTCAGTCTTTAATTCCTAAATACATAACAGAAATCAATTATAATATTCTGATACAGTAATATCTGTAATAAGAAAATATTAGTTGATAGATGGGCCCTGTTGATTTATTCCTCTGTCCTGCATTGACTGCTTCTTCTGTCTGTATGCATGCCTGGTGTTTGCTACAGTCCTCAATGACATGACGCCATGACGCCACACCAGACGTGGCCAGGATGTGTTGCAATTCAGCTTTGCTGTTATCAGCCAAAACCCTGTAAATGATTATTGTGAATCTGTTAATCTTTTCACTTAGTGCAGTTTGTTATTATCCATTATTTTTAGCCAAATTATATCCAAACAAAATTATAAAAACTATAAAAGCTCAAATGGGACACTGAATTTGTTTGATTGATTATTTGATTGAAAAGAAATCGGCCTACATGAAAATCTGTTCATACAAAACTCTGGTTTGGAGCCGATTACATTACATGAATATTAAAAGATTAAATTGTCATCCTTAGTTTATTTAGGGAATTCATTTGTCTCTAGTCATATTTTGGTCTGCGACATGGGAGTGAGTTGTTAAATTTGAAAATATGTATTCTTATTGTCTGGCCCGATGGGAATAATGTGAATTCAGAAATAAAACGGTGGAGGTAGAGCTGCATTTAGAGAATCTGAATTAAACCTTCCCCTTGTGGATTTACTGAAATACCCCTCAAAGACAACAGTGTTTGTCATTTATAGCCCTCGGCACACAGTAATGCTGTATAAAGTTGCATTGTAATGACATATAGAAACGGTGATTACAGCCTAATTCAATTGCTCCCTAATCTCATTTCCATAATGGCCTTTATTTGGAACCTCAATTTATTGTTTTCCCAGAAATCATTATACAATTTAGCCCTTAAATCCATTTTGAATATGCGTGCCCACTGTAACAGGCGGGCATACGATAAGACGCACGTATAAATATCATATACACTGACAGAGAGAACAGCACCGGCAAATGTGAGCACAGAATACATACAGAGAGACACACAACGAAATCTCACACAAGAAACTACACGCTGACAGACACAGTCATCGAAAAACACACACACACACACACACACACACACACACACATACACTGATGGCATTATGGTAATGGATAGGCGGGCCCAGCTGGTATATCTGGTGGCAGCAGTGTGAGAAAAGAGGAGGGTTATAATGTGCAAATATTAATGATCCTGGGTTTGGGACTCTGGACACACATGCATCTTTGTGTATGTATGTGTGTGCGAATTTGCATATGTGTGTGTGTGCGTGCGTGTCAGTGTGTGTGCACGCGCATGTGTGTGGTCAAGTGCCAGAGGGTGGGATCCAACAGCCTGGATTTAATCACTGGGACCCCTCTCCATAAGATGACTATCATGATCTGCCAGCTTCACTGAGCTCCTCTGATATGTCTATCCCTGGTGACACAGCTCGATCTGGGCTGCGACGTTTGGCCAAGTCACCAAGATCACCATAAGTCCATGGTAGGCAACGGACCAACCCTGGTCTTAGAGCTTGAATGCTGCCTGTAACCCTGTACAAAGCTTTAGTTCAAATAACCCTCAGTCCCTGCGCGGGGGCTGAACTGCTCTTCGAAGGGTGTGTGTCGGGGATTTCAGCAACTCCGGGATGAAAGATAGTCTTGGTGCTTTTTCCAGCGTCTTTGTGCATGACAGAGCTCGGTGTATGATATCTGCTGTGCAATTTCTACATGGATAACCTGCTCTCTCCCTCTCTGTGAGCCACTATGAGGAGCAATCATGCAAGACTGATTCCCGTGCTTTCTTAAGAGGATATATAATACAGTTCACCTCTCCATACTACTGCTGCTGAGAACCTTTGAGAAGACTCTTCGGCAGCCACCAAGGAGGATCATGTTTTCTAACATAGAGCGAAATCAAGCAGAACAAAATGAAAAAAAAATAGAGAAACTGAGCAAAAAAAGAACAAATGGAAAAGAATAAAGGTTTACTGCAATATCCACTGCTTAGCTGTGACACACACTTGTAGCACTGCTATGATATTGACAGAAATTATATAAATGAATCAAAGCCAGGTGATAAATCACTGATCAGCTGAAATGAGGTACAAGCTTTGGCCGTAAAGGTGGAACATTTTTCATTGGGATGCACGCGAGTGAATGTGCACCAGTGTTGTTCATGTACGAACATGAATGCACTTTACTCTGTTCCGTTTTGATCTTCCTCCCAACAAGGAGCTGGATCAACCAATCAGCTTGTTTGAGATGCACCTTGGGTTGTTGCAGTTTGAAAGATGTGCACGTTGGCTCCTCTTCAAGCCTCTTTGACCCATGGATGCCAAAGACACCCGTCTCCAGGCAGGTCTGTACACTTCATGTGCAGAGTTATCCGAACGGAACTTACCCCAAAAAGGTCAACCTTACATTATGATCACTGTGCTATTGTTGTCCAGATGCGTTCGACATCGAAAAGATAAACAGTCCAGATGCAACTCGCATTCAAGTGACAGAACAGCCGAGCATGCAAGGGCTAGGTTGTACTGGAAAAGTTTTTTTGTGTTCATAGATGCTCTGAATGGTCAGCTTGAAGGAGAGGTGAACAGCCAGCCATCACAGAGTGAGGCTTGATGCAATAATGGTTGAAGTAGGGTGATAACAGCAAACATCTCTCCTGGAAGGCATTTGTGACATGTCTATCCCTGGTGACACAGCTCAAAGGCGAATGAAAAAAGAGCACTTGGGAGGACATTTCAAACTCTGCATACTTTCTCTTCTGCGTGAGCTGGGCGTGGATGTCGGGTTGTCCGTTTCAAACCAATCCTTCAACAAGACGTTGGATCAATCAGCCAGTTTGTTTGAAGACTGCCTGAACCGATTTTGCTTTTTGGCCGGTGCACAAGTCAGTTCTTCTGCAAGCCCCTTTGACTGACTTACAGCCATCCCTTCGTAGATCTGTAGGTTATGGGTATCGTTGCAGAACTATGTTTTCAGCCCTAGCGCAAAAAGGTCAACCGTACATCGATGTGATCGACGTCCCAGAGATAAACAGGCAAAGCAGGACAAAGGCTATGCTGAAAAACAAAATTAAAGAAAGAACAAATGCAGACAGGCAGTTGATATTTTCGAGTCTGGTATGGACCCTATACAGTAACATGAAATCTTTCAGATCAGGATCTCAGTAATAACCCTGAAATGCCAAGTGATGTTACAATACACAGAACATTGTGATGTTTAATAAGTACCATCCCAGGTAAAATAGAGTGAGTTCACATTGTCCCCCAGCATATTTGATCAGAGATGGTTACAATTAAACATCCTGGCACATTCCACACACACACACACACACACACACACACACACACACACACACACACACACACACACACACACACAGAGCACAGTGTCACAGACTCAGGCACTGCTTGGCCACCAGACGTGGGCCACTGTTGCTGCCGATTGGTTGGAGTTCTGTCAGATAGCCAAGCTCTAATGGAAACGCTACAATGCAGCCAAAGTACGGGAATCATTTCAGTGATAAAGTTATATGTTCAGCCTAGAACAACCAGTGGAGATAATGTTTGGCCTCATTATAATTCTCACCATGTTTAAACAGGCGGCCGCAGAACGCAAACAAAAGCAGATGAAATTTGAAAAGTATTATCAATATTGCAGATAGTGGATGCCCTTTCCAATCACAAGCTGCATATCTCTCACAGCAAATATATGGTTGAGTAGTTCATTCATTTCTATTAGGCTCCCTTGTATGTTTCCCTGTGGCTCATATATATTTATGCAGAATTGATGAAAAGGCCAAACAAGCTACCATTAGATATGGGTTGAATTCACTAGCCTGGCCACGCTAAAGGTACATTTAAAAGGCATTACTTTCCAGTGACGGATCTCTCTATTTGTTCTGCTCTTTCCGTGGGATCATTCCTCATGTGGTCTCGGCCACAAGCCAGCTTTTTGTTGCGTCGTAGTACAGTGCATGGATAGTACGTGTGTGTATATCTGAGAAAATGCAAGAAATGAAAAGACATAAAGCTGCACAGGAGCTGCATACATACACGCGTGTTCATGTATTTTGGGTCAAACTGTTTGTGCATGCAGATTTACCTGTATGCATGTGTGGTTGTCTGTATATCTCAGCATGTGTGTGTGTGTGTGTGTGTGTGTGCATGTGTGTATGCCTGCACGTGTCTTCATCTTACACTGCAGTCCCCACTCAGCACGCCACTCCATGTATTCTTCAGCTCTGTTAATAGCTGGCTGCTGGAGCAAAATAATTGTCATTTTCCAGCCAGTGGGTCTAAAGTCATACAACATAATGAAATGTATAAAAAAGAGGGGGAAATGGCAGACAGGAGGCATGCTAAATCAAATGTAGAGAGATCTGAATAATTTAAAGCACAGGAAGGCGAGAGGAGGAGGAGGAGGAGGTGCAAATGGAAAGATGGTGAAAAGTATCATTTAGGTTGACAGCGCTATGTGCTAATGTGTGTGCATCTATGAGGGCAGTGCAATAGCCAGGGTAATGGTGAATAGAGAAATAAATATGAAAATAAAGGAGGGTGTGTGCGTGTGTGTGTGTGTGTAGAGTGATCACCACTGGCTGTTAAGCAAGTACAAATTTGATGACTTTGTTCGCTGACTGATTGATCAATCGATTTGTTCATTCGTCTGCCCTCTGCTATCTGGAGTCTGTATCCCTGATGGCGCTTTCTTTCACTGGCAGGTGTGTCTGTAACTAACACATTAACTAACCAGGCCAGAGCACTCAGTGTCCTCTGACAGCCTGTCATTTAAGCTCCGCAGCCAGGGAAAGGTAGAAAATAGTAGGGAGGGGAGGGAGGGAAAACAGAAGGAGGAGGGGCGGGATTAACATGTAAAAGAGAACGACGGTGGGAGAAAGAAAGACAAAGGTGTGTGTGTGTGTGTGTGTGTGTTGGGGGGTGAAGAGGAAGAGTGAATCGGCTGTTATGGGGGGTAATGAAGGAGGTGTTGAGGGGCAGCGAGGACAGCGGAGGCTGACCTTGTCCAGACGGCCCACTCAGGGACGCACAAACACACACATGCACACACACACACAACACAGCTGTCTGGGCAAAAGACAGAGGTAAAGAACACTGAACACTTGGCCATCTTTCCGTCTTTGCTTTTCTCTCTTTTTTCTTCTCCGCTGTATCTTTTTTCATGTACACACACACACACGCACACACACATGCACACACACACTCGTAAATCCCTGATTACCATGTTGTACACCTGTCCAACATTATGAGGGTATCTGGCACAGACTGCAGTTGTCTCTAGAAAAGGTACAAAGGACACACACTCTCGTATACACGTAAACACACACACGAAAGGACTGTGGACACACTTCCTGCAAGGGCACGGTGTGAGTGTGTGTCCATTTGCACATTTATCTGTGCATGTGCCGGGCTACACTTGCGTGTGCAAATGGTTGTATGTTTGTGTGGAAATTTTATATGTGTGTGTGTGTGTGTGTGTATGTGTGTGTGTGTAGGGCCTGCAGAGGCCTGTCTCATGGAGACACAGTTTTATTGTGCATCAAGCAGGCAGGCAGACAAACAGTTTGCCAGTTTTTCTGCAGCTGAGCTGGGCTGCAGCTGGTGATGAAGTGGAGCCAGCATGTAGTCAAGGCTGACATATACCATCCACTGGTGACAGCAGCGTCAGGGATACACACACACACACACACACACACACACACTGATATTCAGATACACCGGCCTATTAGAAGCACTCTTAGTTTAGATATAGTACTTGTCAAAAAATATGGGGCAAGTTAAAAAGGTGTTCAAATGAGAGAGTGACAGGTTTAATTTGGTTCCGTTTCAGATCATTCAGACTATCCAGACTTAGTTTTTAGGAACAGTATCTTTTTAGGTTATTACATCAAAAGCTGTTATATCCTGCGGTGAACTTCAGGATGACTCTGTTAAATCACAGATGGTGTTGCCTCATTCCTCATTTCTGATATTATGTTCTGATGCCTGATAGCTAAAGTGCTTTCTATACATGCTGAATTATTAGTCCTGGGTGCTTTTCCTCACCTCGCATTAACCGGCTTTGAGGATGGATCACAGCTACAGTAAATGTGAATTTGTTAAGCATATTAAAATTTTGTCTTTTTCTTTTTAAAGTTTGTAAATTTGTGTATGTGTAACCAGGTTTCTTAAAGAATGCATTTATATAAAACTAATTTGAAGTGGGCCAGGAAGTCTGTTTTGTGGGAATCATAATGCAGATTGGATTGGGATTTCTATCAACATAATGAGGATATTTTAAAAAAACCTTTCAATAAATTGCATTTGTTTCCTAGTGTCCTCTCCTGGCTACTGAAGCATGATGAATGTTTTTATGGTTACGATTAAACACTCGGTGAAGGTTTGATGTTAGTGACAAGATGGAAAGCGTTGTCCACTTGTTTGCTTAGATAGATGAGACGGATGTCACTCTCCTTGGCCAGGTACCGTCCACTTCCTGTCTTCACTATGAGGTGACCGGGGGGGCAAGAAATAGTCTGGCCGATGGCTCCGTGCAAAACCACAACTTGCTGATTTTGTTTTTTAATTAATAGCACGAAGGAATTATAACACGTTAACTAATGATCTTTAGAGGTGCTGGTAGGCAGACCTTGTTACCATTGGAAAGCAGCTATTTTCAGATATTAATCCAAACCACAGCTGCTTGGTAAAGAAACCCCAGTCTCCAGTGTCAAAGTCCTGTCCCTTGCCTCGTCAAAGCCCCCCCCACTTTCTCCACTACTCATACAGGATAAGATCATCACACGTCCTACATTTTCAACATCTTGCCAAAGAAGCCAAAGAAAGGACTTTTCCTGGAAAAAAAACAAAACAAAACAAAACAAAACAGAGCTGCCGGGGTCGGTGTGTGCATGTGTTCAAGACCACTGAACGATTAAAAACAAGAAGCTCTGCGGTTCAGTCTTACTCCACGTTGTCCACACTCAGACCTCCACAGTGACCGTGCAGTGAAAAGCTGTTTCTTCTCCGTTAGCCGCAGTAAATTTCAAAGAGAGAATCAAAGAAGACAAAAGAGGTGAATTCAAATGATTATTCCTGTTCAACATGTGACTGTGTGAATTACACAGCTACTTGGCTCTCTCAAAATAGTCCCACTAGGCTTATTCGAGATGAAAGAGGGGGTTGGGAGGGTATTTTCACTTGGTTTTTCTTTCAACTGTGTATTTGGCAAGGCAAGGCTAACGAGTATAATTTAGAATTAACAGGTCCAGGAAATAACATTCATTGTTATATCTAGAAAGACTAAATTTAACTAATTCATCAAAGGGCAAATATCTATATATCTGATCATGTCCAAAGATTCCTCGTGACACATAGTTGATCTGTGTCACCCAAACAAGCTAATCTGTTAATATTGTAACAGAAGCTGAATGTGCAAACAGTCACTATCCAACATGAGGTTATTAACGTGATCAGCAGTGTTGATAGCGGCGGAGGGAAACTCCTTTAGTAAAGACGCGATGAAGAGGACGATATGGACGCCATAACTCAGGCCATCTGTTACACATGTCTACAGCGTGACCAGATATATGGCACTCCGCTCCTGCAGTGCTGCAACCCACACGCAGGCTGTATCACTTTGAGACTGTGTAGTACACACACAAACACAGAGGTGTGTTGTTTGTTTTCTTTACAAGCCATTAATGTTGCTAATTTCTCAAAATATATTTTTAAATGTCTTAAAATTATTGGAGTAAAATAGTGCGTTGATTTGTTTGATAAAGTTATTATAACATGACTTTATGTGTGTGACATTTGTAAAAAAAAAAAAAACTGGCAATAATTTAATAAATAATGAATTTCATTCATATAAACATAGAATTATACTCAATTAGGACTGAAGTCAGACAAATCTATATTGTACGTTTCATTGTCACAGCTCTCATCAGCCCAGGACCAAAAGCCAAAAGCTGAAGGTCCAGATATTTTTCTGAGGAGCTGGCTGAACAAAAAACAAGATGTCCTGCCACCTAGACACTTACACACAAATTGATTAACGCAGCAGATGCAATTTGTCAGTAGTGTGACATGGCCAATGTGACCAACAGGGAATATATAGTAAGACAGACTAGTAATTGGCCTCAGTAAGGGAAATTATCATTATCAGCTACAGAGGTATGAGTGGGCTAAATGAAACAATAAGCTTCATGTGGTTGTGATTTAAATGGAGATGTGAACTGTCTGGTTGTCTGTCATCCGCTACTCCTTGGATGTTCCTGCAGATCAGAGAGAGAGAGAGACTGAGAGAGACAGAGAGAGAGAGGGGGGAGAGCAAAGCAAAGTCTTGTCCAAGAAGAAGTATTATTGTCCAAGAAGTATTAGTTCTCTTTTTAATTTTAGCAAGACGAGGAAGTCGGAATTCAAATGAAAGAATCGGTTTCCATCCAGCTAATAGTAATCCATAATCCCACCGACGTGTCTAAAGCACAATGTGGTCGCTGTGATTAACGTTAATGCCTCCCCTACTCAATTTATTGAAATGTTGGAAAGAACACATTTGGTTTGGAACCAATGCGCTGGCTTGTGTTTAAAAATGTGGATGGGTGGGGGTGAGGGGGTTGGAGGGATGAGACGAAAGTGATGGAAACACTGTGAACGTGAGAGAGGGAAGAAGACAAGACAGAGGAAGTTAGAAGAGGACAGAGGGGAAAAAAAATCCAGAGTGGATACAGAGGAGGTAGGGATGATTTTTGAGGAAAGAAAAAAGGAGAATGAAGATAATAAAAAAGAAGAAAAAAAAAAGACGGCGGTGTACAAGCAGAGGAGAGAGATGAGATGGCTGAGAAGAAACAAAATAACTTGCCGGGTGAAAATTGGTCCACCCTGGTCTCATTTTAAGGCTAGCCTGATGATTTTAATTTCTGGAAATGACACACTTTGCAGACAGACAAAAAAAAGAGAATGAGAGCAAAAAAGAAAGTGGTATTAGAATAATTAAACGCGAGAAGAGGGTCGCGGTTTCATTTTCAGCAACACTTCAAATGAATTCCTGTAATGATCCTGAAACCTTGAAAAGGAAAAATCCAATCAAACAATATCTACTGGGCTTCATTTTCTTTGCTGGGGGAATGACCCCTCTTTGTCAAAGGGCGAGTCATGGAGAATGTGGGTCGCCATAGACATACAAATGAAGGGCGGACAATTTGGTCTAGTTAAAGCTATTATGCCTACAAGTGCGCGTTTGATAATGTCGAAGCGTGTGTGTATGCACGTGCCTGGCAACACAACTTTGTGTGTGTGTGTGTGTGCCTGCAAGCTTGTGTGGGCAAGAAAAGAGAATGATTATCTGTGTGTTTAAGTGTGTGTGTGTGTGTGTGTGTGTGTGTGTGGCAAGTGCACTACAGCTTTAACACTTTGCGGCTGTGATATGACTCATTGTAAATGATGCCATGGAAGGTCAATTGTGGAGATCAAAATGGCTGTTGATGGAGGGGAAGGGAGAAAATGTGTCATGTTTTCCCCCTCACTGCATGCTGCTGCCAAGGCATTTTGATTTAAAAGAATAAATGGATCTGCTCAGGGTTATTTCTCTCTGACTGGCGCCGTCCAAAATAACACCCCTGGCCCATATTTTTTGGAGGAGCCTCATGCCTTGCACCCATTGTTTTTACTCCCTCCCCTTCCTTTGACCATTGGAGAGGTAATCAGGCATGAGTGCCTTGGATTACGGCACGAGTGGATGAGCAGCTGCAATGCTCCAATGACCTTTTGTCACTCATTACTGGACCTCCTAAAAAGAAGGGAAAGAGGGGAGAGAAGAAAAAGAAAGCGAAAAAAAAAAAGTCAAGGAAAACGCTAAAAAAAAAAAGGCCTCCTCCGAAATCTTTAGGGATATTCAGTTCAGTGACCGTGATGTGTTATTGTCTGCCTCGCCTTACCCAGAGCAGATGTTAAATGGAGTGATTGACAGAAAGTCATAATCTGGTCTACGGAAAAGATGAAGAGGGGTGATGGAGGAGGAGGAGGAGGATAAGGCGGCAGAAGAAGGGTAAAAATTAGGAGGTGGAGAGAAGGGGAGGAAGCGATAAAAGGTGATGTAAAGGAATGGTTAATCCCAGCTGGAAGAAAACAAGACGAGATCGCAGCATCGCATATGTCTGAACCGTGTTCGGTCAATGTGCTGAATTATGGCCAGACTGTTACAAAGACAGTCAGTGGAAGTGTCTATAATGTGGATTCCTGGATATGAAATGTTCAGCTGCAGTTTTCTGTAGTGGTCCCATTAATAATTGTTCTTAAAGTGGACTGAAGTAGCAGATCACATGGTTTAAGAGACAGCTTGGGTTTTCTGAAGAGGGATTATATAAGGTATATTACATTTTCTCGACCGCAGACCTTCCGTATTCATACGCCGTAAGAGCAACAGTGCCTTGTCAGACTTTCAGCAGTATGTGGTTGAGACAACAAATACAAGAAAATTCAAATGAGCATTTATGACAGCAGCAAACAACAAAATGCTGTTCACTGTAGAGACGAGGATAGCTGTATGAACCAGAGCAGATAGAGACTGAGCAGGCTAAAAGAGAGAGAGAGGGGAAACGGATTCTTTACTGCCTGTTTGGTAAGTTGCTTCAGTTATTTGTAGGAATTTAGCGCTGCATTACCTGATGGTTGAGTACAGCTAGGTGGTTTATTTAGCGGCGGTCTGGACCAGCGTGTGGACTCAACAATAAATGGCTGAGTTTGTTAGTTAGTCAGTATATTTTACAGTGTACGCAAGGTGAACGGTATGAGCACGACATACGGAATGTGAAATGTGTGAAATGTGAAAATATCTGACAAATGACAAAAATAATATGACTGGTGTGTAACAATGAAGACATACACAGTGGGATGATTATTAATGCTGTAGGTTAAAGACAGAGATTAAAAACGATGTATCCGTGTGTGTCATCGGAGGCGCAGTGGTCAGTAGGTCTGAATTATTGGAAAAGCCCTCCCATCCTGTCAGCAGTGCCCCTGGGCAGAGCTGCGTCACACATCTCAGTGTTCTCAGACGAATCGCTCTCAGGGTGTGTGAAAGGTGATTCAACATTTCGCTCGGCTGCCGGAGAATCATCACGTTTTGATTCGTACAGACAACAAAACGGCAGCAGCTTACATGAATCGCCAAGGGGCAGTGTGCTCAGCTCAGCATAGCCAGACAACTAATGCGCTGGGCGCACACATACTTGCTCTCCATCAGAACAGTGTACATTCCCAGTGAAACGAGCACAGCAGCCTCTCGTCATATGGAGACCTGTTCGCTTTCCTGCTCTGCTCTGTGCTGGACTGTTTTGCTGCCGTTTCCTCTTAGCAAATAACAGGTGCTGTATTGCTCTTGTGTCACTTTATGTGCACTGAGGGATTGTGATGTGACACACTGACGGAGTGTGGACTTGTTATTGATTTCACGTGAAATGGGTGTGTTTGTGCTTGTGAAGTACCGGATGGACCCAGCAGGGCACGGACCACATCCTATTCCACTGGAATAGCCTTTGAAGGCGACAAAACAGAATGTTAGTTACGTATTGTAACCCCAGATTCTACGTGTACAGGTCTAAATAGTGGGCCCCGCTGGTTCCTTTAACTAGCTGAAGAAAAAGCTGGGTGGAAGCTGACTGTCTGGCCTTACCTCAAACAAGGTGAGACAGACCACTTAATCACTGGGTGTGAATTAAAACTCTTCAGTACTGTGTTCACAGAATCTGGAATTACAGTACATAACTAACGTTCAGGCCGATTTCTTTTGAAAGAGCTAAAATGGGGAACTCCAACACTTGACCTATGGTGTAACTTCATCATTCAGTAAGTCAGGGACAGACTTGCACATTTATAGGGCTGGCCCCACCTTACTGGGTTCCAGCCAAAAGTAGGTGTAGGAGAGGAGAGGAAAAAGGAGGAGAGGAAGGAGAGGGAAAGAGTGTGGGGTAGGTATTTACGCATGGTAATTGCATCACCAGAGGGGGCAGTCTTGTACGTTTGAACTCTGGGTCCTGCAGGTGTTCCAACTGCACAAAAACACACATGCACACACATCACAATTGTCTGCTCCCCTCACCACAAAGGAACATTGAAAACATTACATGCATTTGGCAAGACTCTCATGCCTGTTAGTAAGTGCAGTAGCAAGGCCAGCTCTGGCACATACATGCACATGAAAAGACACACATGCACAAACACACTCTGGGACTTATGCCAAACTAACATAAAAAAAAAAAAAATCACTACTTAAAAATAGGGTGATGCTCTTCCTCTGATATCATCCATGCAGATGCTTCGAAACCTTCAAGCCCTCAAAGCTAAAAGCAATTCAGATGTGAATATTGAGTGATTGAATGCATGCCAGAGAAGAGGAGGAGGAGGACCCCCACAATGAAATGGTTTCTCCCACAATTAATGCAGTGCACCTGTGATGCTCGATAAAGAGTGCTGCACTGTGCACAGGTGTGGAACATTAGTTCTGGGGGTGTTCCTTGAAAAAGACAAGCTTCTCCCTCTCTCCCCTGTAATAACACACTATGACACACACATTCACCAGTGGGGTGTGTGCACACGTACACACACACGAGCATTCGGCACAGGGAAATTTGTAAGGGGGAAAAAATTAAGTGTGCTGATGCTGTGAGAAAAGTAAAAATATGTAAATGAACTCGGTTCCCAAGAATCAATCCTGTCATTCACAGTATTGCACACATCAAAGCTCAGGTAACCAACTTTGAATGTGTGTGTGTGCGCGCGTCTCCATGCAAGCATACATCGCTGCCTGTCTTCATTTGTTTGTTTGTGTTGGTATGAATGACTGAAAGTGTGAATGTGGGCGCTCATAGAGGCCATATGTGTGTGTCTGCGTGATCAAGCCCATGTGGGACAGAACTAACTGTGCTCTTTCATCACGCTGTAACATTTAAGTAGGTACCAGTTATGGACCATCATAGATCGAATGTTATGGGAGGTTCAAAGAGGAACCCTTTGCTCGGTTTCAGAGAAAGAGAGAGAGAGAGAGAGAGAGAGAGAGAGATGGACTGATAGAGATAACAAGAGATACTCAACCTTAGAGATAGACCTTTGAGATCAACACAGTAATAGGCTGATATTAAAAGACAGATGCTGAGAGCGATAGAGAGGAGCAGCAATGAGAAATGTAATGTAGTAAGTAATGTGCTTGTCTTGCTAATGTCTATTTTGATGCTCTTAGCTTAACCCAGTCTCTAACTAGGTCATTAAGTAGCCTACCAAACATACTGTAGATAATCCTTTAGAATTAAGTGTGCCTGCATGTTCGTGTTGAATATTCAATACAGAGTAAATATAGCTTCAATACAAAAACTAATAACTGACGTATGCAGTTTTTGATCATTGCTTTACGTTGTATGGAAACATCATTTTCGAAACAAAAGGAATCACAGTTTGTGGGCGGATGACACGAGACTGTAACTGTTGTAGAAAGAAACTAGAAACGACAAATTCTTTCTCCTCCAAAAAAAAGAGGGAAATGCAGTGGAGACAAAGACGGCAAACATGGATGTAAACATTGCGGGTTTCAGAGTTTCAAAAGCTTTGCAAATATTTCAGAAGGAAGGAAATGCATTCAACACATTTGTTAGTCATCAAGTATACACAATAAAGTTTTGGGATGAGAAACACTGAAAGAGTACTTTCAGAGCAACTGGCTTCTCATTGGGAAATCAAGGAAAACTCAGTTTTATGTTATGCTGTCACTGCCACATGTGGCCACAGCAAATTGCATTGTCTTGTTTTAGCACATTGTATGTGCTGTACAGACCACATGGCCCAAAATATTAGTGCTATATTAGTGGTGTTACTGTAGTGGATTTCAGTGTATACTAATTACAATATATTAATGCAATATACAGGCTGTTTAGGGATTACAAATGCAAATAAATTGCACTGGGTCTTCATGGCCTTTTTCTAGCCCTTCACTGACTAGATGGGTTAAACAGGTCGAACCTTTCTCAAACTCTGATTGGCTGATTTCTCTTATTACACATTATCTACAGAGATACTGGAGAAAAATCTAAATGTTGAGGGAAAAGCTGCAGCTTTCCGTAACTGTGACAAAATAGCACTGACTGAAACATTTGAGTTAATTTTACTATTACTAAACACATACCAGAGTATCAAAATATATCAGTGGCTTGAAAATAACACTATATGGGATTGGACCACCTCCAATCATGACCTCAGTAACAAACCATAATGTGCTGTCCTTTCATACTCGCAATCATTTTGAAATGAAGGTCTTCACAGATAGGTCACTTATGTTGAGGATGGGTGTGGGTGCAGCTGCTTTCTCATCTACCTGCAGCTTAATTGATCCATTAATCGCCGGGATTGGTCACAGAGTGAAGACACCTGCTACCCCACCTGGGTTTCCGTCAGATGGGACTATGTTTAGATAGAAATCTACCAATGCCATTTCCAAAAGCCTGTGTTCCCAGTTTTGATGTCTGAAGGGTTTCATTTCAGAATGATTACTAGTTTGGCAGACGAGTGAAAGAAGAACCAAAACCATCATGAAGAATTAAATATGTCCGTGCTACAGCAGGAAAACAAACAGAAAATGTCAACAAATATACAAGTCACAGAACAGATTACAGTAATGGCCGTCACGTCACAGTGATGTTAAAATAAACTGTCCATTTCCAAATGCTTTTGCTTCCTTCATTTTTATTTAGGACAATAGCATTTGACTTGGAGTTGTACTTTAAATGCCAGAAATCTTTACTAGAACAGGTGTCAAATTTTCCAAATGGAGAAATATCTCATTTTGCTATGAAACACTTCCTTTATGTTTTCATAGCTGAAAATGAGTTTGGTGCCTCAGAGCTACATCATTAATTATGCACTTGGCTTGAATCTGGATAAGTACAGACTCTGACCTTGGGCTGTGACAGTCCTGTAGTGACCTTTTTCCCTCTGTGTGAGAACAAGGGCCCACATACAGTATTCCCACATCGTCATCTGGAAACATCATTGTCCTGTCCTCGCTTTTTATTTCATAAGAAGAATGAGTGTATTGTTGCATTCACGTCATATGGAAATAACTTTTGGAACAGCCTGACAGTTAAAAGCAATGGATTTTCATTGTTCATACACTGGAACTGGTGCCAGTACGCCAAGTTTTTCAGTGTAGTTGTCTGTGTTTTTACAATATTAATACTTCTGTGTAGAATGTGTGTAAAAGCATTGTGCTCGCTTGAAGCAGTATCCCCATGCTACTGCCTAATGGGTGATTAGCCGTGGTGGTAAAATGCACCTCTCATTAAGTGACTCAGTTGACTAGAAAATGTAGATTTAAGGACTGTGGTGTGAACACAGAGCAAAAGGTCTGAAAGAAACAAAACAAATACCCAACAATCGGGGAGTCACCACTTCTTGGCCTGTGTGTTACATAATAACTTGATGTCCTTTAAACCACGTGCAGTATGATTCTGAGGAAAAGAACTTTCAGCCGGGAATGGTAGAAATAATTATTGCTATGCTCAAACTAAACTTACGTAATACGGAGACCACATCAAACTGTTACTGGTAGTTCATGTACCAGAAACACAGAACGAAAATAATCTATTTGAGTTTCAGCAAGGCGAATGCTAAAGCTGCACTAAAGTAACATTGACATATTATCACCTTATAAAGTTCTTAGCAAACAATTGCCTATTAATTCAGCAGGGAACATTAGCGTTCCTTTGGAGGGTTTTTGGCCACCTGACAAATAACTCCTTAAACTTAAATGCTCCACTGTGTCTCTTTAGTGCTGGGCAGGTAGTGTGCAGTGGAACAAGTATCACAGTGGACTTTGAGTGCCAGAAAATCAAAAAATGAGCTGAAAAACACTAAAATGTGTGTAAAAGTCAGATGATTACATATGAACAATCCCTTTTAGTTTAAACACAGTAATTTGAACCTCTGTTAATATGAAAAGAAAGTTTTTGATCAAAGTGCTTTTGACACCTTCCTTTGATTCCACTATCTCTCCCATGACAGCAGGCAGGCTGGAGAGGCTTCATACATATAGAAGAAAACAAATTACCTCTGAAATTATTGAGAGTTCGGTTCACATTGGATGGTATCATCGGGGGAGCTCTGTCTTTACCAAAGCACAGTGGGCAATTTGTGCTAAAAGTTTTACTCAGCAATTATGACAGATGTGACCATGAATCACTCACAATCCGCTGCAGTTTTTACAGTTGGACATCTCCAGGTGATATTAAACTAAGCAGCTGAACATCAGGCACTTGTTGCCCTTTCTTTAGCTATAAATTTAGCTGTTACATGAGATACATTCATGCGACTGTCTCTTTGTTTTGTCCTTTTAATGTAAAATCCATAAAGCTCGTGGCATATTGCTTCAGGACAGAATGTGTTATTTTTTAATCTGGTAAATGATGACCAATAACTTACCATCATGTGATGCTAGCTGCCATTTCAGCATCACACATCCACTGATGGCCTTTCTCTTTCACATTATCGTCCCAAAACGTATAAAAACAACGTTTGTTAGTCAGTTGAAATTTAAGTGAAAGGTCTTCACACGACACAATCTGTACATTTAAGGCTATCATTTGAAACTGCACATGCTTCAGCACATGCAAGTCTCTCTTTGATGTTTCCTGCAATCTCCGATGGCACATAAGAAAAAACAAACTTGAACCTGCGTCTCAGTTTTCTCAAGCTGTCTGCTACATTTAAAATGCTAATATAAGACTAAACTGATTAATAATTAAACAATTACGGTCATGAATCAATAACTTCTGCACATATTTTTCATTAGTAAATTGCACAGAGTAAACAAAGAAGCAGTATTACCAATTCAAATGTGGATGAAGGGAGGCGGGGGGGCATTCTAATCGTCCTAACTTTGATGAAAAATAAACATTCGAGACAGTCACTCAAACAGTAAGGCCTCTGGTACAATTTTCCAAAGTAGATCATGTTGTTGCTTTAGATACAGTTAGTTGGTTGATTATTCAAGTAAACATGGTTGGAACATTTTTAATGAAGTAGTCCAATATGAGAAATTCATGATAAATCTGGTGTGTGTAGTCAATGTACAGAACATTTGGACAGATTTGATGCCCATCTGAGCCTCCATAAAGTTGAACTGATTTCCGTGGCAATCTGTCTCTAGTTTGAGGAACTCAGATATTGCAGTACAAAGGAGGGACTTCCACAGCAAGCTCAGGCACAACTGTTAATGTGTTTCTGATTAGTGCAGCGACTGCTTGATTGACTTCTACTCTTGTCCGTCAAAGGCTAAATTCGCCGTCTATGGGAAACATGTATTTTTCTCTGCGCGGCGAAACCGCCGTGCTCCTGTCCGTTTTATCCATCAGTGCCAAAGTGACACATTTGTGGATCATTCTTGCTTGTGGCTCATCATGCATACACAATTTACCGTCTCCCTTCCCCAAATGCCAGTGTGGTAATAGCTGATGCCATGGCAGTAAGTGTAAAGCCTGAGAAACAAGGATAAAAGCATAAACAAATCTGTGATAAGAAATATGACATGGCTATCAGCATGCAGAATAAGCCCGGCCCTGCGAGCACAGGCACCCAGATTAATGATAAATTACGAGGACCTAGGCTTGTTTATAGCACTCATTTTCCCTGCTGCACCTGCTCATATTCTCTTGGCCTAGAGCAGCCCCCTCTCTCTTTTTCTATTTTCCTCTCTCCATCTCTCATACTCCTTCACCCCCCCACCCCCCCACCTCCTTTTTCTTTTTCTCTGAGTAGGTGCTTATTTAAAATGATCCTGTGTTTCTAAAGCACTCTGCCAAAACCGGTGGGACACCCCATGAAAACATAATCCGTGGGTGTATAACTGATGTCTTAAAGGAGAGGGGAGGGCAAGGAGAGAAAATATTAGAGGGTTAAGAAAAGCGATAAGTAAAAGAGAAGGGAGAGAGAGGGAGCGAGAGAGGTTCACTATGAACGAGAGAGAAAAATATGAGCAGCGAAGAGTTCGAGACAGAATAAAAGGTGAGCAGAGAGAAATATTTTGATGCGTAACATAAGCGAGAGGAAAAGATAAAGCCGGAATGAGATGAGAGCAGTGGGCAAGCACAGCGGCCTTTTGGTAGCAGCTCTTGTAATAATACACCACCCGGCATCAACGCAATGCTTAATTTTAATATTAATTACAAATATCTCTCCACACAACAAGGAAATAATTTGACAATCACTTTGGCCCCGAGTACTGTATTAAATGCAAAGTGGGGCTAAGGGCGAGAGCAGTCAATATGGAGAACTAAAGTCTGAACCCCCACCCTTTCCTTCTGCGCCCCCCTCCCCCCTCACCTCATTACATGAAGTGTGAATGTTAATTCTAGTGGGTTTATTAGTTAGAATTAAGGAGGGAAAAAATGAGAAGAGGTTAGCATTTTTATTGTTCATTACAAGTGGCTCTCTGGTGGTACCTGGGATTTTTTTTTTTGTCTTTGGGGTGGGGGGGGTGGTGGTGGTGGTGGGGTTTTGAGGGTGCTGCTGCTGCTGTTAGGCCATGGGTGTGTTGGTGTGTTTGAATGAAGGCGGGGTGGTAAAGGGGCAGCGGGTGGAAGGTTGGAATAGGGGGCACTATGAGTGGCTATTGTCTGATTCATAATTATATTTTTATTATGACTAAGCTCGGGGGCCCCCTCACACTGTACAAAGCAATTTCTAGTAGAGAGCGTTATGAGGGCAAAGTGTTTACATACCAAATTATAAGAATATACTGACAGCGTTTGGTTGTTAATAAGCCGTAATCACTTCCCCTAATTTAATCCGGTTGCTATGGTAAACAAATGACACTTGAGGCTGATGGCGGTGAAGGAGGAGAGGAAGAGGTGTGCCCAGTCGAATGAGGGAGAGAAAAATAGCTGATGAAAGAAAACTGACATGTGCGAGTACACACACACACACACACACACACACACCAACCCTCCTCTGACAAGACACCTGCTGTCCTCTGTGCACCGTACATGTTCGGAGGGTTGTGCGTGATCTCTTATACATAAGCATGAGGGGAGGGAGAGATTGGACTTATACTTGTGCGTGTGTGTTGGTCAGAGACAGCTGTTTGTGCAGTCAGCAATGCTGCTCTCCTCAGAAAGCAGAAAATTGAGCAGGAATTGGGCTAATTGTACGGAATGATTGATGCTAGTGGAAACTACAGTACATTAAAAACACAAAAACACACATAACATACGCACTCATGCAGTCATATACACTTTGCTCACACATGCAGAGACAGGCGTGCATGCTCACACACGCGCACACACGCACACACACACACACACACACACACACACACACACACACACACTGTCTGTCTGCTGCACACAGCCCATTCTCACAAATCCCATGAAAAACAGTTTTTCAGGCGTACAGTAGTTCAGACAGTGGTTGTTATACAGCAGAGCAGATCTTGGTATTGTTTTCCTGCTCTCTTCCTTTTTTCAGGTACTGACACCATCATAAAATTCTTTGTTGAAACATGTTTACTAGGGAATTATGATGAAAAACAATGATTGCCAATAGCTGCTGTTAATTTAATGCATAGAAAAAAACAGCAATTGTCAAAAAAACACATCAGAAATGAATGAAAACCTCAATAATGTAGTATTTATATTGCATACAGTACATGGCCCTGGATTGGTTTCTGAAAAATAACAGCACAATATGTGTCGAAGGACAAGATAAATGTAAATTAAAAAAAAATCTAAACCACAAAGAATTATGATGACAAGATCAAAGAAAGACAAAAAGAATAAAGAGCACAGTTTCAGTGATGGAGACAAAAGTAACTTCTCTTATAACTCCTGCCCTCCTGCTCTTTCTCCCGTTAGTGAATTCAGATAGCATCATTATTGTTGTTGAGTATTGCTGAAATGAACCAATTCGTCAATTGATCACTGAATTGACAGAATATTAAATGACAATCGTTGATTGAATGCTTAAAGTCATTTTTCAAATAAAAGTGCCAAACATTTGCTGCTTCCAGACTCTCAAATCTGACAGTTCTCTGTTTCCCGCAGTTTCATATCTTTGGAAATTCAATCTGAGTTTTGGACTGTTGGTCAGACAGAAAAAAAGACATCTGATGACGTCACCCTGGGCTCTGGAAAATCAATCAATTAATAAAAAATCAATGGCATATCAATCATTAGTGGCACACCTAATACGATGTATTTGTTGATCTCCAGTTGTCTAGCTGAATCAATGCTGCTCAGAAAAGTTTCCCGCTGTGACTTTCTGCAGTGACAGACATGCTTTAAAACCCTGGTGCAATGCCATTTCAAGTGATTAACTGGAGAATCAAGACATGCTGGTAAATTTGACTTCACACGCGAGGAAAAACCAGGGGAAGCTGGTCAGATTTGGAGAACAGCTGATGCGTTTGTTCACGTACCTCCACGCATTTACTGTGCTTCTCCTTTTGTCACCTCTTGAACTCACTAACAGCAGAACACACAAGCCTGCTACCAGCACGCGAGGCACATTACTGAGAGACGAACGTGCACGCAGAATAATTGTCTATTAGGATGCACGTTCACTGCTGTCAGATGACTGTCTGCTTGTGCATTCATATATTTACTCTCCAAACGCATTTTAGCAGCATCCTGTTGGCCGTGAACTGGGACTTTGCTTCTTTTAACGGGTTCGGGACAGAAAGTAGAATCCAGGTACTCGGCTCCACCGGCTTTATCTCCTCGCTGTGTCTCCTGCTGATTAAATTTGGAAACCTAAAGAAGAATCTCCACTTAAACACTCTAATCCAGCAAATAAGAGAGACTGAAGAGAACGGGGGTGAACGGTTGACAATGGCTTTCAATTCCAAACCCTTTCAGAGGAGAAAATCCTTACCTGTCATTCTTTTAGTCTGTGTTGCGAAAGCACAGATAATTGCATCGCAGTACTATCACTGTGTTGTAAATCCAGTCTCCGGCTGCAATCTTTAATATTTCCGAATAGGATTCATCTTTTTGCAAGAAAATGTTTGGACTTTTAGTGAGTTTTTAGCCTAATAGCTGCTTTCTCACTGGGGAATAAGAAACTTTACATGCTGGCTTAACAAATCTGGATCTATTGGACAAGAGAGACACAGAGCAAAAGAGAAAGAGAGAGACAGAGAGGACAGTCGTCTTTGTGGCTCTGGTAATGGTTTTCTTATTCTCTCTATCTCCTCTTATAGATGCATATCAATACATATCGTAGCGTCTGCATATAGCCTGCCACATCCAATATCGCCTGGACATTTTACATAATTATTATTTTCAGGAGTCATTGGGGTCTCATAGAAGGGAATGTAAGTGACAGGCATTTAAAATGGTTTTTAAATCATGCGGGATAACCAGGGCCTTTCAGAAATAATTGTGTCAAACTGCTTTTCACCTTTTTCACCAATCAATATGCACACTTATTCATGGGCAGTCGACTATCCATCAAAAGGCAGCGCTGCTCTTTAATATACATGCTTGCATTTTAATGGGCTACTTTAACAACAATACCGGAGACAACAATGTGTGTCTGTGTAATATTCCTGTAAAAACTGATGATACAGCCTCTTTTGGCGTGAGGCGCAGCACAGGCTCACTCGCTCTCCTCCCACGTGCATATGCATGGAATGTACACACACACACACACACAAATAAACGTGTACATGAGGTGCGCGCACGCAAACACACACAGACAGTTTGTTAAGTGGTGGCCTAAGTCGATGTAATCACATTCACTTTGTTACATGGCTCGTAAATGATTTAAAACTAGATTTCATGCATGCTTTCATACTAATTCACTCACTGGTATTTTTCATTTTGGCTGGAAAAACTCCGAGAACAATCAAGAATTACCCCATTCTCCAATTAAGCCTCTAAACAGAACCAAGAGAGGGGGAATCTATTCATTTTCTTTTGATTAAAATTATCGCCACTTGCAAGGAGCTTTGGGGTTTATATATTAAATAATGCATCATTTCATAATTATATAGAATATATAGATTTTTTAAATAGGATACTGGGCAAAATGGTGACTTTAATTAGATCGGTGTGTAAGATATCTCGGGGGTATGATAAAACAATGTTAAATATCTCACAATGACTGTAAAATATGTTCCAACAGATAATGAAACACAAATAGGGTCTGCTTTGCCATGGCTCCTATTTGTCGAAACATCCCCACTTGCATTTTCTGAAAATTCATAATTATATTGAAAATATGATCAGGGGATAACACAGCTAGGTGCTAAATATGATACTGCCTGTCCCCCACCTATTCAGAGGCATACATTATCATCCTATTACTATAAGAGTAAATTACTAGAGAGAGTCGACTATATTGTGCACTGAGCGGGGGAGAGGGAAAGCAAATTCATGGTAGAAGACTCCCTTAAGATGCTATGTTTGGCATCCTGTCACACACACTCTCACTGACACACACACACACGCACACACACAGTACATGTGAGCTAATAAACAGGCCTAGAAGGTCATGGGCGGCGTAATATCCACACAATGATGAGCTAAGGTCTAAGATTAACAAAGAACTAAAGAGCACTTGGCAGAGCGAGAGGGGGTCGAGACGCTTTCACAATTAAAGCAGAATTAAAGATGCACTAAAACAGCAACACTTTGCCAAGCAAACAACGCCTGCAGCCTCTTTCAAAATTACAGCGGGCTAATTTGAAATGAAGGACAAACAGCGGCTGTGTGTGTGCGTGTGCGTGCGTGTGCATGCGTGTGTGTTTCCAGAACCTTCTCCTATTATGATTGCAGGCGTACAGACCCCTCATTTTGGTCTATATATAAAGTATGTAAATGTCGTCTGGCTGCGACAGTCAGAAGCGTCAATAGAAGTTGACAGCTGAATTATAACCGCAGCCGAATCCATCAGTCTTTTGTTTTAACCGGAGAATGGAACGTTTTTAAAACTCAACAAAGGCCTTTAATCAAATTCTCAAGGTTGTTGGCTTTAGCATTGTATTAGTTTAATAGTTTCTGCTGCACCATTGATGTTAATGACACATTCCTATGTAAATATAATGTGGCTCCCAGAAGCCATCAAAACATTTTAAGGTCCAATGAATACAGTTGCATTTTTTCCTTTCTCTCCTCCCTTCCTCCCCATACAGAAATGTCTTTTTATTTAGCAATCTCGGCACAGTGCGTGGTGATACAATAAAAAGGAGGGGAGATTGATTAATGGAGACTTTAAGGTAGTGATGCGCAGCACTGATACAAATAACTGTGGAGAGACAGAGGGGAGAAGATTGTGCCTCCCTCCCTTCTCTCCTCATCCCCTCACCAACACACACACACACTAATCTACACACACACATGTGAGCACATGTATACACAGACTTTTAAAGAATTCACATATGGAGCCACACATATGAATCTTATCCACATCTGTGGACGTGAACACACACACACACACACACACACACACACGCAAATCTAAATCACATGTACAGTTTAGAGGCCTTTGGCATAGATTCATCACCCACGATTGAAAGATAATGAAACTGCATATTTTCTCACTATTCAGAGACTGATGAAAGCATTTAGAGCAATATAGCAGAATACATTAAAGGCAGTATCATATTTTGAGAAGCCTCATAACACGATACTGTCTAGAGAAAAAAAAAATGTGGAGACATCTTGGCCCATATCTTAAATATGGGTGATAGGCTGCCTTTTGTATGTATTCATTCCTTAATCAACTCTACTCTACAACTCTACATACTTGAGAGCTGGCACCACATTTGCAAATATGCTTGCATACACAGAACAGAGTTAAAGGGAGAGAGACGTGTAATGGAGATTTTTCATGCTAGACATGTACATATTAGCTAAGAATCAGCATTCAGTCATGACTTCATGTTTTGTTTTCTGGATTTCTGTCTTGCTTCATCCATTGCTTACATGCTTAACAGACTGAAATATTGATTCATTAACTTCAAATCACTTCTATATACATTTTGTATCAGACTAGTAAAATTTTCTTTAGATTGTGTAAACCACAGCTCACATTCTGACCCAGCGGTGGACAATGTAGTCATTCTTTCCTTGAGTAAAAGCAGCCATACCACACTGTAAAAATACTCAAGTAAAAGTCCTGTAAAGAAGTACTCATTATGCAGCTGAGTGTAGCGTTAGCACTGATATTATAGTTATACTATACTGATAGTTATTATTTATGATTAACATATAAGTTGGATTTAATGTTGCAGCTGGATGCAAAGCTAATTTTAACTGTGTCATGTACTGTTGGATACATTCATCTATTCCTACATTTCATAAACGCATCATAGACTTGATGTGTAAATGTAACTGTGGTACAGTAAAAAGTACAAAATTAAAGGTGAGATGAAAAGATTTTCCTCTGAAATGTAGTTCAGTTAAAATAAACACATGTCCAATTCATGCTTTCAACTGTGAATGTGTGACACTGTGACATGATATTATTCACAGTAAATGTGCATAAATACGTACGTGAAGTAATTACATGTGAAGTGGTTTTCCTCATGTGAGATTAGTTTTTATTTCCATGTCATGAAATTATCAAGCATCCAAAATATGTCGAGTAATCTTACAGCAGCACATGCAGTAAATAAAACCAAGCAGTCCTAACATCATCTAGACATTATATAGACAGACCACAGGTGACGTGTTCGAATGTGAAACTGCTATGAATTTATCACATGTCAGAGAACCACATGTACATTTTTCCTATTTGAAAAGTATTTTTTTACATGTGACATATATGTGTATTTTTGTAGGGAAATTAATATTTAAGATGCACTATTTCATGCATTACAGTGGATCATCACTGTGTTCTGAAATACATTAGTTGTAATGCTGCCCCACAAAATATTAGCCAATAGTTTTTCATTGTTCAGCGTGTAAAGCATTTTATATTATGTACAGATTATCATGATCACAATTTGCTCATAATCCATTTAGAAAGGGCTTATTGTGCCTTATAATAGCATGTGAGCACCACTTGGAGAAAAGTGCTACCAAATAAAAGATCAAGTGCATTTGAGCATTTCCATTGCACACACAGAGAGACTTTTACACACATTGCGCATATTTCTCATGCATCGTCTTCCTGTGTGCTCTGGGCTGTAACATTTGCTTTCTTAGTCAAGGAGAACAATCTCATTTGCAGGGAAACAAATTAGAAAAAAAAATGTAGCTGTGACAATACCTCAAATTCCATCCTACTTATTTTTCTCCCTTTCTTCTTCTTTTTTTTTAATTTACAATGCAAAGTGTAAAAATAAACATTGAGGGCTCAATTTAGTGTGGTTTTCAGCCGTGGCATCGAGGGAGAGATAGGTGGGCAAAGAGGAGGGTCCTTTCACATTTCACACACACGCAGGCATTCACGCACGCACGCACTTGCGCGTGCACACACACACGCACACACACACACAGTGCACCCTCAGGCCCTAAGGGAATCTCAGAAACTGTACCCTAATCTCACACACACACACATACACATACACACACACACACCATTCAAAGATTCTCATTAGCTATAAAGGTGTCCCAGAAACAGAAATGCACGCACAAAAACACACAAATCTCCACCACACACCACCGTGGAGAAACTGGGAAACAAGCAAGTCTTACATCCAAACAAAAGAAGAGTTTGTTTGTTTGACAAGGATCTCCACGCCGAAAAAATACGTTAAAAAGAAGAAAGCAGGACAAGAATAGGTGTGGGAGTGGCCCTGAGCCATGTGTGAGTCTTTAACCCTGTGCTTGCTGTCAGCCGTTTCACCTCCCGGATCTGCAGTCACTGCTGCGCCTGCTTTACAGAGCAACCACACGACAGAAGTCATGGGAAGAATGTGTCATTTAGCACCTCCTACTCAAAATGTGCATATGTGTGTGTGTCACTAAGCCAAACATGTCTGTTTATAGCCTCTTACTCGCATCAGTTTCATGGCGAGGCCCTGCTTTCACCTGAGGCCTATCCCGTGCGAGGCTATCTACCTGATGAGGAGGACCTCACAACAGGAGGGACGGCGAGACGAGAAGATCAACTGTCCCCGGCAGACGGACAGAGAGGAAGAGACGGAGTGAAGTTATAGATAATCTTTTTACTTGCTGTTGAGCAAACATACAGTGTTTGTTAAGTCTGTTGCCATGGCCGAGCCAAGTGACGAATGACGGATGCAACAGCGTGAGCTGGCTGATTAAAGCCCTATCTTCTTCAAAGTAGGGGGGATTTTCACTCTGACATTTAAAGAACAAACACAGTGCTCAGTTGGGTGGCATATTTGCCTTTTGTTCCTTTTTAAGATAAAACTTCTGTCCATGTGGAAGTTTAAATCTTCTCGGGTAGCTGTTGTATCTGAGTGTTTTTCTTTATGTCTGGGCGGCTCAGCGCCTCCGTTTGCGCGGGTGCGTTTCTATATAGTTTTTTCGTGGCCGTGCATGTGTGTGTGCGTGCCCATGTGTGTTCCTGCATATAAACCCTCATTCAGATAGACCTCGGTCCAACTTCGGCGGTGGCCCGCGGCCACATGGAGTGGTCTGATAGAGCACTGGAGTCTATGGGAGTCACACACACTGCTGTCGTATGGCGGGGCCTCTCTTATCGGAGCAGCCAGCACGGTAAGCTAGGATTAGCATCTAGATCTGCGAAGACTGGACGTCAGCACAGGGGACAATGGTGACAGAAGAGAGGAGGTGGCGGGACGAGAAGATGGAGATAGAGGGGGTGGGGGTGGGGGTGTTACAGGAGATAGAGGGATGTCATACTCACCAGTAGAGCAAAGAGCAACATTTCTGCCATCCCCCTTTCACTGGTGTGACCAGTTGTTTTCTTTGCTTTTCCTGCTCTTTTAAGACATATTGTTTCCACTTCTTTCACTTCTTTTGTCCCCTTGGACAAAGTGCATGAGAGCACAACATGCGTGTCCATGCCTTCTTGGACTTTTTTGGTGGTCTGATGTGGAGGATGTACTTCAAAACCGCAGAAACATCACACTCATGGAGCAGGCTAAGTGGGCCCTGTTTTTGAAGTCTTTCTTTGAAATAAGCGAGGCAATCCCTTGGCCCAGGGATCATATTCTATTTACGTTCTCTTTGCCAACGACACAGGCGACGCTGGCCAAATTCACAAAAGAAGATCCACATTGGAAAATCCGGCTAATCCCTGATTGAAAGTTCATGTGTTGGCTTCGATGGATAAGCTCTGGCAGATTTTCCCAGGAAAGTGGAGTAAAGGAAAAAAAAAAAGGCAACAAAACTGGGATGCTTTTTGGTTAAAAAGTGGAGTCAGTGTCAGTGGCAGGCAAGCAAAGCTCGTGTCCGCTTGTCAAGAGCTGCCTTTCATGCTCAAGGCCGCATTGGGTTTTATCTTCCTGACCCGAAGGGAGAGGCTATGTTGTCATCTTCAGAAGTGGTTGGGGTTAGTGGGTTGCTCCAAAGGTCGACCTCAGAGAAGGCAGTCAGGAATGATGCTACCTTTCGTTTATTTTCCCCTCTTTTTCCTTTGTCCATTTACTGCATCCTCAATTTAGCATCCGTTCTCGCATCCATATTCCCAGTCTGTCTCTCCTTCTTTTCCTCCATCCTTCCCTCCCTCCCTCCTTCCCTGGCTGCCTCTACCCTGCTGCCTTTCTCCTCTCTCTCTTCCAGGGGTGGTGGCTATGGCTAGAGAGCCTGCACAGATGGCAGGCCAGCTTGCCTTCAGGGGAAGGGCTCCACAGCTTAAACTTCCTCCATTTTTTCTCTTTTCTTCTTCTCTTTTCTTCAGCTCAAACTTTTGGCCTGCAACTTTTCACGTCTGGCGAGCCTTTATCTCAGCGTGCATGATGTGAGGGGGAAGGCAGGATCCTCGAAGGGGGCGGGCTATGTCAAACGCATGAGCTGTCCTCAGATCAATAGGGGCCATCAGTATCAGTGGAAACCCAACAGAGAGGCCAGTAGAGTGTCAGTGGCGGCTCTGCGGGGCCATTGACTAGCCGATAATCTGACACTTGAAATGGTCACATTTCAAACCTAAATCCCATCACTCTATGGAAAGCGATGCATCTTTCACTCTGAGTCGGTTGATTGATAAATAGCACAGGCGCTACTGAGGGCTTTCTGCTCAGATTCTCACATCCAGTGATTTTTGCTGCTTCTGAACACGCGAAAGCTTCACTTAGTCAGACAATGGAAGCATCACCAAACACAAGCATTATTACAAGTCAGAGTTTCCTACTCTGTGTTAACAAGAATCCTCTAGATCAATGTCTTCCTGAGATGACCCTGTGATAATGGTAATATTACCTCGCGCTATCTCTCCACACATCATTTCACACTTGAGTCAATGTGAACAGTGTTCCTCTAATGGCTTGCTATACTTAAAGCTGTCACCATCATAAGTGGTCTTGTTAGCTGTGGCCCCTTGCCTCTTCATGGGAACTTGACTCGTGTCAAGTGATCACCTGATAGCCACCCCTCTGTTTAAGGCCTCCTCCCATTGGGCACAGCAGGACTCTTTACACTCTCAGAACTTCTGACAATGCACAGCAACACATTTTAATTTAAGCCCACCTGTAATACTCCACTAATTGTATGTGGAGAGACATATATGTACAAAAGGTTGGTTGCGTGGTGCAGTGGTTTCCAAAATAAAGGGAGGTTAAGGGTGCCACACCTAACTGTATGTTTCAGTGAAATTGTATCACTTCAAAAAATGTGTCAAAATTGACATTAACTGCATGTATCATATAAAAGCAGGGGGATAACATCAGCAGTACAACATGATATTAAAAACGCTGTTAAAAATATGCAGCCATTGAAAGAACTGTCACTGGAGAATAGAGCTCAAGGAAATGCTTAAACACTTCAGCCCTAGCTAAACTGAGGTCAAATCCAGCTGTACACTGAAAGCTACACAGCCACGGGATGTCTCACCTGCAGGGAAAAACTGTCAAATGCAGCAGTGATGCTAAGTAAACTCAAGAGACATCTCCAGCAAACACCACACTATAGCAAGGAAAACCATTCAGCCAGTGTAAAACGAATGTAAAAGTTTAGAGATTGGCATAGCTCATGGGTGATTGACACAATGACAGAAATTTGGATTGGATTGTTATTGGGGAGCCTCATCCAATTTCTATACTGTACTCAACAGCATTTTTTACAATGAACAAAATCAAAGTGAAAATACCATTTTAAAAGTGAATTGGCAACGTGTGACTGGCAACACATACACACCCATTGGCACAATGGTACTATGTCAAAGTACTCAGAGCTCTCTAAACCCTTGACTTGTTCTTTTCACTCCCTGATAGCAAGGTATTATTTCTGCTCTATAGAAGGTATTAAAAAGGTTTTCTATTTCACTTTTTTTTTTTAGAGCTGTTTTGATCAATACAGCAGCTGTGTAAAAATGGATGTTATGGGCTATTAGCTGTGGGGTGAATGTGAGAATAAAATCCTGAAAGGGAAATCAACATATAAGGAGATTTTGTTTCAGCCGTCCTGTTTTTGCAGGGGAACGTCTTAGGCCTAATAATAATAATAGTACTTTTTAGCAGTTTTCATTAATCTAACTGTGGTAGTGTTGTCATTATGCTGCAGATGAGGTTTTGTGTGAGAATTAACACTCACCTTGACCTGTGACTCGCACTCTCAATTACGCATAAAATTCTAATTATATAGAGAGATTATAACGTTTTTAAATATGATTGCAGCATTTAATACACTTTAAAAGTTGTACGTGCCGGTGGACTGGCTGTTTTTTTTTTTTTTTTAACACGGTTCCTAATTAAAGCTTAGAGAGGATTTGTCATCAGTGTGCTTCAAGCATGTCCTAATTCTCATTTTCATAAAACATCTGTGAAATAGTCTATATTTAACGCATGTGATGGTTATTTAATGCACTTTTTATGCTTGTCTCACGGACATCTTCATGTGTCGAATATGTACTATCAGCAGAGCCGAGGGTCTCAAGCACCCTTTTCAAACATCGATGAGAGCAGAGAGGTAGCGTGTGCACTGATATATGAGAGAAAGACGGACAGAGAGAAAGAGATAAAGAAAGAGACAGACAGGGCAGGGAGAGGAAGGGGATGAAGGAGAGTTGAAAAATGATTCCGGACTTTGTCAGAGAAATCAATTGAGAAACGCATAGACACGGGCAGCAAATTGGGTGATAAGGCCCTCGTGTCCTCCCCCTCCTTAACAAGGAGCACTGAAGCATGAGGGTAAATAAAAGAGACATCTCTCTCTTTCTTTCTTTCGTTCTTATGTTTTCTCTCTTACACATACTCTCGTTCTTCTCGCTGCTCTGCTGCTCCCTCTCCATGTCGCTCTCTGTGCCTGTTTGTTTCATTCTATCACAGTCTTTCTCTCCCTCTCTCTCTCCATATCGATACATTTATGCATGTTAATAACAGCTGACACGATGACAGGACGCTGCTATGACTCCAGTCTCTGCATGTGCACACATTGTGCATGTGTGTGCAAGGATATAATGTAATCTGAGAGGCCTATCCTCTGTTACCAGGTCTGGGCGAGGGCGACCAGAGGTTGTGGCGGCATATGCCCGTACTTTGTGTAGAACAATGCAAGCAGGCAGGCAGCGGGAGCTCGGAGGTATTCTGCAGGTGTTGCAGAGAAGGACCCTTCTGTAGCAGTGTGTCTTGGACCCGATCTCCACAAAGCTGCCTCTCCCGCTGCCAGATGGACCCATGCTTTTCCCCACACTCTTGCTCTCACAGCTAAGACCTAGGCTTTTCTCCCTCCTTTTTTTCCCCCTCCCTACAAAAGAAAAGCGCTTTGGCTGAAAGAAAACCACAGCTGAATTTTATGGTGCCGCTTCTTTTGCCAAGCTGATTTTACAATTCAAAGGGACAGAGTGCATGGAAATGCTGTTTTCGAGCTGCGCCGTCGCTACGCCTTTTTAGATGCAAGTTTGTATTGGCAGATATGTTTGCCACACTAATATTTCCCTTCCCAGTGTGAAATCTTGATAATATCCGGAGTTGCGGAGAAACACAGCTCAGTGTGTTTAGAGTATGCTTGGAGCAGATCTTCTGGGGTGTAATTCCTACAAGGCCTCAATAAGGTGACAGCAGTGTCAGCTCTAAACGTGATCACACCGTCTATAGACATCATGAGTTCCACATCAGCGTGTGTTTGGTGGTGTGTATGTGTATGCCAGCGAATATGAGCCAGCACACACTGAAATACTGGCACACACATTCTTTGGCACATATATCACCAAGCACAAAATTCATTAAGTTTTAACAACGCCCTCCCCTTACCTTAAATAACTGAATGAGATGCAACACAACTTCAATCGCACGACCCCGATACAGCTACACCTCGCACTGAGCAGAGGGAGCACTCACTTACTCCGGGGACAGAATTAACATCCAATTTCCCACTTCTCATTACAATTCAATAAAAGCCAATCTGCTTTTACCTTTAGAGCACTGTTTTGGGTGGATGCTTTCAGGGGGCCCCACTCCACTCTGAGCCCAATTAAGAACATTTAAACATATTAAAATCTCCCAAGCTCTTCACTGTCCTGATTACTGCTTAAATATAATCTGCTTTTATATCCTCTCTCTGCCTCTTTGACTCATTTTTCCTCTAAAATTATATCCGTCAGTGATGATTTTTTTTTTTTTCCTCCAGAGGGGATTCAGGGTCAGGCGAGTAACTATCTCTACCTTTCATGCAGAGATATTGAATTGCCAAGTGGAGAGTGAACTCTGCCTGTCTCACACTTTCTCACACACATTCTGCCTTTTCTTTACAATCAACCACTTACTGCACGAGATACAAACACACACACATGCTTAACTTAACATCATTTAACATCCACCCTCAGCCTCTTGCCCTGTTATTCCTATCCTTGACAGGGATATACAATGTTTAGAGACTTGCAAGGATGAATACTGATGTGTATAAATGTTTCTGCTAAAAAGGCCCCACGATCGCTCAGTCGTTCTGTCACATCCATCATGGCAAATCCACTTTGCTCATCTCCACCAGTATGCCATCTGATGGGCATGGCTAAATGGGCCACAAGTCACATACAAGTGTGGAGTCAAACAGAGTGCTCATTCAAGTGCATGTTAACTTATTTATTTACACAATACTTATAGTTACTGTGGACGTCCAGTCCTGTCGTTGATTCAGCCCCTGAAAATTTCCCTGATAATATTGAGCATGTGCTGAAAAAATACCGGCTTGTTTTTCAAGTTTATCTTGTTTTAATGCCTTAATGAATTAGCAGAAAATATGCCAGGATGTATTTAATTCATGAAGCAAAAAAGCCCAAAAAAAAAGAAAAGAAAAGAAAAAAGACAGTGGTGTATTTGGAAAAAAGACACATAATACCATGGTGCTATATGTATAGAAAAATGTCTTCTATATGTACAATTTCCATCGTCATCCAGTCAGGACAGATGGACGCAACATTGTCTTAAGTCCAAGTCACTCTAGAAAGTGTCACAGCAAAGTTCATCCATGCTTCCTTGTGAAACAGGCAGTACCAAAGGCTTGGCGACGTAGGGACTAATTGCAGGGTTAGGTGAACTACTGTAGTTGGCAAGCCAATGGCCAACATGCTAGCAAGCCAACATGCTAGTGCTAATCAACTGCAATAGCTTTCTGGGCTTCTTTCTGTTTTCTCTGTGCTGTGGTGTGTATTCCTCTCAGTATTTTGCTCTTGGTGTTGCACATGATTTAATTGAATAAAGAATTATTGAATGGGGTAAAAAGTTTTCAGAGGCACTGACAGTTGGTAAGCTTGTTAGCACGGTTTCTAGTGGAACAATACATTTCTACAATTTATTCAAAACAATAACTTCCTCCATTTTGGATTCTGTGGCTCTCTGTGTTGCCTCAAAGGTCAGCACTATTGAGACAGCTTGCTCTTGGTCAGTGTCATGAATTTGCATGTCAAAGTTCACCAAAATTGGACTTGGAAAATTTGTACAGATTTACTTTGCACAACAAAGAATGAATGGAACCACTGCCCTGTGGACCCAGGGGGGTCGGATGTATTGCAAGCTGGATGGCAGGCAAAGCCATGGACCTAGGCATCACAGACTGGTTCTAAGGACATTGTACATCACCTTTCTGGTGGAGAAGGAACCAGAGCTAGTGTGAGAGGTGGAGTGGTACCAACTAGATACATATACTTGGGCTCACATCTAAACTCCTGGAGAGAGGCTAGACTCTCACCACTTCTGGAGTTGCCCAGGGTGAGTGGGGATAGTCATGAGTCTCCCTGTGGAACGAGAGGGGATGAGAGGATGGCTGTGACTGCTATTTGAGCTTATGCAACAGTAGTTCAAAGTACCCAGCCTTCTTGGGGTTGCTGGGTTGGTGTCCAGGAAGGGATACTGCTTTTGGACTCTCTAGTTCTGCTGGGGGACAACACTCACATGGGCAATGATGGAGAAACCTGGAGGGGGTGATTGGGAGGAACAGCCTTTGTGGTCTTATCATCAGATCTGCTCTGGACACTTAGGTAAAGATAGGAGAGATGTCCACTGATCGGAGTTGGATCACATGGCGGAGGACTTGATAACCCAAACGTGTAGTTAGGATGAACATCGAACAACTGGTGGAGGCCCATGTCTACAAGGTCCAGAATAATTTCTGATGCATCACATAGGAGGTTCAAGACATGGAATCTGAGTGGACCATGCTGAAAGCCATGTTGTGAAGGTGGTTGTTAAGACTTGTGGTCATAAAGTCCGCTGTATCTGTTGTGGAGACAACCTAAGAACCTGATGGTGGACATCAGTGGTGAGGGAGGCCGTCAAGCTGAATAAAGAGGCTTTCAAGCGTGGTTGGCTTGGCTCAGGCTGGGTTCAGTTCTAACTGTGATTTTCATGGACAGGATCTCAAGGTGCAGCTTCATCAGACATGACCTTCAGCATGGACGAGGGTGGTTTGCCACCAAGACAAAGCTTTCAATTTTCCAGTCGATGTATGTTCCGACCCTCACCTATTGTCATGAGCTTTGGGTAGCGACGGATAGAATGAGACTGTAGATTCAAGTGGCCAAAATGAGTTTCCACAGCAGCCTGGCTGGGGTCACCCTTAAAGAGAGGTCAGGAGCTCAGACATCTGGAGGAAGCTCAGAGTACAGCTACTACTCCTTTAGTTTGAAAGAAGCACCTCCCTGTGGAGGCTTTCCATCACGTCCAACTGGCAAGAGACCCCGGGGTAGACCCAGAACACGCTGGAGGGATTATATATCTCATCTGGCCTGGGAATGCCTCAGGATTCCCCAGGACGAGCTAGAAAACATTGCTGGGGAGAGGGACATCTGGACTACCTTGCTTAGCCTGCTGCCACTGTGACCCGGCGCCAGATATTTGGAAAAAAAAGGATGGCGAGAGTTCCCGGTCCCTCGTTCTGTGAAAGCTGGTCTTACTGATCCACTTGAATGGAATGGAGACATCACATTAATGTTGGCAGCAACACCTGGGCTTTTCCTGCAATGACAAGACAAAATGTTGTCTGTAAAATATGCCTAGGGGGGAAGGTTTTGACAGTGTTTTCAGGTGCAAGGTGAACTGTATGACACACATATTAGGAGAGAGCCATAAATTACATAACGTCCCTGTATAATACTAGTCCCATGTGCATGGGGCTTTAGTTGACAAAGGATTTGGTGCTGTTTTATGTATTAAGATGAATATGTTGATTGCTTGTGTGTGTTCCCACTTAATGCAATTCACTGAAGTGTAAGTAAGCACACAGTGTGAGATTTCAGACAACAGTGTCCTGTAGTGGCTGAAGAGGGGTGTATCAGCAAAATGTGCACATATATACGAATTGAGATTTTCTCAAGGTTTTCTCTTGTCTGTACTGTCACAATTTATGACTTATTTACTGATGCATTCTTAATCAAAGCAGAATACTGTAATCAAGGACAAAATGTTAAGCTAACAGCCCATAACATTTGAGCGCAACAAATAAAACCTAAATTTAAATGTACTTTTTATTCTAAAAACTGACAAGGATGAAACAATAAAAACAAATAGGCTTGGTCAAGACGACTTTTTAAATGGGGTGCTCACAAGGTCACACATAGTGTACTGGCAGTTGCTGGGAAATGGCCCATTATTGTAGCCCCACTGAGACTGAAAAGAACATTCTGTGGGTACATCTGCTCACTTAAAGACAGCCGAACTTCAAATTATTCACAACGCGTAATTCAGAGCCGTGTGTAAGTCAGGCATGTAAAAAAGGCATCTTAAATTATACCATACAAACTCCAGTGTCTCATTAATATTACAGGGACTTTTCTTTGACTTCATTTCATTTAATTTTTCCATCTGAGTGGGGACAAACGTTGAAGCAGGGAGGAATTATAAGGTGTGCAAATCACATTTTAGGGTTCAGTGTACAGAAGAACTACTGAATTGTTTTAACCTCTCCTTTTCCACTTCCTCTTCTGCCTCCTCTGAAATTTTTAAATGTGTATAGTAATATTTTTTTATGACCATCCCTCTGTTATCTGGATTAAATTGTTGATGTTATGGGTTAGACCAGTGCATGCACAAAGTGAGAATCACCTGCATTATCACTATTCTGACTTTTTCGCCACAGCATACAGATCATAGTATGTTCTGTATTCTCTTTTGAGCAGAAAATCAGCACCCAAAATTTAGAAATTGTATATATTTTTAAATTATGATACCTCTACCAGTAATAATGATGTTGTCTCTCTGTCTACATGGACATGGAACTCCTTTGCATACAGCCAATGAAATCATTTTATTTTCAACTGCATTACCATAAAGCAGCAATGCAAATGGATGCATTTATATAGCGCTTTTATCCAAATCGCTTTACAATTTGCCTCTCATTCACTCTCACACACCGATGTCAGCAAGCTACCACACAAGGTGCTGGCCTGACCACTGCGAGCAATTTGGGATTTACTGTCTTGTCCAAGGACACTTTGACGTAGGCAGGAGAAACAGGGGGATTGAACCACCAACCGTGTGATGAGTGGATGCATAAGGTCCATAAGGACCGTCAGCCTAAACAGCAGACAGCACAACATGACGCAACACAAAAAGATCCTCAGACTTTGATTCTCAGCGTTGCAAATTAAACATCTTAAAAAACTTACATGCACCTGACTTTGGTCATTTTGGATTGTAATGTTGTGGTCTTCATTCTTCAATACTTTTGCTAGCATAGCACTGTCTGCACATGGCTTGTAAGCAGTGATGGGAAATTTGAGTGATGTGTTGCCTCTGTGCTCTCGAGTTGGAACATCTAAATATATAAGACTTTCTATTTGGGCATCATGCTCCTTGCAGGCCACACGAGTGCAGGGCATGCTAGCAGGATGTGCTGGTACTAAGTGCAACAATCACTATTTTTGAAGGAAACAAATATGTCAACTCTTGTGCATGACAGTTGCAAGACATTAAATGGAGACGATGCAGACATTACATTAGAGAGAAGAATTCAGCATTTTTCCAGAGGAGGTAAAGTCATAATTTTAGATAGAGTAATAATATAGTTTGAGTATTGTGTCACGCAAACAAGTAACTACAGTAGGGTTTGGCATCGCTGTGGAGGCGGGAGTAGAAGAGAACATTAGCAGAAAAAGCACAAGTTCATTCATTTATCTAATCTACATTAGAGAGATTAGAGAAAGCAGGTAGAAACAGAGCCAGACTGACTGGATCGCCAGTCAGCCTTCATTTTCCAGGGAGATTGTACCCCTGGCTTATAGTGAGCCAGTCTAAACAGTGGTGGTGATGGTTGCATTATTCCATAGCTATTACACTGTGCAATCAACATTTACTTCATAATGACACATTGAAGCAAAAACCTTGTCTATCGCCAGTGTAAATAAATTTGTGATTTTTTCTTCTTTTTGATGATACAAAAACATCGACAACTTTGGATGGAATCTTACTGCAGATTCTTTGTAAACAGTCCTTCTCTGTGAACAATTCGTGAACATAGATCCGTGTTTATTTCATGTAACTTGTGAGAAATCAAAAACATTGATTCAATATTCAATATGAGCGAGATCATTGAAAACAAAGCAATACAAATGACCACAAAAGACAATAAAGTGACTAACGATTCCAAGGGGGCAGCTTGTGTCTAAACATTTTACTCATCATTGTAAAAGGCTTTTATTTCCTTGTGGCTTTTACTCTATATATCAAGACTGAGGTCATTGGCTCTCACATTAAAGATTCATAAAACCAGTACTAGGGATATGGAGAATTTATGAAACACTCACTCTGCCTGCTTATTACTGTAAAATTGCTGATATGCCAGTGGGTGACAGTATAAGAAAACGATGATACATTTTTCTGCATACAGAAGCCACCGGAGATGCAAAAGAGTTGTGTGGAGCACTCAGTAATGGAGGGCATCAGAGTAAGCGGATAAGTATTTCGATGCTAATATCGCCAACCTGACGATCTCTCACATACAATACCAGTTTTTCACTTCCCCACCAGCAGCACTGTCTATGGAGGATCATTATGCATGGAAATGACTGGTGTCTGAGAGAGCTTGTTTAAACTGAGAGAAAACAGAGGAGAGGCTGTGCTGAGGAGAGATGAAAAGACTTAACTGTTTACTATCAATGAGGTGAGATAAATCCGGCGCAAATTTGGAAGAGATAGAGAGATGGATGGATGAAGGGAGGGAGGACGGGGGCAGATAAGTTAAATGACCTATATATATGTGTAGTCTTACTGTTTATGAAATGGAACTAATGGTGTCAGAGGTGGGATATTCTGTCTTCCACTAGATACGGGAAATTTCTTTCTCTATTCATATGAAGATGGCCTGATGGTGTGTGTGTGTGTCCATTTGCTGTGTACTCTTACACACTGTGTGTCAGCGGATACTGTAGGTGTGTGTCCATCTTTGTTTCTGAGTGCATTTGTGCCTATTGTGTGCAAGTGTGTGTGTGTGTGTGTGTGTGTGTGTGTGAGTAAAAATTAATCAAAGTGGGGGCGATGATGAACAGTTTCTGTAGAATTCTGTCAAAGGTTAAGAGCTAGTTATTTTTAAGAATGACATGAATCTCGGGGAGACAGTGATTGCCTAAATGACCACTGTAATTACCAATTACTTCTTGAAGCAGAGAATATATTCGCGGCATGTAGCCAGCTAAATACAGACAGGCATTAGCCCATTTACGTACTAATGCACATAATTTAGATCCTGAAAAGGGCAGATGGGAACACAATGGAAGATATAATAGATACAGTCTAATATCATTCCAAAAAGAATATTCGATTCATAGGAGATGAATATTACTTTGTGTCAGATTGTTTTTCCATAAAACATTCAAAATATATTCTATCTTTCTTGCTCTTGTTCTTGCTTTTCTCCCTCCCTCTCGTTCCCTTTTTGTATGCCGCCACCAGCACGCTGTGATCGTTAACGAAGGGCTCTGCAAAGGAGACTTGTGTGGAGACACTTGCCTGTTTGGCAGGCTGTTATCCCCCTTCTGCATTAAATGACAATGAGGGCTTGACACATTTCACACAACTAGCCTGGCATCACGCACTAGTTACCTGGCCTTGTCTGTGGCACACAGTTCAGAAGTTAAACTTTCACTGTGACGCCCACAAACAACAAAAGGGCACGAATCAGAGGGAATATCTGGCGTTCAGATCCAGGCTTGATTTCTCACTGTCACCCAGCGACCGGAGACGGGAGACAGGGGAAGTCGAGGAGGAGATGGGGACGGGGAGAACATAGGGAAGAGACAAAAACAATGGCTGACAGGCCTGACTGGCGAAAGGATATTTACTAAATTAGACATAAACTGCAACGCTCTGCATCTCCGTCAAGGAACTTGTAAAGTCTCATAAATAAGTAAAGCAAAATGACAGAGACGGAGCACGCAAACAAAAGTGCTGTACAAAATCTGACTGCAAGTGTGAGTGCATACTGTATGTGTGTGCTTGGGATGTTTTCGGGTTTGGGATAATGAGTTGTCGTTTTGCTGCTCTTCTCCACTCAACAACAACCTTTTCCCCCTCTCTCTTACACTACATATCGCTCGCTTCCTCTCCACCCTCATTTCTAGCTCTTACTCTGTCACCTTTGCTATTGTCAGTCTTGCGAGTCCCTCCTTGGCAGGATAATAGGGACACATATTTGCTCTCGACGTAATCTTGTCTGTGTTCTATCTGATAAATACTTGGAGGAGAAGCTGATTATTATAGTTGGCGGTGAGGATCAAAGGGAGGCGCGCCGAGAGAGGGGCGAGTGTTTTGAATCCAAACTTTGAGCATATGACTTCACCCTCCTCCTCCTCCTCCTCCTCCTCCTCCTGCTCCTGCTCCCTTCACCACATTGCTCGCTCGTTGCAAAGTCATGTCCGCGCCGGCCGCGACCCGTTTGAAAGGGATTAGCTTATTCCATGTGGGGTTTTTCTTTAGCAAGTGCTGGCACTACATAGAAAGCAAATCCATAGGGGCCCTGGGATTCACATTGTAATGGTAGTAATAGCTATGGGGAAAAAACACACTCTCGCTTCTGAGCCGTTTGAAAAGCTAGCCCTCTCTCCGCCAATATATTATCTCACACCCTTCATCCATACACAGCCCCATCACAGAATGTGTCAGGATTTAAAACGGGACAGGATATTTTTAAGTAGCAGAAACAAAGTGTGTTGACTGTTTATTTCTTTCACTTGCTTCCTGTCATCTCTTGCCAAAGCTGTTTAGCAGCAGCATTGTCACTCCTCTCTTCGCCACCGGCTCCATACTCTCACTTCTTCCTCCTCTTTTTTTCTTTATCTTTAAACAATACCTGCATTTTACAGTAGCAGCACTTTTTTAGCTGTGTCTTTATTTTTCCCTCTCTTTTTTTTGGCATCATCACTTTTGTTGGCAGTTGTCTTCAATAGTTAATGCCTCAATGAAAAGGGGTGACAAACAACAAACCGTTGCAAAAGAGAGGTTTATTTGCTACATTTTGCAAGTGAATTTGTCTTTCTGCACCATGTGCGTTTATCGTATACTAGGTGCCCTTTGGCATGAAAAGTCTACTACAGGGCATGTGAAGTGACCGTTATCATATTGATCATACAAGAGATTTTCTTAGTGTCTTTTCAGGCCTTAAACTTGCATTTCAATGCACTGACATGGGCCTTTTTATGTAGTTTTTATCAATGAAATCACTTCTTACCACGTCAAAGTTCAATTCATAAGCCTTTTCTCACACTCTTGTTTGAATGTTAGAAAACTTCAGCCAGATTTTCATGTGTATCTGAAATGAACATTTTACCATTTACCATTATCATGTCACGTTATCACGTGCGGCTGCAGTGGCTGTGTCAGCAAAAGTTTCATATCTTTGTATAAGTAAACTTTAGCTCCTCTTAACAAAAGAAAATAATGATTTCTGGAGGGGTCTCTTGGACCAGCTGACCCAGCTGTCGATGCTGTGCTCCTTCTGTGGGGACATTGCACTTCCTGCATTTCAGAACAAATTCCTCCCTCTTTTGTTCCTTTTATCTGCAGATTAGCCTGATAATACAAGGAAATAAAAGCACTGAGAATGATGCGAGTCCTCTTGCACCCTTGAGCCCTTTGCTCCGTGTTGCAGCTTCATGTAGGCATTTAAAAAAGCAGGAAACATGTCCCATCGGATCGTAGCATGAAGCCTTATTGGGAAAAAATTTGTTTTACAAGGGAAGGTGGACCAAAATAGTAATTACCAGAGCGTGTCGTTTCAGTCCCCTGTGTAGAAAGAATGTGCCACTAATGTTCGTGGATTGTGTGTCCCACCATCAGTAAAAATCCTGGGACACCATCTAACAGTGATAATCAGTCTCAAAAGTGAAACACATTAAAAAAATAGATAAAAATTAAAAGCCATGTCTTGTATACTTGTGCCATATTAGATTAATTGATTATTTGAAAATTCATCAGCAACAAGTCTTGATAATTGGGTCATTGTTTTAATGATTTTTAGAGCAAAAATTCACTGGTTCTGTGTTATTAAATGTGAATATTTTCTGTTTTCCATTGTCTTCTGTTGTAGTCAATTAGACTGTTGGCCAGGCATAAAACATTTGGATCGTCACTTTGGGAACTTGGGCATTTTCCGCAAATCTTATGGACCAGATGATTAATCAAGAAAAGAATCAGCAGATGAATCCGCGATGAAAATAACTGTTAGTTGCTTTTGTTTGTTATCAAATCAAGCTATGTCAGACACATCAGTCATTCTGATGTGATGACAATATCTGCATTGAGTAAACTGGTTGCTGATTGATCACAGAGACCTCATTAACCACTAATATCACAAATTAAATTAGAAAATCTTAAAAAATGATTCTACACGCTGTCTTTAACAAATGGATTCTAACCTTGATAGGGCGCCGGATTGGTTAGGAGACAACACCAACACCAATCCTTTGTGCCCTTTTTCTCAACCATAAATTATTTTAATCTGTATTTATAACGATCTAGTAATTCTTACCATTATTGTGACCTTTGAATTCTCAACTATCATTTTTCTGTAATGTTGGTGATCTAGGATTTGAAGCTCAATCTTTTTATCTATGATGCAAGATAAGAGAGCCTAATAAATGCAAATGCGAACGCAAATCGAGTAAAAAGATCATTTTAGTGCAATTCATCTAGAAAATCAGTAAAAGTGAGAACACTGTTAACACTGCAGATAAGCGTGAGTGCAAAATACTAACCCTGATATCCATGAGCACAGAAGTAAGTGGTGGCTGTGAAGCCATGGCATTTGAATGACACATTGATGGCCACGGCTCATACGTGGCATGCCAAGAGTCCAGAAGATAGAACCAGTCTGGATCAGAGCGGGCCAAGAGCTTAGTGGGGAGTCCACAAACTGCTCAAAGCTGACATTTGTGCCTCCAGGAGGTACGCAAACAGGGATAGACAGACAGTCAGATCCAACTACCCTCCAACACCCCCTGCCTCCCCCTCCCCCAACCCACCCAGTTGTCTTCATCTCTCCATCAATCTCATTTAATTGATTTTCCATTGGAGATGTTGTACATAAATAACTCACTGTACATTATTCCTACTCCTCCGTTCTCTCCAGCAGAAGTGCCATTTTGAGAGCAGGCCCTGTCTTTGGCTGTCTGGGGGACGGTGGGGAAACTGCTGATGTGCTGTGGATCGTTTTTCCTCCAATAGCGCTGGAGTTCATTTAATGGGCTCAGGTTCTTGTTAAATCACGCAGACTGATTGCTTTTATGTACTACTGCACTGACTTTTCTATTTCGCCACAAAATAAACAAAGTGTTTAAATATGGAGTACGGCGCGGGGGTGGCAGTGGGGGTTGTGCCTGAATGTTAGAACACGGCCGATCGTAAAATCAAATTTTCTGAGAAAGAACAAAAGGAATCACATGTATATTTGATGATAGCAACATATCCTCACACCCCAAGCCAATATCTTTTATGAGTGCAGGACACAGGGATTAATGAAAGGGATTATGTCTCACTCTGGATCCTCAAGGCTTCTGCTGTTACTTCAAACCCAATTCATAGAACATGTATCAAAAAACACTATGGCTTGTCTTCTACCAAGCACTAACTATAAATGACACTGAGAAGACAGTACTTGCGTATCTGTAGTATGTTAAGCCTTAGCATGCTAACAACAAAAGTCCTCCTCTTGAAGCATCAAATTATCACTGATAATACGCCATTTACTGACGTTGTAAGCTCTGAAAATAGAAGCATTTGACAGAAGCCCCACTAATGTCACTTATCACTCTGCAAATTTATTAGAGAGACAAATGCAAGCTCTCTTCGAAAAAGAGCAGCTCTAATATTAATGCGAGTCACCTGATAGGCTACATCTTTACCTACTCAAATATGGATGGATGGCATTTAGAATTATCCATTATCCATCAATGCTCAAAAGGTTTGACTACCTTGGAAATGTATTTTTCCTGTTAGAATGCAAGTCGAATTTTAGAGGCAGCCCGATTGCCTACAAGGTCAATGTAAAGATGCGACTGGACGCATTAAATGCAGATACAGTCAGGACGGGTTGCTGTTGAAAATAAGTCTTGACAAACGAGAAAGAAGCGTATGAAAAAAATGGAAAGATTTGAGTGCCTGTTGAGCTCTGAGACCAGTTGGAGGCTGACCTTAAATACAGGAACGTGCAGGAACACTCCCATACACACGACTGGCGTGTGCATGGCTATCCAGCTTCACTCACAGCTAACATCTGTACCGCTGGTACATCGGCTGTTAAGGGCAAATAAACACACACCAAATGAATGGTCTGATGGTCAGTGCATGCAAATAACAATAGACTAACATTTGCTTCACTTTTTGTCAGAAATACGTCAGGTGTCATTGTCCATCTCTATGAATGAATGACTGAGACTCCCAGTTTCGTACCAACAACAGGGAGAATAAACACTGAACACTGAAAATATTTTCACCAAGAGCAGATCTGCTTTCCTACAATGCAATGAACATAATGCTGTCTTCTGAGACACAGCATGCAAGTGTGCATGACTGTCCAGATTATTCGTTAAGTTGCCTTTGAGTGAGTAAAGGTGTTCTTGAAAGAGGGCCTGAGTGACAAAAATACTTGCAAAATGTCAAAGCTTGTGGCCTCATGTGACGACTGTGTGCTGCACACATAAAACACCCATAGTGTGATTTAATTTATGTTCACTTTAAATCCAATTCATGTCATAGTCAGTGAGAGAAATACTAAACAGAAACAGAGCTGAAATAAATTCCTCATTCCACTGACTTTCATCTACACTGCTTCTTCCTTCTAATTCCCAGTCATCGTGCTCTCATAGCGTTCTGTATTTCCACTGTCCCGACTTAATACAGTCTAACTATGGACTCAGAGAGGGTTCAACAGAGTGGGATCTGTGTGATCAACAAAACTGTTCTGCATGGTGCCAACCAGCACTGATGACTTTCATAAGGATGCTTTCCAACAAAATTATGCAGTGCGCCATGAAAGTGGTATGCATCCACTTTATCAAGGACTCTTTGTTTTAAGCTGTTGCTCGCCATGTGTCATTGACTTTAATGCCTTATAAATACCATTGATATATTAAATTGGTATTACACTGCCATATTTTTTATCATCTCTGAGCTTGTTTCTGGCACTTTTATATCAAGAGGGAATGAGAGAAAAGAAGAAAAGATGAAAAAAGCTCTGCCAGTTTTTTTCTTTTTTTTTTTTGGAAAAGGCTGATGGTGAGTTCTGTTCATTTCACTCAGGGCACTTTGTGTTGATAGCTTACTGTGCACATAAGATGCGTGCGGTGCTAGAAATAATTGTTCTTTTCATGGTAAGAAAGGCCATATCTATTAAGGGTAAATAGTCTCCTTAGTTATTACTGTACAGCTCAGTGGTATGCCGTCAATTGCGCTCTGTTCCCATGCTTTTTTCCATCGTCTGTGCACAAACTGTATTTAAGCCTTGTGATGTTGTTTGCAGCATTTAACATGAAAAATACATACAATATGTTCTTATTTGTGAGTCATCGCGTAATAGAAAAGGAGGAAATGATGATGTAAAAAAAAGTGTTCAAAGCAACCATTTGTTTTTTAGCAGTTCTTTGTGGATGGCATGCTTTAACCAATTGCACAGCAGTGACAGTCGGTATGTCTATTGAAGGCTGAGTATGGCTCTATGTTTTTTATTTTGCTCTGAAGCTTAGGGGTACAAACTGTAGGCCTATTATTTCTCATTGCCTGGGGACTTGATCTTGAAAGGAAACAGTCATATTATATAGAGGCGGCTAGAAATCATCAGGGAATACAGGCACATGTTTGAAATATCCACAAGTAGGTTCCTTCATTGACATAATGTTATTGTGTTACATCCTCAAACATTTTCTGTGGAAACAGATACGTCTGTTACATCCTAGCAGATCCTTTTTTTAATATCTGCATTTAATACTAGGGATGATGCCGTATATTCTCCACTTATGTATATCATAATGTAGATGCGTCACCCGCATCCCATTGTTTGATATTCTACAGTATGTTTAATATATGTGCAGGGTGCCTCAGCTAACAGAGTCATTACTAAGACATCAGCAACCTGGACTAAACTCAATCCACTATATAACTGAGTCTCAATAGACGTAACATTAAACAAGTAGAAAAGATGCAACTCATAGTGCAAAAAAGCTCTCATCTTATTGTTAGAATTGGGCCGTATATCAATCAGAGAAGTGATCTCAGGAGCACGTAGATGATCATTACTACCCATATCAATGGATGAAGAGGAGTGATAGTGTTCCATGATGGTAATGGTCTTTGACCCCACTTTTGTGTTCCTCTGTGGAGCTGGATCAAGATGAGTGGTTTGACAGCCCAGAGTGGGAGGAGGAGAATAATTAGAGGACGGATAAAGAGCCATTCAAAAATGCTGTGTGGCTTCATATGTGATTTTAGCCTTATTTTTATAAAACAATTCATGTAACTTTCTGCACGTAGTTTCGTAGTTTGTACCTTATTGCAGTGATGGAAGGATTCTGATGCTTTACTTGACTTGACACTAGGTCACTTTTGAAAGAAGACATAACATTCTCCCTCTTACAAATGAAGAGTTGAATTTACAGTCAATACCCTTCATTCGATTCAATACACTCAGGGATTTTGCTTCTACAGCCTTATTTGGTCTGGTCTGATCAGTAGCTGATGGTTAACATTGGCTAATCTTCACAGATTTTAGATAAATATTGCTGTGTTACTCATATTACTGATTCAGTTCAGTTACTTTATGACCCATCTTTAGTTGTCCTCTTTATAAGATATGATGCATTGTTATAGGTTAAACTACCAAACCCTGGATTCAGTGTTGTGGTCATAAAATCCATCGACAGACTGGTGTTGGCCCACCTGAGGGATACTGCAGGCCCCCTGCTGGGCTCCCTGCAGCTTGCCTACCGGGCAAACAGGTCAGTGGATGATCATGTCATCATGGGACTACTCTACATCCTCCAACACCTCGACTCCCCAGGGACATAGGCTAGGATCCTGTTTGTGGACTTCAGCTTGTTAAATGCTCACGTTTACCTTAGACCAACTTGATTATCCTTGTTTTTAGCTGTATGTCTATTTCTGTGCAAGTGCATTAAGAGCAACAAAAACAAATTACTTTATTGTTCTTAGTATATAAAGTAGTTAATGTTAGCTCTACCGTGACCAACTGTAACATTAAAATACAACAGCATCAGTAATAATAAAACAATAATGTAAAGTTTGAAAGCTTTTTTTTCCCCCTGCAAAATGAGTATTTTACTTTACATGCTAGAAAAGCATTTAGCTCCCAAAACAGTACTTCCATACTGTCATGACATTTTAGCTTTTATACTTTTAAATAAGTGAAGAATCTGAGATTTTTCCACACTTAAATATGAAAAGTTAAAGTTTCAGAGTAAATATTTTTTCATACTATTGAAGGTATCAATATTTCACAGGAGAAAAAAAACCGAATCGGTCTGGTGACCCCTCAAAGGCTGGAAAACACTGGTTTAGTCTCTAAAAATCCATCACTTAAAAGAACAAAAATTTTCGCATGCAAATTTTTATCTACAAAGTAATTAGCAACCATTGTTAAATCAATGCTGTAATGTTAAAGTGTAATATTTCCTATTGAAATGTAATGGATTACAAGTATAAAGTTCCATAATGTAGTAAAGTACAAGCACTTTAAAGAGTAGAGGGGCAGGCTTTTACAACGATCTAAACTCCCGCGCTGCTGACAGAGACATCCACCAAATCTCTATTTTATGATCATGAAGCCATTGTCAAAAACTTGACAAAATAAACAATAGAGCTTGATGACAACAACCAAACCATCGCTGCGCACCACAGCGCATTAAGAGCAGATATCAGAGGAATGCTGGATCTGTGCTGTGAAAACAAAGAAGGTTTCAGGTCCTTCCAGGCAGCACTTAACATTTCCAAGATATAAAACAGGGTGCAGGGAATGAGTGTCTCTTTGTCTCTAATGGTGCCAATGCACACATGCGGGTTTCCCATGAATAAACAATGTCAAATATTTCCCTAATGTTTGCAGCAGATTTTAGATATAGAATATATTTCAGACATTTAAACCAGCAAAAACAATAAATACAACACACCTTTTAAAGGTGTGTTAACTAGTGAGTTACTTCAGCATGTTCCACACAAACACGGGCATTGGCTAACACTAGATGCAAACAGTATGTGAAAGATGAGAAGAGTATTTTATACACAGCGTGACTGAAGTTCCAAGTGTCCAGGGAGAAAGAAGGTCAGGGATTAGAAGTGAACAAGACCTCGGTCTCATCACTACATTTCTGTCCAACTATTCAGCCTGTAAGCATATGACTGACTGGTGCCAAGTCTGGCCTTATGCTTTTTGTCGTTGTGCCAGCTGCAACATCCCCTGGTAGGCCCCAAAATGATGCATCTTCTTTGATACATTCTTAAGTACACATCAGACACAGTCAAATATTAATCTGCCATGCTCGCCGGCCAAACAACATCTGTCTCAAAACATGAACTAACATTCCCAGTTTTTCTTTTTTGGCTCGCAAGAAATGCCCCTCCAACTTCAGAACATCCATCTGCACAGCTATGCGCACGCTGGTGCATTTATTTACCAATTCATAAAAATTCAAATACTCGGAATAAAATGTAGCAAACACAAGAGCAACCATAAGCATGAAAACACATCAGATTTATTCTGCCTGCCTTGTTTACCGGTTCACGGAACACTGCATGCAAACAGAATGCAAATGCATTTGATTGAATCAGGTGATGCTGAGGTAATTGTATTTGGAGAAATGTCCAAGATTTTTTTTTTCATCATTATCAGTGGGGGGTTTTCTTTATGAAATCCATCTTAAACAAAAGCTATCATCACTCCCGAGCCTTCTGATCTTCCTTTGTCACATACGGATGTGGATGCGTCTTTAATTTCCTTTCAATTAAAAGTAAATATACGCCTTTATTTTTTTCCCCCACTGTGAAATCCAAACAAGAGGAGTCAACATGAGCAGACAGGTGAGGAATATTCATTTATATCTCCCTGCAGTTTTTCTCTTTTTTTCACTGTTGATGCTGATGATGTGATTCAACAGGCAACACTGTGCCTGCATGCCTTCTATCAAACACACCCACGAGTTTGTAACAAAAAAAAAAAAAAAAAACCCTCTCTGCCGGCTTGTCTTGTTCAGAGCTGGATGGGAAAGACAAACAAACACCAAACAAGTGCAGCACAACACAAACTTTACTTCATCATTAAATGGCTGTTAATCCGTGTCTCCTGTAGCTACAGTTGCTTTGATCAGAGCAAAATTGTCACAAAGACGTAGCTTCTTCCTTTCTTATTGTCTAGTTGCTCGTCATTGCAGTTATAATGCAGTGACAGCAGTATTGCTTATTGACAGCCACTGCTGTGAATTAGTTTAAAATCTATGTTACTTTCCATCAGCCTGGTGTGTTGGATGATATCTCTGATAATTGTTTTTTGTGTGTATTGTGAACAAGCTCACCTTGTATGATATTGAGAAGAAAATTAGACTTTAATTATGCTAAAAGAACCAATAACACATCTATTACTACCACTAGCAGTGCGTGCTGTAAACAGTACTGTCTGTTGCATTACTGGAATAATGGGGAATGGGAAAGTCAACAACAGCATTAACAGCAAACTGGACATTTTTGGAGGATACCAACCATCACCTGTACACTGTTACCACCCATTGAACTAGGTAGTCTCAACCTGCTGAAGTCACTGTAACTCAGTAAACACTGCTGTACAGCCAAATACACGACCAACAAACAAACAAAAATATTTGTCCATGCTGAGGTGCCGTGAGTAACGACAGAGTAAATGTGGGATTATAGCTTCAACATTTTCTCACTTTTCGATTAATATCTAAACCGGTTGTAATGACTAGGGTCACCTATGACACTAATCGCACTACAGGAATCTAGCCTGATTTTGAGATGATTTTGTCGTGGCCGACCAATTACCAGCATCATGGCCGATCACGGATGACAATCTGACATCTATACCGGTGTGGTGTGGCACGCTAAATGACCTGATGTGTAGCGTCTGGGATGCCCCGTGACACCTCACAACACCACAACGAAAAGTTTAGCATGTCAGAATTTTTTTGTTTTGACACGGCTAGTGTGACACGACATGCTCCTGAGCGTTTACCAATCATGTGCTCTCTCCAGAAGCACAGTCAGGTGACCATGGTGAGGTGAGGAGGGGGAGGGATGCTGAGGTTGCTGCTGTCAGGTGCATTATTAGTTGGGATCATACGTATAGTCTTGCCAGTTACCCGATCAAAGCATGGCAAGAATTTATGGCACTGTGACCATTAAATCTGACATGTTGCCTTTTGACAAAGAAAATAAAATCGTGCAGTCTGATACTGACATAATGGTACGCTGAAGTCATCAGGTCCCATGTTGCAAGAGGTACATGATGTTGGTCAGGGAGGACTGGAATGTGTTTCCATGTGTTTGTCTGTGCATTGACATCTTGCAGAGCAGTATTTAATGCTGCTGAAAATTTTCCCCCATTTTCAGTTTCCCCCATATTATTAGATGTCAATCAGACATTAAATGTTGTCAGAAGTGGCACAGTCTAAGTTTAATGCTCCGAGGAAGTTTAAGTTTGCCACACAGGGAGACAGGCCAGAGTGGAGGCAAGGATTTTTGCAATTCAGGAGCACCACCAAGCTAAACAGAGAGGATGGGGACATCCAGGTCTGCTCACTCATTTATGCCACGTGCAGTGAAGCTAAAAAGAAAATTAGCTCCTTAGAGGTAGCTAAGCTAAGAGAAGGAACATAAGAAAGACTAAAATTCTTTTTTACAATAATTTTGATCACTACTTCATTCCAAGATGGAACCTGGTGAGAAGTCAGAAGCATACATATGGGCCCAGTTCAAGCTAGTGGAGAACTGTGAGTTTGACAACAACAGGGATTAACACATCCATGATAGACTGGTTCTGGGCATCAATGATAGGAAAGCAACACAGGAAAGAGAGACGGCACAAGAAGAACAAAGTGTCCCCAACAATATCTAGAACTGTGGTCGGTGTGGCACCCAACACCATGATCAAAAAAATGTCCCACTTTCAAGAGCAGGACAATTGATTCAAGATGATACGAAGGTGTTTAGCGGTAGATTTGATATTTGAGTGGAATAAACCAATAAACTGAAAACTGCAGTACAAAGGTTATCAGGACCAATTAAAAGAATTTCTGTTTTGTCAGAGTTTAGGTGGAGGAAATTAAGAGACATCCTTTCTTTGGTGCAACTAAGTAATCATGTAGCAAGGACATTCAGGATATTGGGTCTATGACAGAAATAGAGCTGTGTATCATCAGCATAGCAGCAATATGACACATTCTGAAACTGGCTGAACAAGGTACCCAGAAAAATGCATATACAATGAAAAAAGAATTGCAACATGGCCCAACCCTGAGGGACACCACATAGCAGGGGAGCTAAGGAGAACACATGACTTGAAAAATAGCTATTTGTCAAAGAGAAATTAAACCATTTTAAAACTTTATCAGAAATGTCAACACAGTTGTGCATACTATCAAGTGAAATGGCATTATAGATGGTGTCAAGGGCAGCAGTGAAATCTAGTAGGATGAGAATGGAGTGTTCACCTTTGTCTGCATGCACAAGAATATCGTTGGTTGCTCAGTGAAGCAGTCTCAGCACTATGCTTGTGGCAAAAGTCCGATTGAAATTTGTCAAAAGTTTTATGACCCTCAACCAACTTCAGGAGTTGGTCAGTGACAATTTTTTTTTAAAGTGTCTTGGATTATAAGGGCAGATTGGAGATGGATCTGTAATTCTCTAACTGGCCTGGGTCTAGAGAGGGCTTTTTTAAAAAAAAAAAAAAAAAAAAAAAAAAGAAGTGGCTGAACACTGGCAATTTTAATAAGTCAGGGATGGACCTAAGACAGGAAAGATACATTTTAGGATCCTCGTAGGATCACATGGACTACATGAGTGACACATATGAGCTACAGTGTTTAAGATCTGGAGGGAGATGGGTCCAAATTCAGAGAGTAAAGTAGGAAGGCTGAATTGTGTGGATGGTAACACAGACAGTGGAAAATTGGACCTAAGGCCATAGATCTTGCCTGCAAAAAAAGATAAGAAATTTTCACAGTCATTAGAAGATGAGGCGGGAATAACAGGAGGAGAGGGATTTACAAGCCGGTTAATAGTGCTAAACAGGAATCTTCGGTTATGTTTATTACTATTAATCAAGCCAGAAAGTAGGCAGCTCTCCCATCTTCAATACTCAGATTCAGTTTAAGCAATAGCTTCCTCATATGGAGGTGATTAACTTCAAGTTTAGAATTCTTCCATCTACGTTCAGTCTTCCTATATTCTCCTCTTTGTTGCCTGATGCCATTGTTGATCTAAGGGGTTGTATTAATGACTGAGTAACTAGGACAGCCTGTGAAGTTCAAGGGCTGATGTACACAAGTCATTAAACCAAATAACTACGTCATTGATATTAGTGAAGACAGTCAGGCAGTTGGCCAGATTAGAAAAGTAGCTGGAAAATGTGGCTGCAGACTGCTCATTAATGATATGATAGTGGATTATACATTTTTGGGTTGTTAAAGGTAGATAGTAAAGGTGCCTCAAAGTTAATACATTGGTGGTAAGAGACAAAGTCAATCTAATTCACAGAATACAGAGACGCTAAGAGGAAAAACTAATGTTAAGGGTGTGCCTGTGGTTATGTGTTGGCCCAGACACATTGCACAAGGTAAAAATGTAAAACAAGTGAGGTTGTCAGTCACCAACTATAATGGTCCTATCAATTTTAAGTATGCGAGAGGACAGTGACTCAGAGAATTAATTGAGAAAATCCATATTTAAACTGGGGGGTTGCCAAATCATTACACAATAAATTGGGTTATCACACACAATTTTAAAAGTTACAGTTTCAGAACTGATAAAAGAACCTAAACTAAAAGAAACACAAATGAGATGATTCTTAAAAACAGCTGCAGTACCCCCACCATGGCCAGTTAACCTTGATGCATTCAGAAAATTGTAACTGGAGTTGCAGAGCTTCACTAGAGGGGAGTGCTCCTCAGATTTAAGACAGGTCTCAATAAGGAAAAGGAAGTCTAGGTTATGGTATGTAATTAGATCATTGAGGACATGAAAGAGTTAAAAGGAGCAAAGGCAACTGGGCCTTAGCAGGACTGGAATTACGACAGATTGCTTGACCTCGCAGTTGAAAACACAGAATGTATAAGATAGTAGTTACTATATATAGGCAAACATGTATACCGTATGAGGCCAGAGAGATACAGTCAGGTGACTCCTGGTTTAAATACTGAGTCCTGTTTAAAAAAGGTAGCAAAATTGTTAAAAAAAAAAAAACGGGATCTGTTCCTGCAGTAGCCCCCTGTGGAGATGTGGAGTTGGCATAAGCAACTGAACCTGAGCAATGATTATCTGCTTTCCGGTGTTCAACAAAGAGTCCACGAGGTACACAAAAACTGTTTTGAGGATCCCTGACTGTTGGTTTTGAAAGTAATTTATGTCATCCCAAACAGAGGGTGGCTGATTCAAGGTAAGATCTAGGGAGGCCAGGGCGTTGCTAACCATCTTGAGACTGAGCAGAAGATGCATGGTCGTCCAGCTGGTGCCTAACTGAAGAGTGTGGTCCATCCCCAGAAGTCGATAAATCCAGTATAGATGGTCAAAAGCCAGGTGAGACAAACAGAAGTGATTTTGAGCAACATGAAGGTGGCATGGCTGGGTACCTGCTCAGCAGACTGCCTGACTTCTGGAGACAGAAGTCTGTCTTAGCATCTGCACCTACATTCTCCTTCTTTGATGCTCCCAGGCCCACTGTGGTTGGCTAATGCTAGGAGTTAGGTGATTGGAGATGTCCTGCTGCAGCAGCATGGTGAGAACTGGAAACCTGTGGCTAACTGATCTGAGACTGTATGACATGGAGACCAGGTATGCTCAAATAGATGAAGAATGCTTGGCTAGTGTTTGCGCAATACCTGTTTAGAACTGACATCTTAAAACAGATCACAGACCAGAAGCCCCTGGTGCCCTTAATGACCAGTAAAGACCTTGACAATGTCACAAGGTGGCAGAGGCTGCTGAAGAGGCGTTAGTGCAGAGGCTGTATATGCAACAGGAAAGACATGGGCCCAGTGCAACGTTTCGGGGATGAGACGTCCTGTGATGATGTGGCTGCACACATAGACTTAGTCCTGAGCCACATCCTAGCCACACCACAGAGGAGGTAAGAGATCAGAGACCACACAGCCACAGACCCCCAGCTCCAGCTATTGAAGCAGTTCATCCAGTCAGGCTGGACAGCTTATGAAGGAAAAATAGCCGAGACAGTCAGGGGCTACTTCGAGATGAGAGGAGAGTTGAGTGATGTAGACACAGGACTGTATGTTAACTTTCTTTTTGAACATAGCACTGGTGCTACTGAGGTTAAATGTTTTGTAGCACAGCCCACAAAGTTGTAGCACAAGAATAAACCTTCTGTTACCATCTCTAAAAACAGCAACAATCACTTAAACAGGCACATGACTGCCAAAGGATATTAATGGTATTTAAAGAACAGCATCCAACCCTTAACAAGAATGTTTCATTAATATATTTTTTCTGCCCCAACTGCAGGTACATAACACCTCTTACTATGCATAACATCCATATTCAGTGTTATGCTTCAAATGAACAATATAGATTTTATTCATGTAATATTTAGTCGTCATTATGCCCAGAGTAATGGACAAGCCTTAAATGCTGTACAGGAAGCAAAAGGGATTTGTAGACAAGAAGATCCCCTCCTGGCTCCGATGATATACAGGCCCATGCCATTTTTGGAGGTTGACACATTTCAACCTTCTGTCTCACCAGGAGCTAGATGGGGGGTTGATATCGATTTACTTTCTGTGCAGTCAGTCAAGACACGGCATTTCACCAATGGTCCTCTTTTGCTTTTTCTGTATTGCTGTTAAGGAGTTGCTCATGACAAACAAAAAGGAATGAGCAAGTCACGTGTTTCCAGCATGCCTGTCTTCTGCCTGCTCGAAACAGGCAGTTTCAGCAGCCAGACTTCTCTAGGAAAAGATAAACCTTTCCTAGTTGTATGAATATAGTGAAGCACTTAGCAGCTAAGATAGCCAGATAATCCTCACAGGAATACTGGACTTACATTTGTCAGGTGACCGGAAACATAACTTCAAATGAATGCTGATGTTGTTTTCCATCTGCTCAACGTTCAGATTAGCATTTTTTTGCTAACTCATTTGTCACGATACATTAATAAGGCGATGCTATGTCAGCGCTGTGCTGCTGTGCTTAGTGTTCCACCACCCCCAAGTGGCAACAAAAAGATTATTGGTGCTTCAAATGTGTGCAGCGTCTTAATGGAGCTTAGCTTAGTAATGAGCAGTCATTTATTTGTCATTCCACAGCACAGGTTTGCACACAATAAAATGCAGGTTGTATCCTCTTCATGCTACACACATATTCGAACAAATATACAATTATTTAAACTGGAATAGAATAAAATGAAAATTGCTGCTCTGTGGTCTGGTGGTACGACAGCAGATGACTCTGTATCACTTGCCTGATGGCAGCAGGGTGAAGAGACTGTTGCTGGTGGTTGGTACTGTCATTTAGCATCCTTTAGCCTGTCTGCACGCACCTCACCTCACTGACATCGCTGACGCTCGGTAGATGCGTACCAATGATGTCTGTGTGGTTCTAATCACCACTGCAGAGCCCTCCTGTCCTGGACCACGCGCATCCCATGTGCAACAACTACAACTTGGCACAGGAATTTTGCCTGCCTAAGGCTCCTTAAGAAATACAGCTGTTTCTAATTACTTACTTACTTAGTAATTGGTAAAGTAATGTATTTAATTGTGAAATTAGTTACAAACAATGTGTAATTAATTACATTTTTGTCGTAAATATCCCAACACTGACTACTGGGAGTGTTACTGCTGGTACTACTGTTGCTATTGTTATCATTAATCCTGCTGGTTCTGATGCTAAGACTACCTATGGAGTTAAGTCTGCTGCTGGTCATGATGGACATATCTCAACTACTAATACCTTTACAAGTACATCCATTGTCAATGTTGCTAAATAGAATCCACTTCTTAGATAGCAAGTCCAGATACTTTATTCTTTGGTAAAATCTTTTTCCACATTTGGCTTCCATTACTCAAACTGCATCCACAGTTGAAACTGTAAGTAGGAAACAACAACACTGTATTCAATTTTCTCATTTCACATCAGGAAGGACACTGGTTTACCTTAAGTAATACTGAGTCAAGGACTTGATTGAATTTCACTGATGTCATTACGAGGTCACATTTCAGTGTGTAATATGATATAAATTTAGTTACCCACCCCTCCTCTCTCTGTCTCTCCCTGCCCTGTGCGGGGGACTCTTGTTTGTGCTTTTAAGCTAGCCTGGTTCCTTGTGCCCAACACAACATGATGGATGGTCCCATCCTTTACAAATGTTTTATTGCATCTGTCATTAGCCAAAGGTGGCGCAGGCATACTGTAAGAATATGCATGTGCATGAACCCACCACACTGCATGAAATCACTGATTCACACGCACACACACACACACACACGCACACACACACACACACACAAACAAACACACAATTTAATCTCTTACTCTTCTTTTTCTCTCTTGCACTTCTACAGGACATGCTGCCTTTTGTGCAGACTCTCAAAGCTATACCTTGAATCTATGCAGTGCACCAAAGCAATGCACCCAGCTGCTGAGAGATGACGGGCTGCTATATATCTGCATCGTAAAAGGTGTGGTGTAATATATCTGGATGCACTCAGATCTCTTTCCTGGATACAGTAAGTCTGCACTGGGCTGTCCCAACTGTTCTCCTCTGATTTTAAACATGAAGTTCAGTTAACTTGTCATGGGGTGTGCTGCTCAGTTTGTGAAAAAAAACAAACAAACAAAAAACTGTATAATGTCTTCTGTGGCTGTGTAGGAGGTTTATTCACAGAAAATAACCCTGATGATGTCATCAGCTTAGGGGGTGTGGAGTTTGAAAGAAATGAGGTAGGGAGGGTCTACTGAAAAGATGCTATTAACTTACAATATTGGAAATGTAGGATCCAGTGTTTTTGGAGCTTGACCCATGCCAGGGATTTAAATTCTGTCTTGGTATCTGCTGCACCAATTCCGACCATTCTTCAGTGTTTTGCGAGCCACCCATTTCTATGAGATTGAACCACTAAATTGTTGATACATCGCTTTAATAAATCTTTCGCTTTGCCATTAATTACTGTCTACTGCAGGACCATGAGGCAGAAGTGCCATTTGACAGGTCAGTGCCATCTAATGTCACCTGTGCTGGCACAGCGGCCACACTCAGAATCACACACTTGACGTCCGATAGTACCTCGTCAATACAAAATCATCGTTCTGTGCTGCATTCAATAATGCATTTTTCTGAGCGCTACAAACACCCCAAAGGTTTATAACAATTTGAGTCATTAGATCCAACAAAGTAACAAGACACAGAGTCTTCTGGCACTGTAATGGCTCAGTGAGGCTGTATGTAGGCACAGTGGTATGTCGTGGACCAAACAACTGACAGAGGCATTCCTAGCTACGCTGCTCACGTGGCTGAAAAGCCTCAAAGAGGTGGCTCGGCCAGAAAGGGACTTTAAAAGCACATGCTACGGGCCCAAAATCATGGAAGTCTGGCAAACCTTTTTGCTTCATGTCTTGGAACTTGAAATCCAATCATCTTAATACATCCATGACCCTCATTCAGTGGAGTTAAAGATCACAGAGATGAGACTGTTCAGTGTTCCTGCTTCGAGTTAGGTCATTAAAGGACTAGAATAAATACACCTTTGCAGGTTCAGCTTTGGCTTTTGACTTTACAAGTCAAGCCCTTAGACCTGCTTCACGTCCATCCCGAGGTCCATGCTGGGGTCACAGCATTGGCCTTGTGAAAGACGAGTAGACGTGCGAAAGATGGACTTGGAAGAGATTTGGCTTATCAAGATGAGTCGGGGTAGTGGCTTGTCTTTCCTCGGCCAACCTTTTCCCTCTCTCTCTGTCGTTCTCTCTGTCTTTAACGCTGCTGCAGTAGCCCAAGGTGAGTTATAGAGTTACATGGGCCGCCGCTTCTTCCTTGCTACTGTTTTGTTGTTTTGACCCTGCACCGTCTGAAGAATTTTTGAATAACTGATCTTGCCGTCCTGGATGTTTTCCAGGGAGGCCTCATGCAAAATGAATAGGGGTGGCACATTTTATTGAAGTTTGATTTAAAGAGAGGAGGGGGTAAAAATGGAGGACAGACAGGGGAAGAAAAGGCAGGAGAAAAAGAGAAGGATCTTGTCATAAATTATTTTATTCATATCCAGCTCTGCCGATGTATGTTGGATTGGTAAATAATGCATCACCCCAGTGCATAATTAGGACAACAACACGATTCTTTTCCCTCACTCACGCTTCCAGATAACTATGTAGCTGCTGTTTGATTCCTCCTCTTCTTTAATGGACTTAGAGGCCACCTGATTGATCTGTGAAAAAGGCTCACTAAATGGCTTTTAAGTGCTGCTGTTGCTCTTGCACACTATGCGTGAGCATGTGCATGCATTGCTTTCTTTTTTTCTTTTAAATTTGTGTTCAGATCTAAATGATATAGGTTATCATGTGAATACTCATTATCATTTAGACACCAAATAAGCGACGGTAATGTGTCCTAGAACACAGGAGGCGCCCTGGTAATGTTTGTCGCCACTGATGTACATGTACATTGGCTTCGCGGATTCATTACTGCCTGAACGCCGCTACCGTTGATTCTAATGCAATGTGACAAAATGCAAAGCACTGTTAAAAGAAAGGCGGGAAAAAAAAGACAGGAAAGAAGAGGTTATTATTTAATATATGTGTCTGGGTGTGTGTGTGTGTATGCGTGTGTGTGTGTCTTCCTCTCTCGTCTTTCTTCTGCAGGAGATAACACCTTTTGGAGGAACTGCCTTGAAGCATTATCCCCTAGACAGGATACATGGCTAATCTTCGGCTTTGAGCCATTACGCTACATTTATCTGTGACCCCCTCTCTCTTTATATCATTACAGTTAAAGTCCATAAAAGTGTGTTTAGACAAAGATGAAGGCATTACCTGCTCAGAAACCCCAAGTGCTATTAGAGGCTTAGGCCTCTGCCGATGTGCACTGGATATTAAATATCCTTTATCTTAAACTCTCTCTCTCTCACACAGCTCTCTGGGTAAGCTGATATCTCACCCTGCCCTGCCTTATATTGCCATAGGCGTAATAAATACACAGATATCAATGGGCCAAGTTTGTCCTGGTCTCAAACGATTACGTGAGGCATGCCTCCCCTTTACGCAGTGGGAGTAGCAGGAGAGCTTTTATTTATTTCTGTGGGAGGGTAAGAACAGACATAGCTACAAAGTCAGACAGAGTGGAGGAGCAGAGTGGGTTATCTGCTGAACTGAGAGGGGCAGGCCGAACCACCCAGACCTCAGGCGCGCACACACACACTCACACACACACACACACACACACACACACACACACCTACGCATGCACACATTTATACATGTGTATGTGCTTTCCCAATGACCCGTATATACACAGTCATCTTCAGATGAGTATCTTAGAAAGGGAGGGACATGGCATGGTATCTGTACAGAGGACAAAGAGTTGACTTCATTGTCTTAAGGACATTTGTAATATACACCAAATCTTCCCCAGTTAATGTCATATTCTTTGAAAAGGACACTTCTCTCCAGGGCGTAGAAACTTGAGAACCGAGTCTTTAACCTGTGATGATCCAGCTGGAGCACTTGAGACCGCCGTTATCAGACTAAAGATTAAAAGTAGCATTAAGGTTTCTAGTCTGATGGCAGTGCGCCTGGTTGACAACTGTTCAGCACACTTTTGTCTGTCCTTCACATGGACTCCCAAGTACACCAACGCTGTGGATGTGGAGTTCTTTTTGTGGATGTATCCCATTTCCTACCAACACATTTTATTTTTCCAGCTGTGCTTGTAACCGTCTTAGAAGGCACAGGCAAATAATGTTGTACAGCTGACAAGAATTTGCCCAACATCCTTCTTCTCTTTATACAGTACTGACGAGAAAAGGCTAAGTTTAAATGGCAATGCACTGAAATGGTGTGTGACGTACGACAAAACATCTGCTTCTATTATTTTCTGTGTAAGCCCACGCATTGTCTTGGCGTCAACGTGTCAAGATGCTCCACTGTCCCATTTGTTTGCCTTGGCACACGTGAATTTTATTACAAGCACTCCTCAGATTGGCACATCTTTGCTACTGTACCTTGACTAGTTCTACTGTCTGCACGGTGCACCCGGTTTATGATGTGGCTGAAAACAGGACCATAATCACATAAATACACACACACACAAGAAAAAAGACAAGGAAAGCAGAATTCAAAACAAATTAGGGTCTCAGGGTTTTGACCTCAAGCAAGGCCAGTGTTCTGTCAACACAGGCTGGTCTGGTTTTTAATAAAATACTCATTATTATCAAGACTATAATGAGTAGTATGATAATGAAGCACTCTAATAAAGCAGCCCCCTTTCTAATGCAAAAGTGACTTTTCTAATAAATAAAACCATATACAGATTGAACTGCTTTAAGAACCAACTAAAATTAAACTAAAATATGAGTTACAGGTAAAATCATATTGAAATCTGACAAATGTAAAGGCCTTATAAACATAGTTCTCAATCAGCTTCTTACTGTGAGCTACATGAACACATGCAGAGAGAGAGATGCGTTCTTTTGTCTGGTTTTAAGTGGACGGGCGCAGGTGGGAAAAGGTGAAGTCTCATGTGTCCTGATGTAGCAGATTAAGATTGTTGCTGAACACTCAAAGTGTTAAACTCCTAATGAATTATCCCTACAAATTTTTTTTTTTTTTTTTTTTTTTTTTTTTTTTTTTTAACTGATTGTTGCTTAATATGTCAGGAATATTTTGTGTTATAGAGAAATACTTAAGATCTGAAGCCATATTTCCAGGGGCTGTGAATAATATTGCTGAAATGAATTACAGGAATACATACAGTGTAGAGGTACAAATGCTGCCTGTTTATAATGGCCACACTCAAAGGCCATGCAAACAGCCAGCCATCATAGCCTCCTGGCTGCATATCACTGGTCCCGTGATCTCGCTCCAAGATTTTTGTTCTTGTTGTTTCTTTGTAGTCGCGACAAGCTGAATCGTACAAATGGAGATAACGGCGCACGTTTCCGGACAGCCGTGGCTTAAAGGCATTATACTCATGAGCAGTAAAGGAAGTAATTGTGTGAAGAATGAAAGAGAGCTTTCGGTCTTGTCCACACGTGAACCGACACTCATATTTTGGGCCTCTTGTCCACATGTTGTATGTCACTAAAGCAGATATTTTTGAAAGTTCCTCCTAAGGAACAGATTTTTCAAAACAGTTTCTGTGAGTTCCTAATGTCACTTTGTTGTTTCTCTTAATGAGCATGTGTCTGAAACAACAACAATGACAAACTGCAGGATTATTTAAGTTTGGTTATTACTGCTAGGCCAGACCTGTCAACCCTCCGAGTTTGTGCAAGTATAACCAAATGGGAGGAGGGTTATCCATACGTCAGTCAAAGCCATGCGTTTTGTAAAATATGCCACACGGATTTTAGTGCATCACTCGGAGGGAAGGTGACGTGAGCCAGCTTAACAAACCTGCCTGGCTCAAGTGCACTCAAGAAGTGCAGAAACTCCACCAGTGACTGCATTTATGCTATCTCTGCCATCCATTATCCTTTGCGTAACACTTAAAGTGCTGAATTTATCTGCCCTTTTGTTTTTTATCAGATAATTCAGGGATGTTGACAGCATCTCACTTTCATCCAGGTATCTGATTCTGACCACCTGACTTCACTTCATGTAGGAACTAGTTCACTCAGTCCTTGTTGCTCTGATATGTTAAAGCAACTGTTTGCCTGGTGGTGATTTTAAGATTCACTGTGTGTCCCCTTGTCTAAAAGTGAGGGGTACGTGGACAGTGGGAAGGGTGGTGGGACAGCGCAGGGTGGGCCGCTGGAAAATGTTCCACGTTTTCAAATCCCAGTGTTGACAGGTGTGTGCTAGGGCGCGTGCCAGAGAGGTGTTAAATTAACAAAGGTGAGGAAGTAGGCGTCAATAAAGCTCACTACGTTTGCTCAAAATGTGGAATGGAGTCATTTGTGCATGTCGTATGTTCAGAAATGTTTTGTTAAACAGGTTGTGTGGACAGATTTTGTTTTTTATGGAGGAGAAAAACATCTATTTTCAAAATATCAATGTATGTGTAGACAGGACCTTAGAGCAAATTTCAAACCCGGCCTTTTCACACCTGCCCAGCGGTTGCATTCTGTTCTTTAAAGCAAGTTACTGGCAAAGCATACTGAGGCCTTCAATGTGGAGCTGTTGTAAGGATTAATTCCAGCATTAAAGCACTGAAAATGAAGCTGGATTCTGCCGCTGTGCCCACAGAGTGAGAGTCATGTTTGTTTGGATGGAGCAGCTTCAGACCGTTGTTAACTGCAGTCACATATCTTATCCAAGATCATTATGTAAATTCTGTTTTAGGGTGGATGTTCATTATGCCATAACACTAAAGCCACTGTCTTTCTTTCACTCTAATAAGGCTAACAAAGTAGGCCCACTTTGTTCAGGTTTCCCAGCCTTTTTTCTCTTTCTCTCTCGCGCTGCCGTGTGCTCCCACTCCCCGTAGTGCACCGAGTCACTTTCACAACTTTCATTACCTCTCTGAGGGCTGGCGGAGCTAGCTGGCAGGGGAGATGGGTGTATATCTCCCAGCTATAACCCATCGTCCCAAGAGTGTGGAGGTCAATGAGATTAACCTATAGCTCCTTTTTTCCTTCATTACACACTCCAAATTACACCCACTTACAGACGAGGGAAAGAAAGAGGGAATCATATATGGGCTGATATCTATTTAAAATCTAATCCCTTTGGGTGAAATGCTCAGCCTTTCCATTTCTCTTATGTTTCTGCCTATTGCCTCTGGGCTCCGCTGTGCCGTGGTGCGCTGCGGCACCGTTCAGGAAGGTACTATAACCTCGCCCCTGTTCGTATTAACTTTCGATTCATCTGTGCTAATATAGGAGACACTTAAGATTATAACTCCCTCCTTTCTGTTGTTATTGCTCAGTTAAACATTACACACTCACAGCCTATTGCTCTGCTGCCACAAAGCCAGCCACTGACCTTACTTTGATTATTTACTTTGATTCCTCTGGTTGCACCTTGAGGCGCATCATCTCTTTCCAAATGAAACATCATCAGTGTCCAGGCTCCCTTTTTTCTTACTTTCTTTACCAAGTCGTGTTTTTGGAGTTGCCAAAATAGTTGACAGAAATGTATAGACTCTGATGAAAGCAACTTCATTGGAGGCATTTATGACAGATTTTTGGGTTTCTTCTCCTAAATAGGCAACCACTCAAAGACATTTTATTATTGTTGACCTATTCTCTGTATACATGTACTGTAGCGTGCAGTACATCTGAATCTCATGGCCTTTCACCACGCCATTTGTTCTTCTGTTTAACTCCAGCATGATGCATTAAAGGTCTCATGATAATCAGGTTTCATGATCTGGATTCTGAAAGTGGCTCGGTATAAGAATGATGTTCTTTATGGTGTTTCGCACACATATATACTATTCTGACAATAAGGTAAACACGTGCTATAAACAAGGTCTGGCAAGCAGGGCTTTGATATGCAAGTTTTCAAAGCAACATGTGACGACTAACAGAGCTTTGACCAGATCATGTGTGCTAAAACAGCAGGTGCACTGGTCATGTATTTCAGCATGGCATGGCCAGCAGTCTGGAAAATGACAGCATATACAAAACAAAAGAAAACTGCTTGGATAAAGAGGAAATTGAAACTAACCAACAGAGATATGACAGATGTACAGTATATATACAGCGGATAGAGGAATGACAACCACTGCTAGTTAGTGTGTAACCTTGCATAATCCACCTTTGTTCTGCAGCGCTTGCAATGATGATTCTCTTACTTCAAAGTCCTTTTCAAGTGTTTACATTAATTTGTCTACCTCCCGTAGTTTATGTAAAATGATGTTGATTGAATACATTTGAGTGCACTCACTGGCAGAACGGACACGGCACTGTGCTCTGATTGGCTGATGTCACCGGCTCGACTAATTCAAAGGAAACAAACCTGCTGACTGGAGGCTTTCCACATCAAATGCTCCACACTACCTGGATTCAGCGTGGAAAGGTTCCTCGGTGGCCAATCAGGAGCAGGTCCAACTGCGATGTGTTTTGCCTGTAGTGCCTGTAATACAGATGCAGCTTGAAATTGCAGTAATTTTATTCTAAAGTTGCTTATGTTAATATTATATTTACTAATGACTGTGTGTAATGTGAAAGGCATCACACACATTGTAGTGACCAATCCACTGAGAATTATCACCTGAGGTACCTTCAGCTCTGCAGTGCTTTTCACTGTCTTTCAGCTCATTGTTTTGGTTTTCCAGCCTGCAGCTCTGCTCTAGGCTATCTGCCCACTACCACACAGCAGGCAGAAAATGTTAGCAACTAGATGGGGTCGTACCAGCTAAAACACTGGGTAGGTCCCTCAGGAATAGGTGGAGACCAAACCAGAGCTAATGTGAGCTAATGAGAATGAACATTAGACCTCACCATTCATCGTACAGACTGACACAAGACACATAACTGCTCATTTATGCTCTGTGTTTAAGTAACGTGTGCTATTTTAACCTTGTGATATGATCAAATGGTATGTCATTTTTGTGTACTCAGGTTGCTGACATGCCCCATTGGCGGAAAAAACATCCATTTCATTTGTTTGCATTCTGTAATTGTATCTTTGTTACTGGTGGAGTCCATCTTTACCATTGGGGATTAAAATTGCTGCCACCTATGGCCATGCTATTTCTAGAGGATCTCTGGGACTTGTATATTAAAATGCAGTTGCGGTAACCACCAGTGTCACCAGAACTGAAAACTTGAGGATTATTACTTTACTGGATGTTTGACCACAAATATGAATAAAGAAAAGACAAATTTGATTATGGGGACTTCTAACCAAAGGAAAGAGTTGTATCATGAGCTGTGGCACTCTGCATACCTCAACCTGAGATGATCTCATACTTTTAATTTTATTATCTTTTCTTCCTCTACGCTGATAGTTTAGAAACCTGTGATACATTTGTCACGCTGAACAAAAATCTTGTCATTACTGAGCTTGCAGGGATTTTTCCATAGCTTTTAGTGAATGAAGGCCCCTGGGCTTCTTGCTCTTCTCCACTCATATTAAAGCTGCAGCCACTTGTGACGGGCATAAGACGGAGGCTTCCACCAACAACATGTAAAGGAATTATCATTAACGGCACAGTTCAGAGGTCAACCCAAATCAGAAGCTGCTGTGAAACAAGCATTTGTTTGTCAGTGAGCACATCTGAGCTTTATCAGCTGGAGGATGGTGTGACGGATGGAGCGTCATTGTGGTGGGTGTGACGGAGTAGGCAGCAACCCGGCTCATGTAACTTCCTGGTTATGAATAGCCTCTGTGGAAAGGTCAATGCTATGACAACCCTGTGATGGATGTCACTGATGTCCAATTAAATTCTTCTAAAAAAGGCGCCTTGGAGGCTCTTGTGTGTCCTTATTAAATATAAAACAGCTAAATCAAAAGTGTGAGGGCCTGTTTCTCTGTGCTTAATGCCGACCAGGACAACCAAGAGCATTTTTTATACCTCAATTATTCATGTTTTTGATGAGGAGGTCAATAAGGGGAAGAGCACTCATTATGAATGTTTGGAGCTAAGCGCAAAGGTCACAACACACAAACACACACAAATACACATCTTTTCAGATGTTTCTAACTTTTTTTCCCCTCACTCTTTCTGGATAAATAGAAGAGAGCAAAGAACAGTACTCCCATGCTTTGAGGAATGCAAATATTTGTCGCCACGTTGTTGAAGCTTTCTTTCTCTGATCTATCTCTCTTTCTCGCTTGGTCACCCCCCCCCCCCCCCCCCCCCCTCTCTCTCTCTCTCTCTCTCACACACACACACACACACACGTACACAAGCTGCATTGAGGAAACTGGGACACACAGTCAAGGCATGAATAAGAGGATGCACTTTTTATTTGTGTATTATTTGGCCCTTTGAAACTTCCAGCACATCCACATGTGCACATGCATATGCGTGTAGAAACCCACATGCCCACACACTCGAATCAGCCTGAGTTTCTCTCCTCGAGTCCAGCAGTCCTCCCACTTTTGAAGCCTACCTTTGGTTGAACTTATACTTGTCTTTTTTCCATGTCTTGTGTATCCACTCTGAAATTATAGATGGGGATAATAATAATAATGTCATTTTGTACCGGAATCTTAGTCATTACCTGCAGTAAAGTGCTTCTAATTGATACCACCAGAGAGATAATGATTACAATGCCCTCCAGGAACATATTATTGCAATATTAACCTTTGTATATACTTTTATGCAGAAGACTCTGGCACATTAAAGGATCTCTAAATCTTACTTGTGCGGTGTAATGCCATTACAAAAGAATGGATACTCGGAGGTGTGCCCTTTTCCTGATTAAGTGTGTCCAGGGGTTTGCAGCCATCTCCAGGAGATGGATGACATGGTAGTGCAATTTCCAACATCTCTCTGGCTAAAGCTTTCTTTCTTTCACGTGCATCTCTTTATAGTTGTGCACTAGAGATAACCTTTTTCTAATTCCTCTGCATGTGAGCATAAGCATCCAAGTGTGTTTTGTTGTATGTACTTATGTGCCTATGACTAGCTGTTGTCTTCCCCAGTATCCTGTATTACATGTGTTTGACTGTCATATATGCCTGTGTATGAATGCGCTTATTTCTGTGCGCATACCCGAAATTTGACCGACACACTGCACAGCTGATGTGCCACACTCAGCTGGACTCCTCCCGAAACAGGACGGCATCCAAACCAGAGCCTATTTCTGGATACAATGCCTTCACCACGATAATTGGCCCACACTGAGGCCATGACCCTTACCATCAACCACCCTGCAACATTCCTCTCTTAATATTACTGCATGGGGTAGCACTGTGCACATGTGAAATGCTGTGCCAGAGAGAAAGAATGTTCCTACTGTGTGATTCTTCAGTACACTGTTGTTTACAGCTGTTTGACCTGATATATTAAAAAAGCAAGAAAGACAGCAACAGTGGCAGCAGAGAGCTGATTTGGAAAGATGAAATCCTATGAGCAGATAGAGGGACCTTTGGTTAAGATATCTTTTACACAGCAAAGACCAGAGTACTGCTGACAGAGGGCAAATGAAAACAAATTAATTCAGTGAGGACTGCGGTTATGTCTGTCTGTGTGTGGGTGTGTGTGTGAGTGCGCATGCATTGGTGCGTGTGCCTAACTCATGACACAGTCCAAAACGGCTTCTTAAGACCTGATGACACAGGACAGGAAATTGGGATATCTGAATACTCTGGAGACCTCTTGGCTTGGCCTCACACAGGCCCCCACCCCCCACACTCCACCCACCTGCAGTAGCAGGCTTCAGCCTCTGGTGGGCATTGTGTAGAGCACAGGTCTGACCCTGAGAAGATCACAGTGGGGTTGCCTCTCATACATATCGAGACCTTGTGGGAGTTGTCCCAGATATGCAGTATGTTGTGACACATGGTTATATTAGTGTCATGTGGTAACTTAATTGATATGAAACAAATATGTACGTGACAGTGACAAATGATGGATGGATGGGTCAGCAAAACATCAGACTTTATATCAGATGACTTGTTGCCTTAAACAACATGACACGTGGTCTCTGCCTTAGTTAAAACCCCCATGTGTGGAATCCTTAACTTGTTTCAGCATATTTCAAATAATTCAATTCAATTCTCTTTTTTTTTTTGTAGAGAATGGGTAATCTGGACATTGGTGCTTTTTATGTGCTGCTTTCAGCTTTTTCATGCTGTGTTCCTTGGTTGGACCTGTTGATAGGACAGCTTTGCTGTCTGCTTTGGTGTCTTTTTGATGTTGCTATTAGATGGTGTGGATGTTGAAACAGCCTAAATCGCAGTTTGATATTGATCAAGACCTTCAGACATTCTCCAGGTTTTGGAAGATTTCCCCATGAGACAATTTACCTGAGAAAAGTGGTAAGCACCAAGCAAGTTAATGTGTCTTAAGACGATGACTGCTACTAGTGTAGGTATGGTGCAAATGCTACATATGCATATTAAATATACTGTACGTATATTCAATAGGAGTGAGTATTATTACTGTAGGTACATACTGGGAAACAATGCTGTTGTTTACTGTTGTCTACTAAGGAGACAGGCCTTTTGAACATTAATGTATGAAATACGTGTCATGTGAAAGATGTAGCTTATAGTGATGAAGCCATTTTTGCATCTTTCAGCTCATTCACGGCTACAGCACTCTTATCAGCATGGCTTACAGACGTAGCTGGTATTTTTGTTCAGTGAAAAAGCTCTTGAAAGTCACAACCTGCTTGTACCAGATGGCAAACTAGCTTTTGAACATAGCATAGTACAGAGTAAATATTGGACACAATGCTAATGTTGGTCCGTGTTTGCTTGATGTGTAAATGGGTAACTGTTAGCCATATCAACTTTAAAAGGTGATAATATGTCAGTGTCGTATTTACAACTTGTTATGCTGCCCCGAAGTGGCCAAAAATAAATTAATGCAAGTGTACGAACAATTGTTGTTGCCATGGCTGCTTTTGAAACTGTTTAGATCAGCAACTCAAACTTGGAGGATCCAGACATTAACTGGCCCAGCTGAACCTGAGTCCAGTAAGTAATTTGCAGTTTTGTCACTGATTCTTATGCACTTTTGATCCTCATCAGAGTCAATCACAGATTATTTAATAGCCAGAAACCTGCAGCAGTTTCAGTGAGACACAACCTTGAAACAAGGTATGGATCCTTGACCTGCTTTGGGTCCAGTCAGGTCCTCTGGGCTTTTGCCTGAAGACCTTGACTGTACAGCTTTCACAACAGAGTGGCTGAACACCATTGCTCTTTTTTTCAGCATTACCATACTGAGCTACTGTGCCAAGCCAGTGACATGGTCAAGGATACAACAGCTGTATTTATTGTGTCAGTGGTAGTACCAGTAGCATTTGTCCAGCAGTGTTTACTCTCTACTATATGTCCTCACCAGCTTCAATCATCTTCAGCTCATTTGAGCAAATTTACCTGTTTCTTATTTCCAAGGCTAAAAGATGGCCTGGAAAGATAGATAGTTGGCCAGGATTTTTTTGTGTTTAGTATTCATCTCATAGTTGTAACACAAGGCCCACTTGTCCTTGAATGCTTGTTACAAATAACCCACATAATTCCCACAGGCTCAGAGATAATTCACTGATAATTTAAGGCACTAGTACTGTGTAGCATTTTCCCCTAACACACAAAAAATCAGCACATTCCTTTGTTGTTCTTTCATTGTTTCCCTGCTGCTCCTGAGCTGACACTAACCTAGTAAAGCGTCTCTTTTGTTCTGGGTAACGGGAGACTGTTTCTGAAGTGTACACAGAGGTTAGTGTGACTGAGCCCTTTTGTGGTGTGGCAGCACCTTGCACTTTATCTGCCGTTTAGCCTCTCTTTTCACTGCAGAGCTGCATTATCTGCTGATTTAAGGAAGTGCTGCTGAATCAGGTCAAGGAGGCACTGGCAATTGTCAGCAAGGTAAAAGGGGCCTTAAGCAGAAACGCTCGCAAGCTTTTAAAAAATGATTAAATTTACTCTGACACTGAAACCGTTCTTATACCAATAATCAGACCTGGTATGAATGTAGCAATGAATATTCTCTCTTAATGCAATTTCCAGGACCTACAGTATGGTGAAGTATTTTTGTACTGGGGCCCCATAAAGAGATTAATTTTAGTGGTAGTCTTCCCACCGGGGAGTCAATGTAATCCTACAGAGAATTAGAAAAAAGGGAGATGAGAGAGAGGAGGAATGGACAAAAAGAAGTGGACAGATGAGGACAGGAAAGGGAAAGAAGGAATAGGAAAGGAAAGAAAAGAAAGGGGAAGGAGGAGAGTGTAAGAGAGTACGGGAGAACACAGGGGGAGAGGAGTAATCACGTGTGTCCGGCGGAGGTCACCACTGGTCTGCAGGTTCTAATTATGTGCTAATAGCCACTGAGGAGGTCATTTGGAGCCATTAGCCAGCGCCTGTAGGTAGTTAACGGCCCACAGCATAACCCAGCCTCCTTAATGTTCCCTGCGAGGCCGTTAGCGCTCTGTCACCAGCCAGCTCGCTGCCTCGTTACTGCGATTAGAAACCAATTGATAGGTAATAGTAAAATATGATCGCACACTATCCAGGAAATATGGACTCTGGTGGAAAGGTGAGGGGACAGGAGACAGGGAGTGGTAGTGCATGAGAGCGCCTGCTCGCTCCTGAGGGCAGAGGCAGACATCGCTCTGAAGCTAAGGGCAACAACTGACTGATTAATTGATCAAAGAGTGGAGTCGAGCACGGAACTGCGCTTAGATCCCCCAAAAGATGAGAGTGAACGCGTGTTGTCACTGAGAGTGAGCTGAATGCGTGCTGGGGTGTGTCCTTGTGAAGATGAAGTGTGACATTTTAGTGTTGGGGGGTTAGTTTTAGGGCTTTGAGTGCTGTCCTAATTGTCAACTCGTGGCTCTAACGAAGGAGCTAATCCATCATCAATAAGTTTCCCGTTTGGTGTTACACACTGTTGGCACTTTGTAGGAATTCAAAGCAGCAACACACATTTACACGCATGTATGCGGGCAATGATTAGCCCCACTTTATGCCTCCAATGTTTTACCGATACATTCCAGTCACACAGCTACACATCAGCTTTCCCAAAAACTAAATACCCGGTGATTTCTGGAAAACCCAGAAGGTAGTATTCGATTACTTCCTGCTGTTCTGGAGGTATTTACAGAATCTTCAAAGACTCCACTGACCATCTGGATGAAAAAAGAAAAATGATCTTTTCTTTTGCACATTCGAAAGGATTTTTTAATCTATTTCTGAGCTTGCGACTGACTTTCCTGTCTAGGTAGCTGTCAGTGACATATATGTCCTTGGTGAAAGTGTCTAATATTGCATAGTAACAACAACATGTACCAATATATTAATGAAATGTTTGATTTTGGCTCCTGTTGCTCAAACAGAGTAAGGAGATATGTCCTTTCTGGCTACCGCCTCTGTTTGGATTCATAAATACAGTTGTAACCCGAGAAATGGAGTAAAAATATTTTTTTATCGTGCAACAGAGAGAATATTTCTCATCCAGATGGTTAGAAGAGTCTGTGAGAGTTCTGGAAAAAGCTTCAGAACAGTGATAAGTGTTGTTAAACAAAGAACCTGGGGTAATTATATTTCGGAAAAATCGGGTACTTAGCCCTGTGACTCAAACGTGATGGTAACACATGAGAGGCACAAACTGGGGCTGCAGAGATACGAACACGTCCATAAACACACAGAAGTTCTTTTTCCCTTATTCATGGATGACGGAGAAATCGAATCAGCATCAAAACAAGGATATTCTAGACCTACTATGCAGAACATTGTTCTTAATCAATTAGAGTCAGATGTTTTAATTTAGATATATTTCATTTCTGCTCTGGGCAGATGTCGATTCATATGATTTAAATTAAAACACTGGTTATAGGTCAAATGCAGTATACTTCCTGCTGCTCCACATTCATTAAGCCTGGACAAGTTTGATCTTGAGTTTACGCTCCGTCCTGGCAAATAAAGAAATGCAGCGCTTCCTGAAGAATCACAGATTTGTCCGTGATGAAATCTCCAGGCAGGGTTGTAAATATTTGCCCGTGCTGTATTTGTGTGAGCGTTTCATTAACGATCAGAGCTGACAAACATGCACACTCATTGACCCCAGCCATCGGGGGAGAGCCTGAGACAGTAGTGTGTGTTTAGTGTGTATTTGTTGAAAACGTAAATGCCTCACATGAGGGATTGATGTCACCAATAGAGGAGACGACGGCAGTGGAAATGAATCTGGTGTGGTAAATGTTTTCCATAGCCAACGCTCCTGGCTCTTATTTAAGGCCCTGTCAGAACTTGAAAGTGTAATTGATACAAATTCTAAAGTTTAATTTTTAAAGTTTATAGTCACAGAGGGTTCAGGGCCTTAGATTGTTTAAAATTGCACTCACTCCCTTTTCATTAAAGCAGGATAGTCTGAAAACATTTGTTCATCAAAGGGTTGCTACAAATTAGACTTTGAGAAACTCAATTTGAAGTAAAGAAAAGCATTTCTTTTCCTCTGGGGAAGCCAAAGTCTCGGCTGTGTTTGCATTTAAATATAAACAGGGCACAATATCTGGCTTTAAAGATGCATGCAGTCATCATGCAGACACAAACACAGAGACACAAACTACACTTGCCACATGCACATACTCACCCCCAACTGTATAATTTGGTAGTTCCCTCTAAACTGGTACAGACAACGGCATGAAAACCTTGCTATCATGTTGCATCTGTGCTTTTAGATTGTTGTGTCTACTCACTAATAGTTGAAATTAGCAGTAAGGCCTCTGGAGACGCTGAGGAACAGGCTGGCATGTTGTAAATTTGGGTCTGGTGAGGGGGGAAGAGAGACAGAGAGTCAGAAAGAGATGGCCAGAGCAGTGGAATAACATCTTAATCTATCTGAGAAGTGAACAGTGGCCGGTCTGTTTTTGGAGCACGCTGTCTTGGATGACTCCCAAGCAGAGGGGCAAGGAGCAGAGCCATCTTCAGCTGCTAGTCACTAACATGGCAGTAATAAGGCAGTGATGACCCTCCCAGGACTGCCGGCCAACACTCCCTCTGCCTCCTATCCCTTCAGCACAAACACACACGCACACACAAACACAGCCGTGCACTTGAACAGCGATGCAGTGCAGCACCAAATTTCTCCCTTTGTGATATACTGTATTGACTTCCATGCCTGCTGACCAGTTTCCATTCACTGTAAATGAAACTTAATAGCGTGCTGAAAAGCACAGCAGGACAATCAGTAGGTTAACATGTGGGCCACTTCTACTGTGTTTTTGCACTTCGCTGCACAGGCCAAAATCTGAAAAACATCCAAATGTGTGACATCAGTTTATTCACTGAAGTACAATCAATGAGAGTAACACAGAGGCATTTGGCTGGTCGTCATTGTTTATAAGCCTTAATGCAAATGAAGGAGCAACAGAGTACTCAGGGCTAACAGAAATGAATGTGATGCTGTTGCACCTGTTGCAGTAGTCGGTCCTCCTCCTCTCGACAATGTCCATCACTCACATACAGTGCTCTATAAAATAAAAAATTCATTAATGTGCTTTCTCCCAATTAGGTTTCATGTAGCACCCTAAAGGACTTTAGGATTTAGACTTAGATTAAGTTTTATTAACGTGTTAAATAACGAATAAAGCTGCACACAATTTGTGTTTGCACACTGCAATTACAAATAAACATCGCTCACTTGTATAAAAGTGATCCCTTTAGTTAATATAAAGGTGGGTTAGTCCATTGTCAGTGACCATTAGGAGGCAAAAGGAACAACAACTGTCATAAAAATCAATTATATTATCATAAAATGCATTTATATTTGTCTTTTAGCACCTTCAAAGCGCCTGTCCTTATGTAGGTTAAATTAGTTTAATTCTACTTACTCTGCATACCAGTAATTTAAGCCACTGGCAGCCTGTACAATACGGCTGGCCAACAGTTTTACGTATATGGTGGCGTGCATGTGAGAGCACAACCCTCAGTGCTATGTATTGTTAGAAATTTGCATGCTTAAGTCCATATGGCAACTTCCTTTTGACCTGCTTTCCCATCCCAGATGCATTGTCAGGGCTGTCAGCCGATAAAGAATCACTTGACTTGCTATAACAAGTTCAAAAGGAGCTGATGACGCGCTGTTGATCCATGGAGAATCGGCAAAAGGAACACCCCTACTGCTTGCTGCTATCACTCCCATAGAGATAGCCATATTATTGATGGGGAATGGTTATGCTAATTTCTTTAGGGGAGGAAAACTTCTTTTTTTTTATTTTGGAAAATGCTGAAAAAAAAGAAGGAGAGAAAAAAGAATTTCATAGGCATCAAACTGAATTCCATATAACCATTTAAAGGAGCAGCATGAGAATCTGATTTTCATAGTGCATAATGAATGTGGAGTATCTTTTAAAGAGGAAGATGTGTTTTGTCTGGGAAGGGGAAGAAAGCAGATATTTAGGCTATCTATTAATGTCTAACAGAACACACGCTTCACACACGCACACACACACACACACACACACACACACACAAACTGACTCACTATTATCTTTAAAAAAGCACAAATGTGGAGTGAGAAGAAAAAACAGACAGATAACATTAAGCCATCTTACATCTTAATACGCCTGATAATGATTCTGTGTCTGCATGTGCAGAGAGGGGGGGAGAAAAGGTGAGCAAATGTTTCAGTTTTGAGCAGTTTTTGATGAAAAACTTTTGAAAACAGACCGCACCACATTGGTAAATGTGCTTGAAATAATGCTCATTGTACGACGCCGTAAGGTGCGGATTACTTCCCCCCCACAGATGGAGTGTCATGTGCTCTCTGTCAGAGTGACCATTTACATGTGTGTATCTGCCTCTCTCTCTCTGACACATACAGCATGGCACAAGCTGCGTGGAGGGGGGGCTGATGAGGGCGGCTGTGCGTGTGTGTGTATGTGCGTGCCCGCGTGCATGTGTGCGTTTGGAGGGGGGGGGGCGGTTGTTACGCACGGGGCTGCTATGAATATGACCCCGAGATATTCCATTGTGGGCCCATGTCCGGTTCTGAGGACATTTGATAGCATCTCAGTCAGTGGCATTAATGTGTCTCTCGGTTCGACATTTTGAATAATCGGGCTGTCTGCCGTCATCCTGCCACTAGCTGTCAGCAGCACCGTCTGTCTGTCCGTCTTATCACACTCCTCTCCTCATGCACTTACATTATAGAAAACAAGCTGTCCGTGCAAGAGAGCACTTGATACTTTTTATTATTACCAAACCGTTCCCATAATTACCCCATAATCATTATATAATCCTATAACAAAGCCTCTATTGAAGCCCTGTCTTTTCTCAACGCTGGGACACTGAATCTATAATTGCATTATTCAGTCTCTTCCACCCCCCTATAGAAGCATAATATATCAAAACCATCCCGCAAGGAAGGTTTTAGTTGCTAGAAACGCTTCGGCCTATGCGGGACGTCTCTTTGTCGTGTCTTTTTTACGCGTCGCAAAAAGTTGTGCCAACTTCAAGTTTAGAGCTCCTGTTGGAAATCTAAAAAAAAAAAAAAAAAGCAAAAAAAAAAAAAAAAAGCAAAAAACCCCCCCAAAAGTATTTGCTTGTTTTGCAGAGAGAGCGGGCGCTTTCAAAAATCTTCAGAGAGGTGTGTGGAAATGCATCCATTCACAAATTGGACTGGTCGCGTTATTGATATATCATATTTTCAAATAATTATGCTCATTCCCTATTGCGCTCCCAGGCAGTCAGAATAAATCGTCAATACATTGAGAAAAAAAGGCAAAAGCGAGTCCCCGAGGAGCGGTTTTGCGTTTGTATGCATGGGGATTGGCAACACAACGGGGCTTATTTACATTAAATACGCCACAAGGTTACAGTGCAGATAGATGAGCGTCATTTTTATCACTCATTACTTCTCTTAAGCGGTGACTGACGCTCAGGACGCACAAGAGGCAACACTCATTCATCCTGGAGTTTTTTTTAGGCGAAGAGAAGAGGAAAAAGACTCGAAACAGTTCACTTGAAAGGTAAGGAATTCTACTTTTTGGAGTAATTTTGTGACCTGGCTGTCTTTCGAGCGAGCCAGCGTTTAGCGCGCGGTGCCTCAGCGGCGAGGCTGGCTGTGTGTGAATGGTTATGTACAGGGGGGCAGATTTTTAAATAAAAGAGTGTTTGTGGGCAGTTCAAGGTCAGAAACAAACTAAGGTGGTTGGGAATCGGCTTTTTTCTCCTGCCACGGTACCAGGGGAAATGCAGCGATGAGAGGATTATTTCTTTAAACGAGGTTCTGTACACCGCTGGGCTCACCAGCTGATTTTTATCCCCGTCAACGACGAATACCGCTAGACCCCGGCTGTATCCAGCCAGTCGGCTCTGCTTTCTACAATGGAGTGCCTTTTTAACGGTACAATGCATTTCACCTACCAGATAGGGGGAGTCCAAGCTGAAAGATGAAGGGAATACGCTGATGCCTGGCGATCGGCATCAATGCAAACGTTTACCTTTAGCAGACAGCGGCAGAAAAGCGAGAAGAGAGACAAGTAATAAAGCCGTATTTTTCATTTGAAACTCAGGATGCGCGGCAGGGAGCAGTTGTAGGGACAGGATCGAGGAGTGGACAGTCTTTAACAGGTCCGAAGCGCACTTTTCAACACCCCCGTCATCCGACAAGAATATGATCCGGTCAAATCATATGGACATGCCTCATTATTCAATGAACACTATCTCTCACAACGCATCGTTTACGCGCAGGAGTTAGCCGGCGCTTCGCCAAATTTAAAAGGTAAGAAGAAGTGTGGAGCTTATAGTACACGAGTGGGGTTTTACTGGGGGCTTGGAGTGTATTACTCGCTGGGAAGTCAGTTTTGGGGAGGATTGGGGTTGTTTGTGCGGGTGCATCGCAGCGGGGGCCCCTGATGTCTCCCCAATCATGATTAGAAAATAACAGAGCAATTATCCGTAGCGAGTGACGATCGTAAAAAACGACGACAAAATAGCAGCTGGGACCAAGACACGGGCTGTGATGCTCGACACCTTGCAGCTCAACGCGAACATTAAAAAAAAAACTATTTGTATTCCGGCAGAAAATAAACGATAAGTTTGGTTTAGCGTTGCATGTTTTACTCTACGCTGCGTATGCGTAAAAGGCGTTCGGGAGCACGGCTTTGCAACATTGCGCATACAGATCAGCGACACTGTGTGACTTTCAGAAAAGTGCAGCCGTGTTCCCGTTAAAAGTGGACGTGGAAAACTTTCTACCGTGACCGGCACTTGTGCTGAAAGAGTGCGGGAAGGCGATGCAAGTTTACCGGCGCGTTTGCCATGTGTCAAAACTTGTGAGATGGAAGAAGAGCCGGTGAGACCTGCCATTTTGTGCAGTGATCGACCTCTTATGAATAAGCAGCCCCTGCACTATGCTTTGAGGAGACGTTACGGTGGCATTCAGACGAGGGGGGTAAATGTCATATGTGGAGACTAACGCACATATTAGCAGCGGGGAAAGTGACATTTTTGGGAGCCGATGTCACCTTTTGCGGGGGGAGAATGTGAGTTTTTTCTTTTGACGTGAGGGGGAGAAAGTTAGGGCGAGTCGGGAAAAGGCTACAGGAGGCTGATAGATATCCGTTACAGTGGAAATATAAAATGACGGAGCCCATGAGCCAATAATATTTTACCAGGGGGTGGAAGAGGTCGGGTGTGTGACTCGTCTTTGCTCTCGTGCTTTCAGGAGTTTCCGCGTTATCTTCTTTTAATTCACCGGATGGTGTTTATTTTGAGCATATCCGAAAGATCCAGCAGGTTGAGCGCGTTGCGTGCGCTAAAAATCTCTAACCGGTTGCCGAATTCCCACTCCGAGGGAAGCGGTGTCCGAATTTATGCGTATATGATGGAATAGTATTGAATTATCAGTAATATGTGTGTGACGGGGATGAAGCTTGTAATCCCATTTAAAGCCTCTGTCTCACCGTGCGTCTTGGGTGGGGAGGACCTTTTCTTGGAAGTCGAGTTGACCCTTGAGTGATCTGACCTGGGTTATCCAGCCACTTCCAACAGCTACCAGCACTGCACAATGGCTGAGAAGACACATGTCATCCTTCTTAAAATACTCAACAATGTCTATCACGCCGTTTCCCACTGTTTCTCTAACCTTCCCTAAAGTTGTCTTGAGCCAAAAAAAAAAATTGTTGCCTCTTCCTCAGATTCATTGTGCAAGGAAAAGGGATAAATAGATGTACTGTACGAGTTGAGATGCTGTCATTGTTTAATGGTATGCACAGGGCGGATATTATGTCTGAAATAGTGTCTGGGCGTAAACCCTTTTTGTCAGCTCCTTACATTCCCTTATTGGAGATGAAATGGCGAATGGATAACTGTCCCCGCTCCTCTGACAGTTCAGGCTGCCTCACAGACCTGTTTGCCCTTTATCGCACCTCTCTGCTGCTGCTACGAGCTGAAATGTTGTCATTCTTTTCGGGTGAAAATATTTGGGACGAGACGCTGTGTTTAAGAAAAGGCCTTGCTTTGCTGAGTGGCCTGTGAGACGAATTTATGCAGTGAATTTGATGTCAAGGCCTCAGTGATTTGTGTTAGGAATTTAGTTCATATTCATTCGGCCTACTTCAGATATTTTTGTATTAATCCACCAGTCAGGTTGGGTTTTAATATTATATACTACTCACTAATGAATTATCCAATTAATTATCAGTATTGTCATTAAAATAATTATTCTTATAAAATATGCAAGCATTATTTATCTTCACTTCATGGCAAGTCAAATAGATAAATTCATGATGTTTATGGATGGGGTGTTTTATTTTGGAGTCAGCGTGAGATTTATTGCAGCAAAAAAAAAAAAAAAAAGCCACACACATACAGCTCGAGTATTTTGACATTTTCCTGTGCTGCAACTTTCTGACCGACGGAGCTCAAAATCTGCTCCTGGGAGCCCGCCTGTAGCACTCGACGTTGATCTTGTATTAGTTGCTTTCCCACCTGTGCCCGAGTCAGCGTTGCTAAGGGGGCCGCGGGCCGTGACTGACTGTGGTGATACACATCTCTCAGCTGAAAACGAGGGAGAAGGGAGTGATGAGAGAGACGGGGGGGAGTGAGACAGACAGAGAGCATGGCATGCAAAGGATGGCATCAAATCAGTCCTCTTTTCACCAGGCTGTCAGTCAGTCAGTCAGCCACTCGGTTCACCGTGGAGTAGACCCACTCGACTGAAGCCGCCGCGTTGTCAGTCCGACACACTGCGAATTATTTGCCCGTTGACATGTACACAATCAGATTTTTTGAAGAAAGGAAGAGAAAAGCGGTATGAAAAATCACACACTTGTTTAACAAATACGCATAAAGAAGGCAGCGCATGAGCAGGCATCCCAGTGCCATCGCAAAAACACACAAACCCACAGTGAAGTGGTCGCACAAATTACATAATCAAGCAGCGCAGAAAAATATGTGTGTATAATCAATGGGACAACACATAATTCCAGTGATCCTGTACCATAGACAGTGATATATGTATCTGCAGCACAGTGCAGTGCACAGTCAGATAGGCAGCCTCACTGTGGCTAGTTGATCCCCCTCTCATGTAATTATAGGGGAGAGGGCTCCAGCTGTACAGGCTGCGAGGCCAGGGCTCCCAGTCCGCTGGGATCAGGGCGGTGGTGGGCAGGCCAGATCAGGCCAGCTCTGCTCATCAGCCAGCCATTAATTGATATGTGCAGTCATTGTGAAAGCAACCCCCCCCTCTGTTACCTACTGGGCAAAGGCTGAGGATACTGGCAGTGTCATTTCTTCATTTCCATTCCGGTTCTAATCTGCTCTCTCTTCTTCACACACGCGGGCAGGGCAAGGCGACGGCGTGCATGTATTCCACCGTGTCTGTCTGTGTGTGTGCGTGTCCCGCGGGGTTCGAGGAGGGTGTCGAAGGGGCTGTAACACGCAGGCGTTAGTCTGGGTTGAGCCTTGTAACACCATGACCTTGATCTCCAGAGTTCAAGCCAGAGAGGGGAAGATGTTGGCGAGCTGGGCTTTGCTGTTGCAGCATGAGGCTAATGTGACAAGCACACGCACACACACGCGCACACTCAATTGAAAGCACTGAATCAAGTGTGGAACATGAACTCAAGAAGAAATTGCCCTGACCACAAAACATAACATGCTAGATTACACACAACAGACGGGAATCTCAAACAATGAGTTTTTTATCACGTTCGTTTGAATTTCTGTCATTGAAAACGTTAGATTCGTTTTTTTTCCGCCGCTGCCAGCCCACAGGGTGTGATGCCGAAGTTTTATCAGGAACGGCAATTCTGAGTTATTCCACCTCAGTGATAAATGGAACGGAGAATGAATTACCTCAAAGTTTCATGAAGTTTGTGCCGCTGACCGCTGCTGGTTATCGGGCCTTTTCCGCGTCTCGTTTTTGGAAAATGAATTTGTAAAGCGATAAGTAGAATTTCTCCCCCCGTTACGTGAAGCGTTGATGTCCGAAAGCCTGTCATCATGTTCTAGTTATTTTTCATTCAACTTTGAATTTAACGCGTCGCTTTTGTTAGAAAGAAGGATCAAAGTGAAAACCGACTGCGAGGGAATGTAAAGAAAGTGCTGCACCTCTCACTCAGTAATTGAATGATACGAAAAGAAATGGGAAATATGGAAGACGCCATTAGCCAGGAATGAATATGCTATCAATTAAAATCTGGCTCTGTGAATGATCAGCTTTACTGAATCATTGTTTAAATGAGAGTTTATGTTCAGTTTCCTGCTCTGTGCGCGCTGTATTGTGCTGTCTGAATGCCTCATCCTTTACTTATAAGTTACAGTGTGTATTTTCCCAGTGTGTTCTTTGTCCTGAGCGCTTGATAAGGACTGGGGGTTGAAGGGTTGGAGGAACAGTGGGGTAGATGGGTTCGGGTGGTGGGGGGTAATCATGGACGTCATTTTGATCTAAGAATAAAGGGTGTAGGGCAGATGAGGTGCTGACAGATAGGCTTGACTCAGGCTCTTGAGTCCTTTCATGCCGGGGTGCCATCACAAGGAGCGTCTGCCTGTCTGGGCAGCCGGGGGGAGTTGGGGTGGGGGGTGAGGGCGGGTGAGGTCTGGATTGTAAGAGAGGGATGGAAGAAATCGAAATGTTCTCGGAGGGAGAGATGGGAATGGAAGCGGGCGCAAGGAGGATCTGCTTTTTCCAAAATCGCTTTCTCCATCAGCACCAGGCTTTGGTAACCAAGCCGGGGAACGTGTGTGCTCGCAGGTCAGCGCACGGGAGCTAGCGTTTGCAACAGTGCACATGGACCCACGTAGCGTGTGTGTGTATTTTCAGCGCTGCTTCTGCTGCTCAGTCTCGATTAAGTCAAGTGTCCAGGTGCTGCTCTGGCCTTGTGCCGTCTCCCTCGCTGTCTGTGAAATCAGTTGACGCTCACGTAGCGCCGACAAGGAAAAAATGTGAAACACCTTATCCTCACAACCCGTGATATTCCTCCTTTGTTCGCCCCGGCTTCCCTCGCTGAGCCCCCTTGGCATTAAGGCGTTATTGAGTTTGGCTTTAGTTTGGTATTTTTTCCTCAAAGTTCATTAGCATTTCGGATTTAAGGATGCGTCATGCGATGTCAGGACCGTTCTCTCTTTTGATGTGTCGAACGGCGCTGCGTTTTCAGCTGTGTCATTTCGGTAGACAACAGCTTAACACAAACGGGCAAGCACACATCAATCAGAGGTCCTGAAGCAGAGAATTGTTACTGCTTAACATTCAGTCACGCTCAGCTAAGACTGTGGTAAATACCTCCAGTGTTGATGAGATGGAAGGTTATATGTGTGTGAGGCAGGTTATGTCTATTATCCACTTCACATACCGTCACTGGCTGCATCGCATGTCGCGTCTGCTCTTTAGCTGGTCCACCACTCGGATGTGACCTCTGTAAACTTCCCAGACCTCTGCTAATGAGCACGCCAGAGTAGCACAAGATGGAGGGAGAGGAAAAGAGGGAGAAAAAGGAGGGTGTGAGGATGCTGGAGAGAACTCCTGCACCTTTAATTATGATCAAGAGGTTTTCACCAAAGGATGGAGGCGTTGCAGTTCTGTTGCGCTCGTAAATCTGGCCCCGGATGCCGTATATTGTGTCGAACGATTACTGTACACCATTATAGTGCATATTCAACTGCCTCTCCAGCACCTGATTTGCATAATTGGATCTTTAATGAAACTTGCCTTGTGGAACAAAAAATACAAAAAGTGAGATGAAAAAAGTGGTTTGGCGAGAGGGCCTGGGGGGTGGTGGGGGGGTGGTGGAGAAAATAACACGATGTAGATGAATGCCCCCTCAGATATTTATTGGACTTGCTTACAGTAGGTATAAGGAAGACGGAGAGATAAAAAAAATGATGGGGGGGGGGGGGCAGGGGGATGTGACCTGCTCTGGCCCAGGCGCTCGCACATCAGCGGCAGTGCTACAAATAGGATGAGAAGTGACTGTGAAAGCTGTACATTCCCCGCCAGGTCTCGCGGGTTAAGACTACAATGGCGGGATATTCTCTAGCCCGGGGGGGATTTCAGCTTCTCTTCTGTCGACACTCATTGCACCAACTTGTTACTCAGGGAAGATGGCTCTTTTGTGGAGGAGCCGATTCCGTGCTCGCCTGCTGGAATTCCTCCGTCACAAATATTTTGACAATGCCTAATCAGGAGCTGTCGTTTTTTTAGCCTCCACTTTTTTTTGTGTGTGTGTGTGTGTGTGTGTATGGGGGGGTGATGTGGGTTGCTTGGAGCTCTGCTGCAGTGACAGGATGGCACTTTTTCTTACATATGTATTTTTTATTTTTATGTGAATAAGCAATTTCTTGCGTTTCTAGTAATAATTTGTGTGATTCACAGTTATTCTATGTGCATGTGAATGTGTGAGTTTGCCTGAAAAGTTGCCATTCTCTCCCTTGTTTGTGGCTGTGGCAGAGCATCCCTCTAATTGCTTAATTAAATTCCAACGCGTCTTGTTTTCCCCTGCCTTCAGGAGGGGAAGGTTAAACTCCTCCTCGTGCCACTTTCACGCCAATGTGAGGCAGGTTATTCGTCCTGTCTCGCTGAAGGATCTGTTGCCTAAAAGTGACAGCGAGAGACACACCAAGAGACAAAAAACCTAAAAAAAAAACCCTTAAAAAAAATTAATCAACGCGTCATGAGAGAGACTTTTAGGTAGCGCTCTTGTTACTGCTGTGAGTGCCCCTCCATTCAAAAGTGGGACAGCCAGTTGTTAATCGGGTGCTAATGTTAAAAAATAAGCAAACGTTGATGGTGCGTTAAAGGGTTTGTGCGCACTTAGCTGCCTGCAAGCAGCGGTTTCGGTGTGTGTATGTGTGCTTCCACTCTACATCCGTGGGAGTGGATCATGTGTCAAAGCGGTTTACAGGTGGCCTGCAGGGCAGCCGCTCTACAGAGAGGTGGAGGAAAGGCAGGCAAGGTTCAAGTACCTCAGAGGCTCTAACGGCGCTGAACTGAGCAATCCCAGCATCTGAGAGGACCCTTCAAAGGCCTCCTTATTACACTACTCACTCCACCATTTCACTCTTCTTTCTGCTGTCTCTCTGCCGCAGCCTCTCCATCCCCTCTCATCTCTCATTTGTCCCAGCTTTTATTCCTTTCCCTCTCTTCTTTTTCCCCTCACTTCTCGTTTATACCATCTGCCACTCCATTCCCGGTTCTTTACCGTCGCTAGACTTGTTGCTGAAAATGACAGTAAGTTACCTGTTAGTTGTCACGTACCCCACCCTGCAAGCTGTGATTCATTTGTCAACTCTCTGAAATTGGCCTCAAAATCCCGAGAAGTGATCATGAATCCCAACAGTTGTCCTTTAACTGGAATTAAAGAGGGGGAAACGCTTCACAGGGAGAGACAGCTTTTCTGACATTTCCAGTAAGTGGATCCAACCTGATCAAATAATAAAAACAGGTCAAATTCGTGAGATTTGTATTTTTTTTTTTTAAACTTGCTCCCGTAACACTCCTCCAGCTGAAGGAGCTCACCTCCTCCTCGTGGTCAGAACGGTTGATTTTCCTCCAAGAGGCTATCGCCCAGTCAGGATGGTACTGAAGCAAATATAAACCCCACTTCAAGCAGGAAACTGGTACGTTCTGTCCTCACAATCATACCAGTGTCTCCATCTGCCACAAGAGAATTAACTCCAAGCAGGTTGGGATGATCAGTCAGCTTCACATAGCTCACATTTTTTATGACCGGACAGTTACGATGTCTTTTCTGGCCAGACAACGTGCTGCTCACCTATGTAAATGCATTTTTCCTTATTCTCATGGAGGCTCTGTGGAGAGTTTTAGTGTGCCGTGATGGTACGAGCACTTCTTTAAGACTTTTACACCTTTCATGTTCTGTTGTTTTAATCGACCAAATCTAAAAAAAAAAAAAAAATCCTTGCTCGATTTGACAATTGGCAGTCGGAAAACATTCTTATTAGCCTACAAAGCACCCCATCCGTGGAACGGTAGATCCAGAGAGAAAGGAGATAAATATACAGTAGGCAGAGCGATGACAGGACGGAGCGGGAGAAACGCTCGCAGAGAAAAGCAGCGAGCAGAAGGCTAGAAGGAGTGAGACAGAGAGGAGGGATGATGTACTTAACGGTATCTGTAGGCTTCCTTCTGAACAAGCTGCTGCCACAGATCCTGGGAGCCTGCGTTGATAAATTCGGTTTGATAAAAGTCACTGAAATGCCGGCCTGTCTGCACACCTCTATTAAGCGCTGGTACATTTGTCACAGCCAGTGGAAGTCAACCAAAGGGTTTTAATGTCACATCAGGCTGAATTAAAGACTCAATCGAAAGCCCTGAAAGGTTTAGGTTTTTATTTCAAGTGACAGAAGTGGTGGTACAGCTGTGGCTGGTGCTAAAGATTACTGGGCTCCAGTTGATCAAGGCAGTCATTTTACATTTCATATTTGGCTATTGGGAATTTTGTGATTATTTGTTGCTCATTTTAGCCTGGATGCTCATTTTGTATCTGATGACTTTGAGCGAGGGAGGGGGGGAGTATGTGTGTGTTTGGGGAGGGGGGTGGGGGTTGGGGTGGTTTGGGCTGAGCTCATCTCGAGCCTGGCATTATTTTTCTAATTCATGGTTTTTTAATCAAGAGAAATTAGATCTATGCTGCATTAATCATCAACCTTCCTTAATATAGCAAACTGAGGGAGCATTTAAAGAAGCCCGCATTTCAAAAACACACAACTTTCCCCCTGAGAAGCCCCTTAATACCACAGTACTGTTCTCCATTTATGCAAAAGTAAATAAGTAAACCCAAAAGGCAAATGAGCATTCCAGGCGTTTAAACACACAGCCTTCTGTAAACGCCTGGTGCAGCCACGACCACATCTCCGAGGCATAGCTGCCATGAGACGCAAGGCAAGGGTTGCTACTGTGCTTTTTTTTTTTTTTTTAAAGGTAAATATATGTCTTCTTGTTTATTCTTGCCCTAATTTGAGGAAAGGATATTCAAAAAACAAGTTCTTTTTTTATGCTTTTTATTTTCTGGAAGGCCATTAGTGGAAGACAGCAAAAGGCCTTAATATCAGAGAATGTTAGACAAGTGTAGGGACTGTACACAAATTACTGGGGTGGGGAGGGGGGCTGCGCATCTGATTGGTTTTAATAAAAACAAAAACAAGGAAGACCTTCCCCAGAGCTAAAAAAAAAATGGAAAACCTTGCCCCTCAATATCCCCAAACAATGTATTCATGACAAACATGTCAAAATGGTGGAAATACAGACACTCTATTTTTGAGTGAAGAGCTGCTAAATGAGCGCCTCTTACAGCCGCAGAATGAGTCAACTCGGAACAGGCTGCAGCTCTGTGGCTCCGTTCAACCTCAACTCGGATTCCAAATAATCATATTTGATGCTGAACTTGTGACGCCTCACTTCAACCATATTATAAGACAACTTTTAACTTCACTGCAGTTCTGCTTTCTGTTGGGATGCAGAAAGGAGCGATGGTGTGAAAAAATGAAACGCTCTTTTCTTTCAGGAAGCGCTCATTAACTCTAACGCGTTCTGCGTTCCGCAAAGCAGACGCATTCATGCTACAAGCTACGGCCCCTTACTGCTGTGCAGCTAAACCAACTGTCAGCTGCTGCTGAAACCGCTAATGATAAATGTGAACGTAATGAAATTCATCTAAAGTATTTGATCTTTCCTTCCCTTCATTGTTCCTCCTTCTTCTGTCCATGCACACGCGCACGCAGGAACACATTCACAAACAATCAGTCGATCCCACCTGGAGTTTTATTTAATTAGCTAAAATACACATTGCATGTACACGCGCATGCTTGTGTGTTGGTGTAAGTGCATTCGCTCGCCAAGAGCTGTCAGTCTTTCATGAACTACTTTAAAAAGTGTTGTTCAAGGTGGGAGCTAAATACTATTTATCTATTATTTATCTGCGTTATTACCGAGGTTGAATTTGAAAAGAGAGTTCTCCGACGTGGGAGAATTCCCCCGGCGCCTGCCTCTTTCCTTTAATACCTTTTTAAGTCATAAGATGCGCTCCCACCCCTGCTGAAAAAGAAACCTTTAACAGATCTCCCGCAATTTCCGACAGTTTTCTCAAATCGTCTTTTTTATTTTTATTTTCAAAGGGCCTACCTCATCATCTTCTCTCTCTCGCCAGCCCCCACCCCCTCCCCCTCATCTTCCTCTTCCTCTTTTGTTTTCATCCTTGTCTTGTTTTTTTTGTTTTTTTTAAAATTATTATTATTCTTGATCGTGAGCTGCAGTTGTTTTTGTCGGCTCAGAACTGCATTTTATCTCTTTTGTTGTGTCGTTCACTCCAATCGTTGTAATGGGGAAAGAGTTAAGTGGAAGTGCCCGGGCCCTTGTTCGGCTTGTCTGTCAGCTGCTTTGGTAAACAGGACTGTCAGATCTGCACAGAGAGAAAATGGGGGAATTTGCATCCGTGGTGTGGTTGATGACACTGATAGGCTCGAAGGGTCTGAGTGAGTTCGCCCGTTCACAGCGTGTGTCCCAAAAACTGGGGGGTCATTTTGAGAAGTTTTCTAACCTTCTGTCCCTCTCTGTCACCCATTAAAGAAAGAATAGAAAAGGACATGGAAGGCTTACAATTCATGTACGTCTGTCTGGACTGTGCAGTGAGTAATAGTAACTCAGTATTGTAACAGAGAGGTTTATTACAACCTGGATCTTCTTGGTCCTTTTAGTTATTAGAACCTTGTACACACCAAAGTAGTTGCTGGGATCTCGGAATGAGGTGACATTGTTAAAAAAAAGTCGGAGAAGAGACGAAACATGAGCCGTCAGACAACTGGACGGGTTTTAAACAAACGTGCTGAGCTGTACGTGGCACAGCGCGTCAGCCGCGCTGCCAAATCGTCTCAGTCACCAAACGACAAAAATCCCTCGTAGATCAAAAAGCACTCTCCCGGCGGATCACCTTTATAAAAAGCGACATCTGTAAAAATGTTGTCAGGACACCTCAAACCGCCAACAAAGTCAACTTACTACTGTTTTTATTCTAAATTTGCAGCCCTGCCAGAAACATGGCTGCAGGGATGGCTCTGTCAGTTGGCGGTCCAACACTTTGGTCTCGACTGAAATCTCTCAACAGCTATTGGTTGGATTGCCATGAAATTTTGGGAAGACATTCATGGTCCCCAGAGGGAGAAGGCTACTGACTACAGCCACTTTTCCGTCTGACTGTCGAGCAAATTAGAAGCGAACTTTTGAAATGTCGCAAAAAAAAAGAAAAAAATAGACTAATTTTATCAGTAGGTGGCGGTATAGGCTACTTTACGCATGGCTGTAACAAAAGAGGAGAAGAAATAGAGGTTGCCAACTGGAAACAAAACCAGTTGATTTTGCCAACCTCCAATAAACCTCCAAGAAGAAGAAGAAGAAGAAGAAGAAACAGTTGTTTTGGCCATCTACGAGAGGAAAAGTCTTCAGGATCTTTTTTCACAAGCTACAGTAAAGGAGCAAAATAGAAACAGCTGATCAGTCATGTGAGTGAAGTGTTCACCACGTTAGATCTTTGCAAAACTAAGGAAGTTTTGTCAAATTTTGTCGTTTCCATCAACCTTTTCTAATGTCAACTTCAAAAGACGCATTAGAATGAAAGCTTATGAAGATACCCTGATTTTCCTCCAGCACCACTGACATTTGACATTTTCAGCTTTTTGCGTGTTGAAAACTGTCGCAGGGATTGCAGCGAGGCCGTAGACTCTTGTTAAATCTTAAAGGTTCAATATGTGTAAAACTTCCCCAGAGCCCAGAAAAGTTCTTTTTTTTTCTTCTAAATACAAAGTCTTTAATTTTCAGCCAGAGTTAAGTTGTTGAAACGGATAAACAGGTCTATCACACGCAAACCACACAGATCATCAGCACAGTAACTGCTGCACTTATTGCCCCCTTCCTGTCCTGACGAGTGCCTCCACGCTTTACCCTCCCTGTGACCCCCCTCGGCCAAAACCGACTCTGTCACAGGAAGTCCTTCAACTCTGCGCTCATATCCTTGCAAACAGCCCTCATCCTGCCTACCCACCAACAGGACAATGTCATGGCAGAGCTGCTCCGTGCTCGCGATCAGAGAGGTTTGCTCCACAAATCTGATGTTGAGGTGGAGTTTATTTCTCTCTCTCTCTCCCTCGTAGCCACCGTCCCTCTGATTGCCGATCAGCCCCCGAGGGCTTTGAGGCGCTGTTGCTGGATCCCTGTGATTAGAGTAAATGGCCTCCCCTCTGCTCGCCGGAGATCAGGCTTGGTTTGCGGGGTGGGAGCGAGGTGGACTGAGGAGGGCGAGGTGAACAGCGCAGAAGAGGATGTGGATATTGATGGAGAGAAGGCAAAGAATTCAGAGAGAAAAAGTGGAGAGGTAAAATATCTTAAGTGCTGGTTCTACAGCTGGCCAGTGTGGAGGCCCATGGGTGACAGGGTCCTATAGGTGGGTGTACTTCAATGTTTGCATCCTATCAGATTTATGGTAAAAACTAGCTTCCGAATGAGGAAAAAAGACATCACTTCAGCCTCCTAGCAGTAATTGTAAGCAGGACATTTGGGATTTTTGTACCTCCACTGTCTGTCATGTAGTGTTACAAATGCTTTGGCCCACCTGAATCAAACATGCCAGCAAACACTAATGTCAAGGTACAAGATGCAGCTGCTTAGTGATGGATAGTGAAATTAATTGCAGCTGATAACTGGCTGCTATGATGGCAGTCATGTCTTCCTCTTAAACTAATGTGGCGTCATCATACTCAGAGGAGTTTTTTCAGACTTGGTCGGCCCAGGGGAGTGATGGTCTACATCAGTGGATGGATCTCCTCTCCAGGCAGTGTACTTAGCTCTCTGTGTGTTTTCTGATATGTGGCCTGTAATAAAATGGAAGTCCTCAGGTGCTGAATCCTCAACGTGTGTGCAGTTCGCTGTCTCTCAGAGTCTACTGTATGTACCAGTACCTGTCGTGTGTGTGTGTGTGTGTGTGTGTCAGTTACTGCTGGGAGGGGCATTTGATCCAGCCGTGGCTCGTGTTCGTGTGGAGCCCGGCGGAGAGCAGCGGAGGTCAGTCTCCTCCTCAACACCCCTTTTTCATCCAATTTCTGTGGCTGCGGGCGGCCGCTTGCCGTGCTTTTGTTGCCGGAGGTAATCTGTGAAGTGATCTTAATTATGGAGGTTCGGCCCGTTCCTCTCTTCCCCCCACCTCTTCCTCCTCTCTCTCTCTCTCTCCCTCTCTCGTCGTTCTTTCTCTCTGTCTTCCTCTCTGTACATGCTTTTAATCTAACAGCGTAGTTAGCTCGTAATGAGGGCGAAGGGAGCACGTGTGCTTCTGCTTACACATGCTGCGAGGCTTCGAGGAGGAGGATGAAGAGAGTGAGGAAGGATGGGAAGGGTGGAAAGACAAACGACTATACAGTTTCCATGACAGGTTTGTCAAGAAAATTATATGGCGGACCAGAAATCTGGAATTTATTTTGAATTCTGTCATACCCAAAACTGAGTGGTATGAACAGCAGGGTTTGACTTTACGTACCACCATGACAATAATAACAATATCAATATTTTTGGGTGATGCCTATAAGGATAGACATGCAGTGTCTATTTACAAATTCCACTGAAAATCTAATCAATCAATTTGACCTGTACAAGTGGACGTCTCAGGGTGGCCAAACCTCGTTCCAACGAATGTCTTTAAAGATCTGAAATAAAAACAGCACTTTTCAGTCAGTCTTGAAGATAAAATATCACAGAACAAACACCGACTACTGATGATAAAGTGTGGATCTACCTCCCTTTGTATTTATAATTATACACGGTTTGTTCTTTCATTTATAGCACTGACACTACGCGCTAACCCGTTAAATACAGAACAATGGAGCTTATTTGTAAAAAAATAAAAAAAGGAAATAAAGAAGTTTGTGTATTCCTTTGACAAGCAGTGAGAAAGGTTATGGAGGAGGGAGGAGGGGATGTTGAGGGACCTGGAGGGAGGCGTGGAACGGGTGGAGGGGGTGGAGGAGGCAAAGGGGAGCACTGGGGGGAGAGAGAGGGAGTTAGATGGGATCCATTACACATAAACAGCCTAGGCATTGATGAGATGATCCGATGAGGATTAGGCCGACAATCCTGATGGACACTGAAAAGGTGACCACACGAGGAGAGGGGCGTGTGTGTGTGTGTCTATATGCACATGTGGAAATGTGTGTGTGTGTGTGTGTGTAACTGGCTTGGATTACAATAGAATATGCCGTCTGTCCTCATAATGATACCCCCACCCCGGCACCCACCCTCATTCTCCTCCTTCCAACCCTGTCGCTGCACTTTAAGGTCGCGCTGGGAGCCATTTCCAGGTCACAGCAAGGCCAAAGGGCAGCAGCCGGGGCATGAATGCCAATCAAGTCAAAGCCACATCGCTGTTCTTCATGTGTGAAATGTGTTATGATGTCACTTCGCTGGTTTCACTTCATTCCTTCCTTCTTAATTTGTGCAGAGGACCTGACAGGTTGTACTGGAATGTGAGGATAGAACAACAGGCTTATTTCCCAAAGAACAGCTAAAACAAACACTGATACAATCAAATGAAGTGCCAAGGAGTTTGATGATCAATAGTTGAGGTATTTATCAAGTAAAAATGACATGAGTTTAGTTTCTTAAATAGAATATATTGCTTTTCTCTGTTTTAAATAATTGGATATTGAGTGTATTTGGGTTTGGGACTGTTGGTTGAAAAGAATCAGACAATTTGAAGACATCATGTTTGGCCCTGGGAAGCTTTTTGGGCCGTTCTTCACTTTTTATACAATAACTGTTAGATAGACGAACAATTAACTTGATTTATCAGAAAAAAAAAGACAAAGAAAAAATACAATAAACAATATTGTCATTAATCACTAATGAAATCATTTAGAGCTCAAACAACGAGCTGATTAATCGATTTGTTGATTGTCAGAAAAGCCATTTGATACAAATCTGATGATTTATGGTTTAAGTCATTTTTGAAACAAAAATGGCAAAAAGTCACTGATTCCAGTGTCTCAGATGTAATTAGTTACTTGTCTTCTCAGTGTGTCTTGATACCAAACTATAACGTTGGGTACTGGAGACCAAGAAAAAAACAAGCAGTGTGAATATGCCGACTTGGATTGTGGAAACTTGTGATGGGCATTTTTTTGTGATCAAATAAGTTAGGATCTGTGCATGAGTGTGTGTTTGTGAATCCTATAAGAATCATATGCAGGATTATTTCATACAGAGTGGTCATGCAAACGGAGGTGGAGAACTCCTCGTGTGGAGCCTGAGGGTAGACGGACTTGTCTCTGTCTGCAAGGTAGTTTGTGAGTTGTATGCACCAGTGTGTGTTTGTGTGTGTTACAGTGAGGCTGCTAATTCCTTCAGGGTCAAGGGGAGGGGCCCGGGTTAAATGGTGTGACAGGGGAGGTCAACAGTGATTAGCTGCCATCTGAACTAATGGCTGGATGCTGAAGAGGAGAAGAGACAGAATGAAGAAGAGAGGGGTACTTGCATTCGGGTTACCGCTTTGTTGAAATCACGCGTGTGTGTGTGTGTGTGTGTCATTGTTTGTACTCGTTTGTACTCACCCCCCTCTATCCCCTCCTTTCCTCATGTCCTTATATTATTAAAGGTTGCCTCCGTGCTTAAGTAAGGCAAAGCAGATGGCCCTTTTCATAAATCATGCTTATAAGATGATTATAGGCGTCGCCGCCCACCATTCTCCCCTTCACTTATGGTATAGTAGTGCTTACAGTTTTCCTCGAGGCCTGTTAATCTGGCTGTATTTTTAAAAACACAAAGCCAGCGCTAAAGCTAAACTCTGATTATTTCGCCGACCAGGGTAAAGGAGACGCCACAGTTTGGACCCTGACAGTGGCGAAAAGCCCACGAAGGTGACACGTCGAGTAAAGAAAAATGCAGCGATGAGATTCTCTGCCCTGTCAGTGCTGCCTCCTCTCTCTCCCCTCCAGACTCTCAGCGTTACCCCCCACTTGTTATGTTCCTGAGCTTGGCGCGAAGTTACTCAGAACAGGATGTTAAATATATAGCACAGGCAGAGAGGAGAGGGAGAGAGATGGAAAGGGAGTAAAAGGAGGGGTGTGTGTGCATGTGTGTGTTGGATTATGTCTGTGCCGTTGCACTATTCCTTGATGTATGCACCATGTCAGGCAGTCATTGTCTCCTGGGTAAAGAATGATAGTTCAAATACCTAGCATCTCTCCCCTGGTGCTCCAAATGCTCGCCTTTGAAGTTTTTATAATCCATCTGTCATCTGCGAGCAGGGAGGGCACATGTTCTGTACCACTCAATTACCAAATTCTCTTTTTGCCAGCTACAATGAGACAGGAAGCAAATAATATGGGCGACCCTGAAAAAAGAGGGGGGGGGGGGGGGTTATAGAAAGAGAGAAAGAGAAAGAGGGAGTTTTGCTTGAAATCCTGCGTTCCTGGCTTTCTCACGCACTTGATTGTGTCCCCTCGCTGCCTCTCATAACAGGAGAACAAAGCCTGTTTGTTGTGGGTGGAATGCCTAAAATGTTTCCTACTGTTACAATTATGAAGAATTTGATTGAATGTGTATTGTTTCAAGGGCCTGGTGATTTTGATCATTTTTAAAAGTGCCTTAGATTGTTATTCTGCTTCCCTACTAGCAATAATAACCTACTAGCAATAGTCACCTAATCAAATTCCATTTGATATAAACACTTAATTTGTTATAAGGGCTGGTTGATGTTGTGAATGGCTAGTGTGAGGGAAAATGTGTGTTTTGATTATACATTATTCATTACCGACACTTAAAGATGCATTCTGATAGGCTTTTTGTCAGCGGCTGGATGGAGAATCTAATGAAGTTTGCTGCAGTTCTTGGTGTAAAAATCGTCTTTAATTGGTGAACGCTTTGTTGTGCGTCACTTTAAAGCTGCACTGAGGCGACCAGAAAAACTTCAGATAACCGTCTGAAAAATAACAACAGCAGCAGTCGCAAATTATGGCTCTGAAACATATTTCATTTACATACGCCACAGGCCCCTTTTAAGGCGTCTACCTTTTAATTCTTTTTCATATTTAACACTCAATACAAAACAATAAAAGCCTCAGATCTCTGTGTCTGTACTCTCGTTTACATTGAAAATCCCCCCACCCCATCCAAAAGCATCCTCACTGGGAAGAAGATGAAAAGATTGTTTTGAGAAACTCGAAAAGAAATTTGACATTCTTTGGTTGCTTCTGAAACTTCCAATATTCTGCCGTAATTGTTTCATACACGTTATATATCTTCATTTGGGGGGAATGGGGGAGATGAAGAACACGTCGGCTTCTTTCTTCCTGAATAAAAGGCAGCAGAACCCATCTGGTTGGGTGAAACGCGGCTGGCCCTCTCGCGCTCATCGCTGAAATAATACTCCCTCTAATGACTCCCACATATTCTGAAATCTCCCTTTTGAAATTGGTCTTGGCAGATTATTTGCAGGTACTTGAGTTGCATCTGTTTGCAATTTTGCAAATGTGGAAGACTTTAATGCTGGGCAGGGGCGGGTAGCAGAGAAAAGTCTATTTTAATCCCCGGGATAACACCGGCTGCCAGTGTGAACGGGCCTGGGTAGCGGCCTGCACCTTCACCCAAATTTTGACTCGTCTTTACCCAGGTGACAATGCGTTTGTCTTCACTGCTGCTGCAGCCATAAATTGTAGCCGTCCATACACGGGACCAAGACTGGTTTCACTATGAGCCTCTTTGGCGGTTTACAGGTTAGTGTGACAGCAGGTGGTCATGCTGCGCTCTAAGAACAGACAAATATTCAGGTAGAAGTGGAAGTGCATTGGATCAAGTCAAAACAGGTGTAACCAGTGATGGAAAGTAACTAAGTACTTTATTTAAGTACAAATTTGAGCAATCTTCACCTCTAGTCCACAACATTAGAGAGGGGAATTTTTTACTCCACCACATTTATTTGACAGCTGTTGTCTGTTTAGATCTCCAAATTTGGTGATTTTGAGTTTTTCAGAAAAATTAAAGGATTGAGTGTTCCTTCATGGGTTGATTGAAATTTCTCCTACTTCTTTACGTGAATAAACCATTTAAAAACCCCTTCGACGATTTGAGAAATCCTTTCACACGTGGCTGAAACAGGCCTGCACTTCCATGCCTTGTGAAAAGTTGCCATTTTGGAGATACGTGGTTTTCATGGGTTAGTTATGAATTAAGGGTTTCACATGAAAAAATATGATCAGTTTATAAGATGAAACTACCGACAGTATATTGTTCAAATTCGCTCCCCCTTGACCATCTGCAACAATGAAGTGCTGCTTGCACATGAATCCATGCAATGTAAGAATAAAATGTTTGACAGTCGCAGGGTCATTTTTCTGCTTCAAGTACTTTTAATACTTGAAATTTCCAATGCAGGACTTTTACTGGAAACAGAGTATTTTTACATTGTGGTGTTCCCACTTTTACTTAAGAAAATGATGCAAATATACTTCCTCCACCGGTGCAGGCTAGTCTGCTGCATTGTATGTAGTCATAGAACGTTCATATCACAGATAATGTGGCTCAGACGCTCAAGAGTTTGTCAGGTATTTGTATTGTTCAGCATAAAGTGCAGTGATCAGCGAAGCTAAACCAAAGCTGAAATGATTGTGACTTCAGTCCTTATTATTTCTACCATGTGGTGAGCAGCTGACCAGCTTAAGCCTCCCCCGTTTTTTCACCCCCCTCTCCCTCCCTCCCCCTTTTAAAACTGTAATAAGGTGCCCTATTGTCCTATGGCAGGGTGTACTGGGGCCACGGCCGAGCCCACCCGGCTGACTGTAATTGCATAGGTGGTTACAATTACATTAATTACATATTTCATCAACACTGTTTATCCAGCCGCACGGTAAATGAAGAAGCCAAACTTTTAACTCTGTCTTTTGTTTTTGCATTTCTTGCCCCCCTCCCCTCCTCTTCCCTGCTTTTTTTTGTGTGTGTGTGTGGTTGTTTTATTAGGAGCGAGGGGAGGGGAGGTGCCAGAGGAGGAATTATGCTGAAAGTGTATGCCTTGCAACTTTTCCCCTCCCTGTTGGAAATGTTTATTTGAACAGTAAGCTCATGATTTGAATATTTGTAATCCATGCTTAAATTTACAGGCCAGATGAACTTTTTGGCACAGAATGGCAACCATAAGTAGGATTTTGAGAAAAGCTTTACAAAATTTTAAGCCATGTGCAAGGCTTATATAATTTAGAAGGGGGGAAATATGCACAAATAAAACAGGCTCTGTCTTATTTACTTTACACACGCAGAAAAAAACTGCTTCATATGGCGCCTGACGTATATATGCGTTAGCTATGTCCTTCTGTCCACACTTTTAGAAAACAGAATCTAAAGCTAACAAGCGGTTGTCGATGAATACTTGAAGGAATAAAATAGCTCCAGAGGCACAGGCACTTGAGTCGTTCTCCGGTGTTAGATGTAAATGAGCGTACTTCATATTGACTTTTGCTGGCGGGGATGCCACCCATATTGTAGGCCGGTTGGTGGGTGGGTCGCCCCGGCGAGTGGCAGAGAGTGATAGAGAGAGGACGGGGGAGAGAGGTCGCTGAGGCGGGCAGAGAAAAGGAAGGCTTTCTTAAATGATGCTAATCAGTCCGGAGGGGCCTGGCCCTCTCTCCCTCATCAGCCTGCTGTAATTCAGATGTGCTGAGAACCTGGAATTAAATGTGTCACTGTGAGACGTGTGTGTGTGTGTGTGCTCTCGTGCATGTGCGTATGTGTGCGTCAGCCTCTGTTTGCCTTGCGTCCACTTGTGTGTGTGTGTGTGTGCGTGCGCGCTCACAGGGTGTTTAGGGGTTAAGTAGAACCAAATTAGTCGATGGGAGAACTAACAGCAGCAGTAGCTTTCTGTGTGGCTACTTCTTGGTGAATGTCAAGATGATTTAGCTGCTCTTCTGCTCGCCGTCTGTCTCTGAGCACTGGCCCTCCAATCACCGCTCTGAGCTGTCTGTTTTGTGGCCTTCCGTGCAACAAATGAATATTAAATCTGCACTGGGCAACTTCACACACTGGCAAGAGGTTGCCGTCTGAAATATGAGCACGGTGAAGCCCAGAAATCCTGCAAGGTAACATCAGTAAACCCTCGTCTTGTGTAGTGTGAGCGGACAGTGAAGGAGGTGCTGCACAGAGAACAGCTTCTGCTGCTTTTATTTGTTCAGGTGCTTTCTGAATTTCATCTGTCTTAATAATTCAGTGGGGGACTCTCTTCACTTTTGCAGCAACTGCATACAGCTTTATGTATATATGTATATAAATATAATCAAAATCATAGAGCTTTAACTCATACAGATAACACTAGATCAGTGCTGACCAGGGCTGGGCCAGAATATTCCTGTACTGGTGCTAAAATTCCACCCAAGTTTATCCTTTCTTGAACCTCACACTGAGGTACAGGAACGTGTTGTTTTAGACAAAAGCATTTTTTTTAATTTCACCATAGAAGCTAAACTTTGTGAACGTTTTTTTTCCATACACAAGCAGCTGTGCAAGAACTTCAACAAGGAAATAAAATAGTCTAAAATGGGCACAATGATGAATTGAATCAGGAACTGTCTGATCAAGAAAAGAGTTTGAATCTGAGCAGGTATTAAATGTCAGTTCTGGTCTTTACTAAAAACACACTGTTCGATAACCAGCTCCAGCGTTGATGGGTGTGAGCTCGCAAAGGTGTCTGTGTTGTCTTTTTTGCCAGCGAAGGGTGTATGTGTGTATTCTTGCTAACATATTGTGTGTGTGTATGTTAGGAGGGGTGTGGGGGTGCGAGTGTGTGTGAGTGTGTGTGTGTGTGCAGGGACGCCAGTTGGGCTAACAGCTGAATCATGGCTCAGCCGCTGCCCCTCGTAGTCCTTGGCAGTTAGCGGTGTGAAAAAGCCTTCTCTTTGAGGGCATTATATAGATTAATGTGCTGTGCCTCAGGCAGAGACACACACACCTCGCCAGGGAGGGATCCTGACCGTGTGTGTGTGTGTGTGTGTGTGTGTGTATTGTGTGCATTGGGGTGGTGTTAACAAGAGACTAGGGGAAGGTACCGTGAGTAAGCTGTGCGTGTGTGAGTGAGAGAGCACAAAAAGGAGAGAGACAGAGAAAGAGGCTTGGGTGGCATTCAAATATATTCTTGGTGAATTTTTGAATGATTTTTTGATATATTTTTTATGATTTTACACTTGCTTGTGGTGGAAAAGTTATTCCGTGATAATAGAAATTATGCAATAGATGACACATTTGATCATAAATAAGTAATGACAGTGTAAAGTGTAAAAGATTTCACTCATAGCCTGGGCTTCTGATGCGGCTCTACCTGTTTATTTCGCTTCTTCAACCCAGAAATGTTGCTAAATTCACAGATATGAGCGTGCACCCCTCCTTTATGCTTGATTGAACTATAAGTCTGTGGGCATTAAATGCACTGGAACACTTCAAAAATGAGGTGAAATCACTTTTCATACACCTAAATCTACATGTTTTGAGGCTGCTGGGTGTCTGCAGGGGCATCTGGGGAGTCGATAGCTTTCCATCAAGGTATTTTTATGTGAATCAGTGGGGTGTTTATGAGGCCTGGGTGACCTGAGAGGGCAATCGTCTGGCCCAGTGACTCACTCTCTTCTTTATCTTCTCTTTCTCTCTGTCCCACACTGTCTTACCCCTCAGCCGAATCAGCTCTCAGCTTAGGGTGTAGCCGAGCTGATATACAGTATCACAACAAATACATACAAATGCCACAGCTGCTGGAAGCAAATGCAAATGGAAAAGTACAACACTGCTCCAGCTGAAGTTAAAGCAAAAACCTTGTAGGGGTAAACAGGATCCTTTCAAGGCTTCCCTCTTTCTCTCTGTTTCTTTCGCTCTCTTGGGTTTCATGATTGCTCATGTTTTTTTTTGTTTTTTTTTGTTTCCCGTTTTCTTATTTTCCTCACTTTACCCCTTCGCTGAGAAATATGGGGGAGATTTTCCTTATCAGGATTTTAGCACATTCTGTTCAAGGTTAGGCACATCTGTTGTTTTGTGTATGTGCTGGTGCATGTGTGTGAAAGCGTGTGCACGTGGCTGTAAATTCTGAGATTATTCATGTGTGATTTTTTTTTTTCTTTTTGCCTCTTTGACATGTACTGTAGCTGCATGGTCTTGGGACACATAAGTGTACATACATGCACACGACTGTACATACATGTCCATATATGTCAGGGTATGCACATGTGCGTGTGCTCATGTGGAGTTCTCTCCAGCCAGCGGTCTAAATAACCTACTTTTGTCTGACAACGGCATCAAGTCGTGGAGGTGCACATATGCAGAAAGCTACTTGGAAAGGCCTCCTCGTAGCTGTCAGCTTTTATTATGCGCTGAGGTGTCATGTTTGTTAGGAAGCTGAGTGCAGATGGCAGAGTGGAAGAAATGGATCACTAATTTTAACAATGATTAATGAACAGAGATGGAAAATGAATTACATCGGACTATTGGAGGCAAGGAATATTTTCTCTGAAAATGTTAACTTCGGCTGCCAGGCAGCCGGCCGTGTTGTGGGAGTATATTGAGGAGGGGTAGGGAATGTGTGTGTGTGTGCGTGTGTGTGTGTGCGCACGCACTAAGGTGCAATTTTTCCCCCCGCATCTTTTGTAGAATCAACACTTCACTGCTCTTGCCTATTACTTTACTGCTCGCCTGCTTAAACACTGCCGGCTTTATACACATTGTTTTTTTCCCCTTATGTGTATTGCACTACCAGTTAAGGTACACACTCTTTAATAAGGTAAACACAGGAAAGGTTAGACTGTCTTAAAATGTTAGCTATTTCCATTACTCTGCTTTGATATCAGTTCATAGATGTAGCAGATTCCATCAAGTGTCAGTAGCTTTGGCTGGGGGAGAACCTGAGTCTCTCTGCTTGTGAATGTGGTATAATTACAACATCATTTTTTGTTTTTTCCAGAAAATCAACCTGATCGATTTGAGTTTTTTGATCTACCGATGGACGCCTCGTCAATCACATTTTATCAACGTGTTCGTGCAAGCTGCATGCGACAGAGAAAACCAGCGTGTTCACCTTTCATACATCAGTATAACGATATCATATGGCAGTGCGAAAAGCAGATGTGACATTCCTCATTGCTTGTGATCTGAGAGGAGTTCCTTATAGTTTCTCCTCTCTTCCTATCACTTTCTTTCCTTACAAAAGACAACCTGCCTCTGTGTTCCCCCTCCACCCCACCCATCATCCTGCCTGCCTGCATTTGTGTCTCTTTCAAGGTTTGTCTGGTGGGCGGTAGGTGCAACATGGTTTAATAGGTAGATGTGAACTATTTTGAATTTAATTAAGGGCCTGATGGGAAATACGTAAAGGGAGAAAACAGAGCAACTTCTTGCGACGCTGTGTGTGTTTGTGTACATGTGCATGTGTGCGCAAGAGAGACACCGGGAGAGAGGGAGAGAGAGAGATCTCAGGTTACGGCAGCATATGCTAAGCACTCAGAAAACATACACAATGCCTTTGGTGAACAAGGTAGTCGGTGTGCCCTTGGGAGCCAATTTAGATTGTGACTTAAGGCAATGTCGTGGCTTTGTGTGTGAGTGTGTGTGTTCTCTGTATGTGAGTGTGAGTTTTACTCTTGACGCTCCATTGAAACAGTAGCAGTGGCTTGGTCTGGGTGGCCCCTCCTGCAGACCCTCCACATCTGTGTCCCCCCCAACAACCCACCCCCACCCCCCCCAACTGCAGCCCGAGCCAGCTTCTCCATGCCTGGCTGCCTCTCCACATCCACAATAGCCATGAGAGTTAGTTAGCCCCGCACTTCTTTGCCAGTCATAATTTTAAGCAATAATGTGCAGCATTAATAAAGGCTCACGGAAAAAAGAGCGCCACCTACAGAAACCCGAGAGGAGAAGAGCATTGTTGCTCACGCTATGACTGTCAGAGTGCATTGACAGCCAACGTTTAGCATTAATTTCATTTAATTCAGATTTCAGCAAACATTTGAAATGTCACAAAAAAATGAAAAGTAAATTAGGCGCAGTTTAGTAAGACAATTAGCTTCTTCAACAAAGAGCAAAGCGTTCTAACTTTTTCTGGTTTTCCACCTTCATTCGGCATAAACCCTTTGGCAGGGTTTGGTAAATATATCCTCTATAATGTCAGAAATCACGACTCATGTCAAGTGAAAGCCAGCTGCTGTTCAGTTTCTGTATCTCTCTCTGTGAGGCTTCAGCTCAAATGCCACTCACTGAGTTCCGTGCTACTTTAAAGGGGAGTGGCAGTCTTTCACTTCACATACTTTGTGTTGGCTTGATTATTTTTCTGGTGTTAAGCAGCTGGGCTTCAGGACTGGATCAGATAACATCCTCTGCTGTGCTGCGTAGGCTCCTCTCACAGCTTTCTGCTTATGAGAACAAAGCTTTCTGATTTTTTTATTTTTTTTCTTACAGCGCCGTATTTTAACTCTCGCATGATAAACCTCGCGCATCTCAGAACGCGTCCCAGTGCGATTCTCTCGTCTTGAACTGGATATTACAGTGTCAAATTAAAAAGTAATAATAAGAAAATGAAAAAAAAAAAGTAAAAGGCTGATACACACGCGCGATTAAAGTTCATATATTTGTTACTCCGGCATGTGTAAGTGACATCACGTCCTCACAGGAAGTCCTGAGGAAAAATAAAGATGGGGGAGGGGATCAGCACACAGTGTTTTAATGGGTATTTCTCTTCTGTCAGTGTGGCAAACTTGTCAAGCTTCAAATGTGGGTGACTGTGAATTTCCTGGTGTGTGTGCTTTGTTTACAGGCTCTTGTCGTCCCACCTTCTGTGGAGCTGTCGGCACTCTTCCTGACATCCGGCGTTTCGTTGGAGCGGTGGCAGTCACACAGGTACGATCACACTGATTGATCACGGGAAAGGGGAGGATATTAAAGGTGTCTGTCACACTTACACACCCGTGCATGAATCTTTTGTTTTCATTGAAATCTTTGTTTATCCGGGGGAAAGTCAATTGAGCGTGCACTTGTTAAGCGGTGCCACGCTTCTCCGTCACACTGCTGAGACGTTCGTATCTGCGAGCTGCCCAGCAGCGTCTGTTGGTGGGTCAGCGGCTCACACTGAGTTCCACAAAGTTAAGTTAGTCATTCACAATCGTCACCTGGGTCTCTTCAATCTGCCAACAAATAACACGACTTTGCATTGCATACTTCAGAGTCCAGTGTTGTGCGCAGGTGATACGCCAGCCCTTTCCATTACTGACTTTCTCACGCTTTGTATTACGTCACATGACTTTTTTTAATGCGTGGAACACATTTGCTCCCCGCAGAAGTTAATGGGAAGGATCGACGTACCGCCTGCAACCAAAACTGGGCTTTGCCGTATTTGAATGTGTTGAAGGTGAGAGCGGAGCTGAATTGAAGAGACTGGGCTGAACAGATGAATGGACGTCCTTCCAGGAACAGACTGTTCAGGCCTCCGTCACACAGAGCATGAATGTATGCTCACACTGAATGGAAATGTGACTTACTGACTGTGTGGAAGGTTGGGTGGATGTAGGGTGCCACCACATTCACCTATACATTGCAAGTATTGAACACTCATCAGTGAGTGAGGGAATGTGTTTGTCCTGGGGTTTAGGCCACATACTGAACGTTAACACCTCTGGCAGCAGGAAGACTGCAGGGTACGTCACAAACTGGCACCTAAATAGACACCTTTCACCCATGTCACTGCTGCTGGTGCGAGTTAGCGTCTTCCGAATCCCTTATTGAAACTGACCAGGTTTACTTTCAATATTTTAAAGTCACATTTTAAAGTCAAAAAATCATTTCAGATCTGTGATCACCTGATGGCAGCTGAAAAAAGCAGCATTACAGTTTTCATTGTAGCCTACTGAATGTTCACAACCTGTAGCTGCAACCTGAAAATGAGACGAGCAGCAGAAGATCTGAAAAGTTGATTAAACGTATCTGACACATTGAAATAACAGCTGTGGCCTACTTACTTTTACCATCTCATTTTTACTAGCTGCTCGCTCTAAGTACGGGATGTCCAGATGCAGAGCTGTTGAGACGATTACTTTGAAATATCAATTTGGTGTTCATTCAGGATTGACTGTGAAATTCTCCTGAAGTTGGCATGATGCAGTCAGATTATTTCTAAAAAACATTTGTCATTCTAGAAGCAAAATCCATGGTCGATGCTGGCTTAGTAAAAAACTGGATGGAAACAAATGTGAATATTTGTGGAAATGTTCTTGCTTGTTAAGTAAAAAGTAAAAATTTTGGTGTCCTCTGTTCATCCAGAAAAAAGTAGCACCTAGCTTCATGAGCGCAAAGAGTTGAATCAGGAGGAAAAAGCTAGCCTCTGCACAAAGAAGAAGAAAAAAACAGGCTAGGAGATATCACAGCTGTGTGATATTAAGGTCTAAAAGGCGAGTCTAAAATATGGAAGATACAAAGTGGAAATAGGCTAGCTGTTTTCCCCTGCTCCCACTCAATGAGCTAAACGAGTCCGGATGTGTGTTTGACGAATCTCTTCACTGAACGCACAGAGAGAAAAACCATCTCTGATCACCTCTGCTCCAGCTTATGGACAATAAGCAAGAATGTGCCACCAAAAGTTGAAGTGTTCATTTGAAAATGCATTTTTAAAAACGTCATAAATGTCATGATTTTTTTGGTGTGTGTGTGTGTTTGTGTGTGTGTGTGTGTTATACTGATAAATGAAGACACAGTTTGATCCAGGGACACAAACTAACAGCATATAAATATAGTAACTTCATGTGACTTTTGAGGAATTAAGTAACGAGTACCAATAATAATAATAATAAGATATATATTGATATTCAATATGGATTTTGGTGTTTTTTTTGGTTGTTCTTTATATTCATTATTAAATCCAGTCTTCATTATAAATCAACTCTAAGCTTCCCTCTACTCTAAATTTCCTAAACTGTCGAATCTTACAGCAAGAGATACTGTCCCCTTCAACTGTCCCCTTCCATTGTTTTTGTATCGTTATTATGTCACTTTATACGTATAAAAAATATATAATGGCAGGTGTGTCTTTAAAATGAAGTGAATATGCAGCGCATACCAATAGATTTTTTGATGACGCTACTCACCTAAGTGTATTAGCATGCACGCTGGACAGAGCTATGTAACATAAAATAAACATGGTGCCAGTCTTTTCATGAGCAATAATGCCCCGCACCACCACCACAAAGCCGCACACACACACACACACACACCGCCTGTCAAAAAGCCACGACGCCGTCAATTCCTCTCTATGTAGCTCAAGGAGACAATTAGCAAACAGAGGTGACATGGTAAACAGGTGCAAGCCATTATTCCCGGAGCTGGAGGAGCGTGGCCACCACATCTCTCATGGTGATGGGCTGTTATAGTGTGTGTACTGTATGTGCATCTCAGTGTGTCAGTGAGTGATGGGAGATCATATGACAGGTATAAGTGAGGGATATATCTGCTTTGTGGGGTTAGGATGCTTCTTCCTGCCTGGTTGTCTGTAATCAGCGCGTCATCATCATCATCTTTCCCATTGTTGTTTCTCCCTCTTGGTCTTTGGCACCTCGCATTCGTCTCCTTGAATCTATACATGTCCCTCCAGCACCGCTCCCCTTCCTTTTCTTGCTCTTTCCGATAACTACTCTTACCACTCTCGCTTCTCTATGTTATTTTAATTGGTAAAAGACCGTCATCCTGAGAGCTGGCTTCCTGAGAAACAGAAAATAAGATGAGGGGGTCAAGCGGGTTTGTAAAAATTGATTGCTCGAAAAGTGCTAATCAATGGAAACCTTTTCTCTTGAAGCTGGAAAATTCATGTTATAACGTGTATTATAAGATTCAGAGCAGCAGGGATTAAACATATATGGCAGCTGTCCTCTTCTGGGCAAGCTGAGACAGCGGCCTGTCTGAATTATCGCCCTGCATTCACATATGCCTCGCCGAAGTGAAAAATGAAGACACGTTTAACTGCAAATGTAACATTCAGATGATATCATTTTAGATCATATCAGATTTCACACTCCACACACCGATATTTGGTCTTCGTGCCTTAATAAAAATAATGTGATTCTACATTTCTCCAGTCAAACTGTGCCGTGGTAATGGTCTGTTGTTTTGAAACACATTTTGCCGGCTGTAGTTTTATTAATCAAATATAGCATGGGTGAGTCATGTCGTTTTGGCTTGTGTCATATCGGAGGTATGTGCCACAGATTTCCCTCATATTGGAAGCAGAGCTAACACATGCTCCCCTTGATGCATTCTCACACCATTTCTCACACAAAGCGCTCACACACAAACTTGCAAAAGCATACACGCACGCACGCACACACACACACACACACACACACGAATGACTTATATAGAAGGAGATTCATAAACAGACATGCTCACACATACTGTACACGCGGACGAGCGTTTGCAGACACAAACAGCCAAACCTGCTGCTGGAAAAAGGGAAAACGGCAGTTGCTTCTAATGAAGCAGAGGCCTAAAGTAAAACCTAAATGCATTTACAGAAGGACAATACTTTAGTAGAGGTTTGAGGTACTTGTACTGTAGTATCGTGCTCTTCACTCCACCACATTTATTTGACAGCTCTAGATAGTAGTTAGTTTGCATGTTAAGGTTTTACATACAAAATGCATGATGCATAAAATATGATAGAGGGGTCATTCTGCTGAATAATTGATGCTTTTGATACTTCAAGGAGGCCTGGGTGTTTTATGAAAATATCTACTTTAGCTTAGGTGAAATCTGGAATGGCTTTTACTTGAAACAGAGTATTTCTATATTTTACTTTTGCCACTTTTACTTAAAGATCTGAACGCTGCCTCCACCTCTGACCTTTACAAAAATAAGAAACTCCTAAACTAAAGGCGCATTTTATAAAGGTTTGTGGTTAAAAAGAAAAGATGTGACACAATGATAATCCCAGATACCTTCAAATTATGTTTATCTTATCTTTATCTTTCCTATAGGTATAGGTCGGTACTAATTTGTGCTTGTGCATCTCTGATCACGGCTTTTACTCCAACACAGCTCTTCTTCTGCCTGCACTTTGGACTATTGAGGATAGTGGAGAAACAGGTGTCACATCCACTTTCACTAAACTCATTTCTTGTTTGTTAAACTTTGAACCAATTCGGGTCCAGACAGAAGCATTTTTTTTATTTTCATATTTTTAAATTCTGAGTGACGTACACTAAAACCTGACATTGATCCCCCTGCTGGAAATATCACATCACGCAAACTACAAAATGTCACCTGCACTCCATTTTAGGGTGCTTTTTTCCCCCCCATAAAACGGCATAAAAACAACAGCAAAAGGTGCAGGGGTGGCGGGTGGAGAGGGGTCAATTTTCCTACAGTTTCCTCTTCAGTGTTGTTGGGTAAAGATTGTCACTGCTGTGCGGCACTCTACCCCGCTGGTATAAATAAGACATGATTGGCATCACAGCAGAAGAAAAACTCTCTCTCTCACACTCTGTCTCTCTCTTTATCTCTGTCTCTCTCTCTGACAGCCTTCATTTGCTGGAGGAGTGGCAGACTTGGTGGGAGTTAATGATTATAATTATTTCCATTTTTTTATTTCTTTTTTTTTTTTACATTGTGGGATAATTATTTAAGAGGTTCGTGTAGTCATTGTTGTAATCAGTAAAGAGAGATTACAGAAAATCCGCATGCCAACAGATGGCACTTGGCTGTTGTTGTTGCTTCATATTAAACCCAGTGCAGCACGCTCAGTAGCAGGCAGGCAAGAGTGAGGGGACAATCAGAAAGGGCCAAATTACAAAACAATTTGTCCTTCATCATAAATCAATTTATCATATCACTCCATCCCAGAGAAGAGAAGGAGTCAAAAGTAGTTTGCGTTGCGTGTGTGTTCAATCCCAAACCAGCCATCCCACCAATGCACTCATCTTCCCAAAGTGGTGGGGGTTTTGGGGAATGGTTGGAGTTTACAACGAAGCCCTTGAACACAACGCACCAGAGAGCCTCAGCCCCATGACTTTATCTATTAACACCACAGTGCGCCGCCCTGATCGTTCACACGCAACCCAATTCACAAAGAAGGTCAGCCCGTGTTGGCCGTGCTCCTCTGGGACACCGGCTGCTTTAACCACCTCCTGCACTGCGAGCTGCTGTCACTTTCACTCTGTGCCCGCGCTTGCATATTATTTCTGTTGTTTAATTTTATTTCTGTTCATGTATTTCTATGTATATCTTGGCTGGTGAGAAAGAAAGAGATAAATACAAAGTGAGAGGAGGGCACTTGCTATCCAGTGTCGGGGAGCAGGAGGAGCACCAAGGCCGCTGGCCTACATTCCTGACTAATTGTATAATTGGAAAAGCTCTCCAAATGAGCAAGCAAGCCCCCCCCCTCAAACCCCCCTCACCAACCACCTCACCCCTACTCACTTAACACCCCCCCCCCACACACCCACACACGCACGGCCTTCAAAGCAAATCACAAAAGAGCATTTTGGGAATAATAATAATTTCAAAAAGCGTCCATTATTAATCCCACACACTAGCATCCCTGGCAGCAGCAGCTAGGCTGGTTAGCAACAGCACCCCCCCCCCCACGCGCACACACACACACACACACACACACACACACACACACACACACACACACACACTCATTAAGTACTTAGCTATCTGCTGGTGCTGTACTGGTGTTAGATAAAGTTAAAAGGTGAGTAAACGATCATGCCCAGTGGGAAACTTGTTCATTCAAATTCAGATTTTCTGTCTTAAAATATTCTTTCCCAAAGAAAGATAAACCCTTGATGCAAAAAAGTCTTTTTTTTCATAATAACTCATAAGAAGAGAACTTTTTCCACAGGCTCTAAAGTGGACTCGCTGAACTAAACTAGATTTCATGTGTAAAATCGGTGGACTTCACAAATCTTGTTGAAAAGGTTGAAAAAAAAAACAACTTGTGCACACTTTCTTTTCATAGATAATATTATGCCCAATATAGGATGACCTACCTGTGTGCTGCGTTAGTGCTCCTGTTTTACTGTTAGTACTGGAGCTCATGGTCAAATTGGATTTCCTGATTTATGGCCCCTGCCATGCGCCGTTCATTTCCATGGCTACTGAAGGAGGGGGCGAGGGAGGGTGGATGATTTCTGAGGTCGACAGTGGTGTCTAACGGGATTGCGGGGTGCCGTTAAGACGAAGCCGTTAATTAATGCTATTGATCAGCAAAAAAATAGAGGCAAATGTGATTTGCATACAGCCAGAGTGATCAATGCATTAACCGATTTTTTTTCTCCCCTCTCTGAAATCTGATTTCCTGAGTTTTCAAAGTGAAAGAGAGAGAGTTCAGACTAATGTGGATCGATCGGGCCTCTCTCAGACAAGAATACAAAGCATTTTATTAGCCGGTGAAGGGTGAAACATACCGGGAGAGAAGACGCAGTTTGAAGTTGGGTTATGTATTTATGTCTCATTTCAACAAGACAGAGATTGCCATCTTGTGCCTTTACATATTCCTTATCGACACCGTCATATCCCCCTCCCCAACAGAAGGGGTACAGAAAACATGGTAATAAGGTGATATTTCTGCAGGGCCAAACAAAATCTGTTTTCTAAAAGGCAACAATGTAAAAAGAAAAAACATCGATGACAGTAACAACGGGGGCATGGAAAAAACAAAAACACAAGAGGTGTTAAAAAAGCAATATGTTGTTTGTTTTTTTCCTCCTTTCTCTCCCTCTCTGTCAAGAGCAGCTTATTATAGCGTATTGATTTATAAAGCTTTAAATGTGATCCTTCATGTCCAAGTCAAGGGCAGGGAGTGAAAGAGAGAGAAGAGAGGGAGGGAGAGAGAGAGAGGAAGAAAGGGAGCGCGAGACGGAGAGAAAGAAAGACGAAGGCGAGGGGAGAAAGGCGTCTGGAGACGGATAGAGATAGAAAGAGAGCGTCCACGACATGGGGAAGTGACAGCAAGGCATTTTCAGAGCCGCTCTGGAACACAAAAGGGTAATTGTTTTAGCCCAGATGTTGCTTTCGCACAACAAGCAGGATACAATGTTCCTACTGAGCTGATGAGCCCAATCAGTGAAATGATTAAAAATTGATTTTGTCCCTGTAATTACAGTATGTAAACTACTTAGCCGGGATTGCAAAGGAAGTGATTTTCTAATTACGTATATACTCTGGTGTCTAATGATTGGTTTTTTGAAGTAATGAAGAGAGGGTCCTAACGACTCCACTGTGTTCTGTTGTTGAAGGGAGAAGGCTGGAGAAGGGGAGTGTGGGGGGTGGTTGGGGGGTGGGGAGCATCGTTAGGGCAAGACAGCAGGCTTGGATACAAAAGGGGGATGAAAATTGAATTTTTGCCAGCCAGTGCTAGCACGCTAACACGGGGCCCCTGTGTTCGTTTGCATGGGATCTGGAAGCTAAATGGAGGCTGTGACTTCTCATGGGGGTCGCCAGGCCCGGCAATCTGGACTCTGCAATTATAACCTCAGGGGGGTTAGGGATTCAGGACATCACACATGCATAGGAGAATTAACACTTGTGCTGGACACAAGCGCGCAGCAGGAAGCATATAGCTCGGCCCGTCTGTATACGTATTTTACCAGGTTTCACTCAAACAAGCATGTAGCTTCTGATAGGGAGCAGCTCTTTAGGATTAGAGCCCACAACTGAAATCAACCCTCAACGATGCAACAGTTGTGTGGCTGTGTCCCTTTAGAAACTGGTCCAGAAGGTACTACACTGACCCCTCACTCATAAGCAAGAGGACCCCAAGATTCTTTTTGTGTGTCAAGCTGCCGTTTCCAAAGATAAAACTTGAACACCCTTACGTATGCTCACTTTTAGTCTCCGAGCCAGTGTTTTAGAACGTGTTAGCATGTTCGCTACCTCCCAAATACGAAAGCACCTTCTGTTTTACCAAGAGTGCATGTGTGCCACGCCATTGAATGCGCCTTAAATGAGTATTATGGGGAAATTATCACTTTTGTTACTTTTGGAAACAAAAACTTTTTGGCGCTCTGGCCGCCATTGTCGTAGCTTCCCCATGGATTCAGGCTGCTCACGGTCTGGCACCTGGTTGCTATCTTTTTACGAAGGCCCGACGTCACCTGTGCGCTGTTTTTGGCGGGGGCTACACACCCACTGCCCAAAAGATGCAGCCTAGAAAAGTCCCAGCTGCAGCAAAATAATAAGAAAATAAGAAAATCCAGTCTCTGTAAATAAATACACTACCACACACTTCTAGTGGGTTGCAAGTCATGATGTCACGATGATTGAGAGGGATTACTTTTTGTGTCCATACACTATGTGTGTTTTTTTAGGAAAATCTTGCCTAGTTTACCTTTAGACTTTCCAACATAATGGTTGAACATATAATAATCTACATAAAAAACACTTAATTATCAACCCATGCTTGTGTTATGGAGTTCAATCCTCACTCACCTCTGACAGCATTGCTTTCAGTGTAAACCTCTGTGAGATCTCCAGATCACAGTGACAACAGATGGTTATTCTTTAACATGCATTCACAACAGAACAATCAAATTTGCTAATTTTTTCCCCGACCATGTTTGTGGCTCTGGTTCGGTATCACTGAATTTAGTGTTTGATCATAAACTCCAAGAAAAAGAGAGCGGGCCCCTCATTGCTGATAATAATCGATCTTAGAAGTTAAGAGCGTTTTCTAAGAGTGTTTCTGCAAATGCTCTTAAATTTCTTGATACATTTCCCCAGGCAGTGCTTAGGAACGAGTGCATGTGCGTGCCATCGAGAGCTTTTTAATGTCGGCTGTTCGTGGTGCTAAAGATGATACTGAATACACTATAAAGTAACTTTGCATATATAACTGTCTGTGAGCCGTGCTATATCTTAAAAATGCATACATCACAAAGTGTAGGTGCTGTAAATGACACAGAAAATGATTTATACGAGGAATTGTTCAGTATGAAAACAAAGCTTAATGTGCAGAAAGCAGTTTTCAACTTTCAGCTTGCTGCCCTGAGTGGAGCTAAATCTGAGAAAGTAAACTTTGTCGTAAAGACTAATTTATCTGCGGCTCCAGGCAGACCTTACTCACATCAAACCTAAAATGAAACAGTACCTCCTCCTATAAGTTTCCTGAATACGCAGGTCATACTGTGAATGCCACTCTCATCATTTCTGTATCAAACCTGCTGTGTGTCAAACGTCACTGAACGATGAACACCAGCGTTTATGATAAAAGTATCGACACGAAAAGTGAACTGAAACAACGAAAGCTTTCGGCTCCTCTTGCAGTTTCTGGAGCTTAAGATGCTCTTACCCTCCTCAGAGTGGAAAGGAGTGTCTTCAGTTACGATGCTTTTGGGGTAAACTCCTTAAGCTCAAGAAGGTTCATAACGTGGATTTTATGATCATCTTCGCCTTCAGATCCTTTTGGGAAACAGAGCCCAGGATAATGACTGAAATCAAGATTTCAAGAACAGAAAGCATTTTAATTAGGGTATGTCATTTTCAGGCTGGTGCACAGAAAGTGGGTGGATGCTAAATCCACTCGTTTGTGCAGGAAAACATCTCCTTCTCTTGTTTCTCCACCGCTAGCCTGTCTTTTCTCGTCAACCACAACTTGGCGAGCCACCAAAGATGCGACCTTTGACTTGGGTTGTAAATAAGAATCAACCGTGGAGTCTGGTATGCAGCGGTATTGTGGCGAGGCACGGAGACAACCAAGGAGTCACTCTATCAGACAGGGAATATAGAGATAAACTTACAGGGTCGCAGAGCACATAAAGAGCACATAAATCATATCGCACAGAATGAGTCACTGCTGCACTCTCCCTTCTTCTCTGCTCTTAACATATCTGACAAAGCTGAATGTATTTTCTTATCCTTATCGTCTGCTCAATATGTAATTATGACTTTGTTCATTTATGTTTTTAAAGAATTTTTCTGGAGAAATAAAAGGACCTGAGCCAAGCCTCTGATTATTGGGAAGGGAAAGATCTGTGGTTTTTAGTTCCTTGGGAACATTAATAAGTGACAGAAAGCTAGATTAAGAAAGCTGGGATGCGGCTAGAAAGAAGAACGACAAAGCTTTGAAATGCTGCCAGTATCACCAACTGCACTCTTCCGACACAGCTGATTGTAAGAGAAGCCGATAGCGCAGACGGCGTAGGCCTTTAATAATTCATTTAGTTAGGCTATGATCTATCATTTTGTACCTTTTGACATGCGATATTGAAATTTAATATTGCATCAATACAAATGATATATTGCCAGTCGTCAGAAGAAAGGATGTGGATTACAAAAAGATGTCTGCAAATGTCTTTTCACTCGTTTCTCTCTTTCCTCTCCAAAGCTTCATTGTACTCCAGTAGAAAGGCATGAGAGAAACATCTGTCCCCCCTCTTTACTCCCGGCTTTGATATGTGTGTTTAAAAAAATGACAACTTAAAATGCTCAGGGAGAAAGTCTCCTGCTCAAACCAGAGTCAAGAGAGGCTTGGGAAGGAGGGAGAAAAGCGGGGGGCAGAGGGGGATGAGAAGCAGACGGAACATGACAGCAGTGGCTGAGGGAGACGTCACACGTTGTCAAGGTCTTTGACATAACTCTTTAGTGCGGTGAAATCCCACAGGCGATATTCAGGCTGCGAGCGGAGCGTTAGGTGCTGGGAACCAAAGGCTGCTGTTGTGGTGTCAGTCTAGCCTGACTCCCAGACTGCTTCATGTACGCAGTCTGCTCACTGAGATAGGGATGCATCGATAGCAGCACTGGCTGATGTCAGTCTGAAGTAGATTATACGTGTCAGAGGATTTCCTCTCCACTAAATGCTGCTACCGAGGGAGACAAGGGGGGAAAAAAGAGTACATTTTCTACTTTTTCACATATAGACGATAAAGAGGTTGAGATTCCCATCATTTTCCAGTGATGCCACACTTATAAAAGAAGCTTATATCAGTGTTGCTGTAGACCGGTCATCACTCTGGGTACAGAATTTGTATACAGTCCTTTCTGGATTACCTGCAGATGGCATCTACAGTGTGGTTAAAGTTAGGGAAAGATGATGGCTATGGTTAATAACAGTGACACACGGTATACATGCCCATCCACCACACCACCACCTCGTGTTTTAGCACTAAGCATCGACATTACACGTATATTGTAATCCTGAGGGCCACAATGGTCCAAAATTCCCATGATTCCCAGGATACTGGGCTGGGTAAGAAGTCTGTGAGGCCTGGGGTTAAAACATCACTGTATAATCAAACTGTGATTCATTTGTCTCGCCAGTGTAAAGACCTACGTATCAATAGATTTGTGCATCATAATGTATGAAACTGTATTTTCAGTTTTTATGATGAACTTTGCCTTTACCAGGATTTATCTTGTGACCTGAGTTTTCGTCACTAGATATCAGCCGAAAACCGCTCTGAGCTTGCCAGAAGTTAGCTCAACCAATCCACTAACTATAGGAAATGTTTTAAATGGCGATACAAGCAGCGCTATATTTTCTCTTTTCTCTCCCACTTTGAAGCTCCTGAACTCTGTGAGCATATTCTTAAACAAGGATGTAAAGACCTGCGTGGTCCATTTCATGGCTGTTGTGTTAGTGACATTTGACAGTTTCTCCCAGAAGAGTTGATGGGTTTTTCCAACTCTAAAGCCTAAAGCACAGTCCTCTGACAGCCCAGCAAGTGGTGCATTCATCCAATCAGGTGCAGCACTGGTATTCCTTGTGTGTTGCTTTGAAATATTTTGAAAGTAAATTTTCAGTGCTTTGAGAGCTTTAAATTGAATTTGTAAATTTAACCACAGCAAGCTGCATGGCTAGACACCTTACACCTTACATCTCTGAAGTCGAGCGAAGTAATCTTGCTGTGCTGTTTCGTGTTTGAACGCATCTGTATTGCTAAAAAAAAGAAGCGAAGCCGTGCGTGAGAGCTGCACTAAACTGCTGCAGACATGCTTGGTGTGAACGCATCCTAACACCGCTTCATCACCATCCACTGACTGCCCATGTCACACTGTTGTAAAAAAAATATGGCTTGTGATGGGCTTGATGATTACAGATGACGGCGTTGATGATGATAGTGATGCTGTCAGTGGCAATAATGATTACAACAATATAGAAGGTTGTCATTACAGTGATGCTCGGAACCATTCTTCACTAGTGAATTATTGCATATTCAGCACAGATACACCTAGCTTTTACAGCTCTGACGTGTTTCCTCTCTAGGTGCGAATATATTTCAGCAGACAGATCAAAATGAGCGTGTGTAATATGTGTTTCGACGGCGACTGTGACATCTTCACGCGACTTTTGGGTGAATCAGAGAAGCTGACCTGTTATTATGTGCGTTCGTGCGAACCCGTGTCACTCTTGTTCCAGAGAAGTGATGAGTGTGTGCAGCTGTGTCATTAACACCACGTTTGTCTCCGTATATTTGCATTTTTACCACTGATATACGGATGTCAATTAAACAGGGGAAGGAAAAAACAGTTTAGGTGACGATCCCCGCATGCATTTGTGAGCTATTTATAACAGCCCCTCCCTGACGTGTTCATGGCCTGCTCCTCCAAGACAACATTTGACACTATTTCCGCTGAGGTCGTCTGTTTCACGCGTAGCATTTGTTTGTTGATTGCATTGAAAAAAAAATGTTTTTCAAAAATGCGTAGTGTAAAAACAGCACATTGTTGCCGATTCCTGCACGGCTTCCAGGAATGTTGACCTTTAGCTGTGCCCTGACACCGCTCTGAACATCTAGGAAGTCTGCCATGGTTGTAGGTGTCTGGGTATGCTAACAGTGGGGAAGAAAGGCACAGTGAGAGAGAGAATTAGGTGCAGTTAGGAGGAGCCTTGGGTTGCCCTGGGTCGTGGTGTGCCTCCCTGCTCTCTGCCTTATGTCAAGGCTTTATTATTTCTCGTGCCAAGGTCCTGACCTGATACACGCTGCCTTCCTCGCGCTTTCTAGAAAGCATATTTTGATGCAACAGCTTGTTGAAAAGATGTGTAAATGCAAGACGCCCCCAAATATTGGAACATCGCTGACAGTTGCTACATGCATGGTGTTGAAAGGATTAACTGAATAGTCTGGTTGAATATTTTTGGATTGTTGATTGGACAGAACTAGAAGCATGTTTGTGTAAGACCTGTCGAACACAGAGGCGATTCAGAGTGGTTTACAGGAGGAAAATTTATTTTATTTGAATATTTAGAAACACATTAAGAACAAAACAAAAATCAGTTAAAAATAATGAAGTCAATTCAAATACATCACCTTGCTCTGGGAAATTTCTGAAATTGTATAGAATAAACAGTCAGTTGATTCTTTAAAAAATTATTGCCAGATTAATGAAAACTGATATGAATATGTCAATAATTGATAAAATCATTACTTGGGGCCCTCTTGCCATTTTTGGTGCAATTGGGAATCAGTGGAAAAACCTTCCTGATGCCACTTTGAAAGAGCTAAATAAAACATGTCCGAGTCTTCTGCTTATTCTGGTTGATGTTTGTCATGTTGTTGGCTGCCACTTTGGTTTGTCTTGAAGTCTTTGCCCGCTGACTTTCAATCTTTTCCTTCCTTCCTTCCTTTCTTCCTCGTGCCTCAGGGGTGTGTTCGGCAGGTCAACACCTCAGCGGGTGGCTCGTTGTGGGCCAGGTGACCTTTGTCTGTCATTGTTTTGCTCCTCACACCTCACCCAGGGAGAAGGGGAAGGAGCTTAGTGCCTTACACCTGCCACTGGCTTTACTGTCACAGTGCTGGGGTGCGCTTGATTGTGGTGTGCCAAGGACGGTGGAGAAGGTCCCAAATGATTTATGTACATAGCCAACAGTTGGTAGATACTAGACACCTTAGAGAGCAGATGCATATCACAGAGGCTGTGGAGACAGTGGCTTGAACCTCTGGTGGCCTTTGTGTCTGCTCTGAGCCACACTCAAACATGTCGAAAAGAACCAAAACAAGCAGCCGCTATGTAGATAACCACAACGAAAGCGACGTTAGATTCCAAATGCGATTTACGTTCCTGTGTGCAAGATAAATCAAAAGTACCTCAAGTGAGTAAGGGGATGGAGATGAAATGAAATACCCAAATGCTGCCTCCACCGGGGCCTGATTGAGTTCAGGTGGCTGGAAAGTGTCTCACCCAGGGCTAGTTGTCAGTGAAGGATCTGCTGTCTTCTAATCTGTCTGTGCTGCAGGGCTAACTGGTGAACATCGGGTGTGTTGCTTTGACGGATGTTTGTGTGCCTCCTGTGTTGCGGGGGGACGGGCCGTTGACACACTTCATATTTCAAAAGCAAGGTCTGAGGAAGAAATGAAGATTGATGTGGAAAAATGGCACGGCAGCTCATCGCCCATTCCATACATATATTATCATTTACACATACGTGACACCTTTGTGCATGTCTGTATATCTATATATACATATGCATGGGCGTGATCCAAGGCGCCACACATATTCACGTTGGGTGGGGGGGTTTCCTCTGTTATTAGAGCCATGTGATATAATTGCATTTGATCTCCAAATAAACAGGGAATCAGTCCATCTCCTTGGTGGAGATGGCAGATGTGATGGACGAGCACATTAGCGGCGAGGACAACATTAGATTTGCTCAAAATTATTGATCTTTTGTTTGTGAGCCAAGTCGGCGATAAATAACAGTGCATGGGAGATGTGACTCATTATCACCGTGCCAAAAGCCCGACAGACCTCTGTCAAAACACACTCTCCTTCCCCCCTCTCTTCCTCCTTCCTTTCATCTCCGTCACTACAAACCAATTTAATCTGTTTTTAATCCTTCCCTCTTTTCTGTCGCCGGTGCCTTTAATGCGAGGCCTCACTGTCACTATCTGATTCCCTTAAAATTTTAATCCTGCACTGATAACCCTGTATTATTACATATTACACACACACGGGCGGCAGGACACTCACACATGCATACACATATACACATGCAAATATGTACACACAGCGTTTAGTGGCTCTCTCAGTGTTTTTATTCCTTTTTACCTTCTTAGTGAAGAAAAAATCCTTTTATCACACAATGGGTAATTTATATCCATTACCAGCGTTTTCAATCCTTTTCAGCGCGGCTGTCACTGCCTTTGGCACACTCGTGATTAATGTGATCTAATAATAGTCTGCCATTATATTTCCTTTAGTAAAACATGTACCAACATCCTATTCAGCTCCACGAAATTCATTGCCCCTTAAAATATTTTTCCCCTTTCGTTTGAAAGACAAGATTGCTGTTTTTTTTCTCCATCTCGTTGCCTCCCAGGAGGTGATTATTTGTTGGGGGGTGGGGGGGGGGTGCATGAGAATGATGAGAGGTGCCATGATTCAAAGTGGTTTGTATGGATTGTGTGTGTGGAAGTGTGTGTCTGCAGGTCGGCGTGAGCGTGCGGTCCTCGCGCTGGTAGCGTAACATGGCTGCGTTGTTGAGGTTGAGAGTGGTGGTTTGGGACAGGTTCAGCTCAGGAGGATTTTAGTTTGTTGTAGAAAAAGAAAAACGTTTACATTCATTTCATTTTCACACGCTATCTTTGTGTTTTTGCTCCAAATTCAAAAAGTCATTTAAATGAAAAATGCACACATTTTAATTTATCGTATTTACAGACAGTCATGAAATTAGCTGTTAATGTTGTCCACCGTCCAAACCTCTGATCACAGATAAATCTTTTTTTTCCTTTTTTTTTTTAGAGCAGGTAGTTTGGAATGGGTGATGGAGAGGAAAGATGCTCCCCATGGAATGTGCATAGGATTAGGTGTGTGTGTGTGTGTGTGTGTGTGTGTGTGTGTATTGCTGGGGAGGTGGTCCAGCAATGGGCTCTGTTCCCTCCCAGCCGGACAGCCTGAGCCAGTCTGCCACTCATGGGGCACGTTTCAGACGGGGCGGTGCCAACGCTTACACACACACACACACACACACACACACACACACACACACAAACACGCATGCATGCATGCATGCACGCACACACACACAATCCTGGCTCCCTCCCACAAAGAGGGTTAACCCTTACTGGGTTCTTAGACTTGTATCCAGGATGAACAGGTGGTCCCACAAAACATGGGCATCCATTTCCTCATGACTTATCCCAGTGTGTGTGTGTGTGTGTGTGTGTGTGTGTGTGAGGAGGGAGGGGCGGACACAGACACGGGGACAAGAGAGAAAAAGAACACACATGACTGCGTAGCTTTAGCACACCTTTTGTACGTGTGTTGGTTTTGCTGGGGACCAGGGTGGCGGGTGTACAGAGCAGCTTGCGGAGGGTCCCGTCGCTGTGTGAAATTGACATCAGATGGCCGTCATGACAAGAACAATGTTACATCCAGCTTCCATTTAGCAAGGGACAGCTAATATACTATGTGTGCCGTTTGAACATTTGTTTGTGTGTGTGTTCCTCGGTACCTGACCCCAGAGTCTGACCGCACCAAACACAGCTGTCAACACTTTACATCTCTGTTTTTCCCCTCCATCCCTCTCCGCTTTTTCCCCTCATTTTTCCTCTTGAATCCCTCCGTCCATGATCCTTCCATTAAAGATAACTTGTATTGAGCCACATCTTATTCCCTTCAATCCGCCCCCCCCCCCCTCCTCCTGTCTCAAGTGATCCCTTCCCAGCAGAGAAAATCGAAGGTAAACCACTTCTAAGGCAAAAACAGTGCGCTCCACTTTGGATGTTTTAAATATCCCTGTGATGGATGGGGAGATGCAGGGTTGTGGTAGTTCCTTTGGTAAAACACGTCAAAATCACAAAGTTGCACGTTTAGCACCTGACCGCTGCAATAATGTAAGTTCCACTCGGCATCTGGCCGCTACGACACATAGCTGAGACCTTGTCTGCCTTTGATAACGGGAGTCTTTCATGTGAGAGGAAAACACTCTGCTTTACTCCACTTTATTTGTTCTTTTGTGATTTTTCTGTGGCTCAGCCCCTCCGAACCCCAGACACATGTGAAATAGACGTTTTGGAAAATATGAGTAAGTAAGCAAAGAGAAAGAGAGAAAAGCTGAGAGCAGAATGGAGCTGAGGAGCTAAACATAAACAGAGCAGAGAGAAAGAAGGTTTCTGTCTGAGTCAGCAGGTTTTTGTAAAGTCTGATTAAACGAGGTGGGAAACCGGTTGGGGTAGTAAATAACAGAGGTGTCAGAATGTTGCTTAATGACCTGGATATCTATTGCATGAAATATGTAGCTGCAGATCTAAGCAGGAGCTGTAGTTTTTTTTTTTTCTTCTTTTTTTTTCTTTAATGCCTTAATGTGCTGGGGGAGTTCAGATGTTCAAAACAAGTTGCTGTGAGTGGAAAGCAAGTTCGCCCGAAAGGCTTTCGGATAAGACAGATAAGAATTTGGTAACACACAACATTAGCATTTACATTATGTCCACTCTTAATTAACATACTGTACGTGATACTTTTTCAAGCCTGAACCCAGAGCCGAAGGAGCATTTATGAGAAACTTGGACAGAAATGATCAATCAAGACGTTCAGCGTTCAGCAGATTTTAACGTGTGGGTGCTGGTGGGTGGAGTCTAAATGATACTCACTTTCTCCATTGTGTGATTTTACGCCTAGCGTTTGTTATAATGTGAGGCTGGACAATGATATGATTTTACTGTTCATTGACTTTCAATAACTTTATGATCGTATTGTAGTATTATTTCTTAAAATTCTGTTGTCTGAATGAATGATTTTGTACAAACTATTTTAATCTTTTCTTATATCTTAATACATAAAAACACAGAAATACGCTGTCTCTATATCATGATGTTGATTTCAACCATATTGCCGGCCTTAACAACATGCAAAAATAAATAAAAACATCAATAAAACATCAATACTGATGTCAGGAGGTGTCAGTGCAGAGCCTTCAGCACAGGACGCCCTGCATGGCATTGCTGAACTGTGATATGGAAAACATGGACCATCACCAGACTCACCCTTCACGCCCTAAATATTAATAAAACTGTCACAATTTAAATGTTTGGAGGTGTACACGTCAGAGTAGTCTGTGTTATTTGAATATTTTGTTGGACACATAAAATGGCAAAAAAAATATACTAAAAAGTTGATGAAATGTTTAAAGCTAGATGAAGAAGAAAGGTATAGGTGGATGAACGGGAGCAGGGAGTCGGAGGTAGTCGGAGGTTATTGCAGCGCCGTCAGCAGTGCACCAGTCGATTCACCTTCCCCTCCTCTTTCCAGGGGGGAAACCCCTTCCTGAGGAGGGGATGCTCGGAGCAAAGAGAGGAGGGGAGAGGGGGGGAAGGGGAGCAGTGGTGGCTGTGAACTCAGCACTTTCCTTATCTTCTCTCTCTCTCTCTCTGTCTCTGCCTGTCTCTCTCCCTCCCAGGGCTCCCTGATCAGTGCCGACCAGAAGCGGAGCTGGAGCTGAGGCTGGCTTAACGAGTCTAAGCACACTATCACGCTGTCTAAGAAACTACCCCCACCCACCGTCTGAGGTGACTCAGGGCTTTCAGGGAAGAGGAAGTGAGGGAGGGAGGGAAGGAGGGAATGTAGGGGGGGAGACATGGGAGGTTGGGAGTAAGGAAGGTAGAGGGAGTAATAACTTTGGACACATTTTGGTATTTATTGGTGACAGCAGCTGTGCATGAATGGGTGAAACTCGCGTGGAGGAGAGAGGAAGTAAGGAAAAAGGGAAGGAAGAAGGAGAGAAAAGAGAGCGGGAAGGAGAAATGTCTGATGGGACTGTGCAGCAGCTTAAAGTTATCCACACTACCATGCAGTCTGTGGGGCGATGATGACGATCACTGTGATGATGAGGATGATCATGATAATGACATACACACACATGCATGGACACACACACACACACACAGACACAGACACACAGCAGTTGGCTGGAACGTCCGTTGTATGTGGATGTACAGAGGCCCTGCATGGGCATATGAACAGATAATTCCTATTTAATCCCATCAGTTATCCGTTGTCGTAGGGTTACCCTGCGTATCTTTACGTCCAAGCTGGCTGTCTCTTATCTCTTTTGTCATTCTTCTCTCCAGTGCGCAGACCAGACGCTGTGTATTGAGCAGTGCCTGGGTTATGTAACATAGGTATGTGTGTGGTCCACTTGACCTACGTTTGAGGGCTTCAGATGCACGGGGAGTGCAAAAAGTGCAACTGAAGCCTGGAGAGGCGCGTTGTCAGTCTGAGAGACTGAGGCGGAGAATCCTGCGGGCCTGCGTGACCCGGGCCTGACGCTCTGGCATGCTCCAAGGACGCGAGGTTAGTTCACCTAGCAGATATTTCTTGTCCAGCTGTGGAAATGCCTTTTCCATCATATCAGGAACATCTAGCCGAGGTGTGGAAGAACATGTTGCATTTATTTGTTAATAGCGAGGCCTAATACATGTAGCACTGGAAGTGATTTATTTCAGTTGATATTAAAATGGGGGCTGATTGCGATGCTGGTTTGGCATCTTAATGCAGAAGCATGACAGTGTTAGTGAACTCTTCTCCTCTCACAGCACCTTCTCTCATCCTTTCCTTTGCCAAATTTGGACACTGACACTAAATGGATCTGCCATAATTCAGATGTTAGTGGGAGGATATATATATGTGTGTGTGTGTGTGTGTGTGTGTGCAGCTGTGTGTGGTTGTAAAGTGAGGCATTATGGCAAAAAATGACTGAATAATTTAGCACTCACATTATTTTCTAATGCCATTCTTTAGAATCTGACTGCGTCACTCTAACAAATGCGTATGTCGGAAAGTTCAGGGGATTTTGTAGGGCGCCTGTGAACAGTGAGTGATGGCAACCAGCCGACTCTCACTCCCTCTTGTCTACCAACAGCTCTGTGTGAGCCCCGTGCACCATATTCCTTTCTCAAAACTAACGCCACGGCGAATCGAAACAAAAAGGCCACATATTTTATTTATGTGTCAAAAGTGCGGTGAAAGGAGGGCAGGAAGGAGGGAGCGGGGCATATCACTCTCTCCGTTGGTTGATATCATTCCATCCTCGCGGATCAATTCTCCCAGACAGGGGGAGATGAGAAAAGAGCGAGCGCAAGAAGGAGGGAGGGAGGGAAGGAAGGCGAGCTGAAATGGTGGTCGTATTGATTTGTCAAAGAAATACAGCATTGCGTGTTTTGCTTAAACGTCCACATAAACCTGAGCTGTCAGAGGTGGGCGGGCATATACTGACATTTGGCTAGATAGACATGGATTGTGGATTTTCTGCTTGGCTTGTCTGCACACAGCCTAAACCGTCATCTTCTTGTGGAAGTAGGCAAAGTGGCCCCTGCTTGTTTAAAACTGAGCCTTGGGGCTTCCTCCGTATCCAAAGTCCCCAATCTTCTACAGAACACTCCATTAATTAGTCTAACCGGCCAATTCCTTTAAACTTCTTATAGCAAAGTCCACCCAGTAGCCTTTTCTGGAGCTTTTAACTGCGTCCGTCAATAGTCTGCAGCAGGTTTTATTTAGACATGGATTGTGGATTTTATGCTAAGTTCCATTTGATCTTTTATATTATCATACTTGTAGCCTATCACAATCACAACGTGACACCAATTTACCTCCATATTCCTGCAGGATACAGGCCATAATAACCAAAATCCCCCCTAAAGTCTATTTAAAAAAAAAAAAAAAACATGGCCATGCATCTGCAGCAGTTTAGGCTCATCACATTCCTCGATTGTGAATAACAATCTTGGCAAGAGTGGGAAGAAAAACACATTGAGGTTGTATCTTTTGTTAAGATAGAGCCTCAATTAAAATCACCCAGGCAAATTTAGCTGATCATGTTGAAACTCTCGCATTTAGAAAAGACGAAGACAGCAACTTTGTGCTTAATTGGTTCGTGGGATGTGCCAGTGATCCTATCATGTTTATCCACTCTTAAAAAAATGTAGTCTGCCTGATATTTGACCGTGGGGCAATAGGGAAAAGCCCTCCTCCACTCTGTTACTATACCTGGCACAAGGACAAGAGTGAAGGGGGGAATGAAATTAAAGAGCAGTTAAAGAAAACTGGGGAAAAGAGCAGAGAGTGTGCACAGGGCCATAAAAGGGATAGTTTAACCATTGATCGAGAGCAGTGGTGGAAATGGCAGCTGTAAATCAATTTTATCTTGGAGCAGCTAAAGAGTGTTTTCTAATGAGGTTAATGCCACATAATGGCTAAATTCCTCTGCTTAAAAGATGCCCTCAAGGTGGTGGCGAGAGATAGATGTCGCCATGGAAAGCTTAACACCTCACCATTCAACACCCAGCAGAGGGATGCCTTTTTCTTTCAGCGAGATTGTATCTTAAATGATGTTAAACCTTTATTCATTAGAAGGTTTCAGGGGGGAAGTATATCATCCAGTACACCTTTGTCTAGACAGCTTGTTTCATCGATAGACAGATACATCTGTGGCTGAGATTGGGCATTTAGTAAATTATTCACTATGTGTTGTCCACTTCCAACATGATGAGTTCCTCCCTGATCACATTTTCAAAAACCTGTATGAATCAAATTGTTGTTAACTATGGCAGAATACTGCTGAATACCACTCGTCATCTCAGTGCTAGGCAGCAGGCAGGCTAGCCTGTCAAACAGACAAACTGACCCAGCACTAATAGATTATGAATCAAGTTTATCTCTAGTGAATATGAAATCCTTTATGCTATGCGGGATGAGCCCTGAGTGGCGGCAGGAAGTACTGCATCCTGCAAAAACCACAGCGTCAAACATGCACTACCGTTAAACTAAAATGGGATTGCAAAGGCCAATATAGATCATCCTTTTAGAGCTGCTGGTAGCCACTTTCTTGCCAGTATTTTCATCCATTCATTCTTTTTCCAAAGTTCATCCAAGTCTGGTTCTTGGACAAGTCATGGTGGCAGCAGGCTAATTAAAGTAGCGTTTTGTGTCCTTGTTCCAAGACACATCATTCAAATCTCTGCAGAGGGACCTATTTCCAAACCAGATAGGATGTTTAATCCCTCAAGTGTGTTTTTTGTCTGCCATGGGTCTCTTCTAATGTGGATGAACCTGACATACCTTCACAAGGAGGTGACCAGGAGCCACCCAAAACAACCCGACTGGCTTTTTCTGAAGCTCCTTCTGGATGTCTGACCTTACCAACCCCATGAAGTCAACAGACTTACACTGCTGGCAACAGCCCCGAGGTCAGCAAAGTTGGCATTTTCCACTCAGTGGCTCTGTCAATCCTGGAAGTCAAATGGTCTGTTTTTCTCAGTGAACATGTCCGAGTATTTAGTCTGTGAAGTTCCCCAGCTGGTGTAGTTCCATCAGAACGAAAACACGCTTAAAATAGTCTTTAAAGCATTAAAATCAACTTAGTATAGAAGGTAGAAATGCTGGTATATCAGTTCTACAAAACTACACAGCTGTGTAATGGCTGAGTTTCAGAAAGACTAATTAAATTTTCTCAAAAAACCCCAGACCTGACCCAGGGGTGAAGAACTACTTCGTGCATTCTAAGACAATGTGTCTTGTGTGTCTTGACCAGACACAAGTACACAAGGGCTTCAGTGAGCGCACACAGCACCAGCCTGAACAGTTGACAGTTGTGGAATTAAATGGGTGGGGGAGTTCTCGAAAAGCCAAGAATGTTGGTTCCAAAGCGGAGCTCGTCCAAAGGTAATTACAGTGTGCAAAACACAAACATAATACAAGCAAATGTCAGCTACTTCTGGTTGGTCAGCCAGCATCTTTATTTCTGCAGTTTTATCTACTGAATGTGCTCTTCTACACCTCTTTTGGAGTTTGGGGTCGGGAGAAAGAGGCAGACGGAGGAAGTCAGCAACTGGTACAACCACAACCGATATGCGCAGGGATTCCCAAAGCATCCAGTATCAAGACTAATCACAAGTTAGCTAGCTAGCATGTCAGCAGACGCAGACATGTTAAAATATTACATTTCACAAATTACATTAGATAGTAATGGAAGCATGTGGAATCCTCTTTGTCTTCAGTGAGAGTGATCCGAGGAGTCTGTAATCTGTAAACTAGACTCCTCCATAAGGTTGTTGACGGAAATCAGCTCACAAATCAGCAAGTGTCTTTTAGTGATGTGGAGATGCTGTCGGGTGCATTGCATTATGGGAGCGCCTTGGAGGACTTAGGCGATGTGAAACAGGCTTTATGAATTTCCCGTATCGGGCAATTCTGAGTCACATCCATTATATAGGTGGTGGATGTAGCACTGATGCAGGCTATTTAAAATGTTATATAGCCCAACACGGACCATATATATTGATCTAACCATATTGTACCCACTTATTAGTAACTCTAGAATGACAAACCATGAAACAAACAGAGGACACGCAGAGGAATATTTGAGATAATGCTATCATGCAGCATAGTGCCTTAAAACCACTTTGGTGTACGCGTGTGTCTGTGTGTCTGTGTGTCTGTGTGTGTGCGCGTGTGTGTGTGTGTGTAAAAAAAAAAAAAAATTGAGCACAACCAGCGTGCAGCATGAAACTTAAGGAAAGTTCATCTCCACAGACCTCTAGCATTGATCACTGGGGCCCTAAAGCTATTATCATGATCTAATTAGGTTTAACATAAGTCTGTGTCACGGCCCGGTGCAAGGCTCCCTTGTCCCCAATTCCACACTTTCACAGCATCCCCATATAAAAATAGCACACATGTGCCACACATACATGCAGCGAATACATTTTTTTCCAGTTACGCCGAGATCCACTTTAATGTCGGACTGAGGCCTGAGCAGAGAGAAGTGATGTAATTCACGACAGTGCACGAGCACTGGGTGATCAGGTCCCTCTCTCCTGTAGATTCACGTTAGCGCAGTTCATCAAAGAGGAATCTGAATCATTTGTGGGAAAATAAAATGCAGCCCCTAGTTTTAAAATGACTCTCTGGAACAATCTTGTTTATTCCGGACTGTACATACATACATAATGTTCCTGTTAGCTTTGATGAACTGGCTTCAGAGACACATCTGAATCAGCAGTTATTTTAAAAACATATCGCTTCAGTATTGTTGTTAATAGTGGAATAGCCCCCTGATTGTAAATTGTGAATTTATTTAAAATTTCATTTCTTTTCTGTTGTCTCTCATAATTCTCAACTTAGAGGCTAAACTGATTTCAGAGCTGCAGCCCATTTCCCTTTATTTCTGCTCTGGATATTCCTACATGTATATATGTAGGCAAAGTGATATTTCTTTGAAAAAACGTCAAACTTTTCTTGTTTTCGCATGTGCAGAATAACCTCCTGATCATGATTTGATTTGAACTCGACCGATAAACTGAGTGTGTAGATTTTAACCAGCTCTCTTCCGCTCAGCTCTCTCTGTATTCCAACGAGCTATGAGGCGGAGATGATCTGAACACCCCAGGCTCAAAAAGTGTACAAGGTGAAATGCAGCCAGTGACCTAATAAGAAGACCTTTGAGGTGTGCCCATTAATACAGCTGTCAGAAATATTCTATAATAGAAAATTATATATAATTTAATTTGTTTTATGTACCTTATATCTGTGCTGAGGTGCTTTAATACAGCTGTGAATTACCTGCTCTGACACCTTATTCATTTTCAACACGATTAGCAGCAGTGGTGTGCATGGCTGGCGCAGTGGGTGGCTGTGGCCCAGTGCACACACTCATGGGCTCATTATGCCATCGCACAGGTGTAATGGAATGCCCCCACCACCCAACCCCTCCACCTCCAACACACACACACACACACGCAGACAGGCGCACATACAAGCCTTTGCATGTACAAACTCGAGAACATGAAAGCTTGCACACAGACTGAATGCTGTGGGCCCTCTTGGCCTCTTCACAAAGCAACTTTTTTCAGTGTTGTACAATCTAGGCATCCACTACAGTCTTATTATTTCAGGCCCAGGCTGAGGAACCGTGCTTCAGTCCCCATATAAGGGAAGACAAGTCTAAAAAAAAGGTGTTAAGAGGACCCTCCTCCCTCTCCACTACTCCTGTGTCCTCTATTATTATGAATAGTGGCGGTAAGAGAGAAAAGCATATACTCCATTCGAATCTGTTCATGGTTCCTGAAGGACCACTCTCACCAGACGAGGGCCCTTTTTCTCCCCCCCCTCCCTCTTTTGATTGATATGTGAAATCCGTCTCTCTCCGCAGCTCTAAAGGCAGTCCCTGTGTGTGTCTGAAAGGTGCTCATTGTTGAGTCGAGACCACTTTGTCAAGAAACAATCCTGTTCCCAAGGAAGCTGAGAATGTCTTAAAAAAGATACAGGCCCTTATTGTGTACATTGGGGAACTTTAATTTTGTGTGTGAGGTCATTTTAATCCTGATGAATTTTTATAGTAGCGGTTGTAGTTCAATGGCTAGTCGCCCTAATGCTCTAAAGAAGGAGCAAAATAAAGGAAGAATGGCAAAGAATGAAAAACCCACCCACAGGCCTGTTGAAGAATCCTAAACTTAAAGTGTCACAGAGTGCGAGGAGGAACGGTGGAGGCCTTTGTTTATGGACACATTGGGATGTATTTAAGTTCTACAAAGGAGGATTCCCTGAATGGAGGCTTGATTTCTGCTACAAGGTTTGAAAATGCGTGGTCTAAGGATAGATTTGCCACGGGATAAAGTTTGTGTAGAGTAATCTCTTAGGCTACACAGGCTGATGTGAGTGAACCACCCAAGACACTGCCTCTGAACTGATGCCAAAGAGGAAAGGCAACAAGCCTCCACACAGCCGTGCATCCGTGACATGGCTAATGCTATGATTTAGCATTCTTAATTGGCATATTGGATTTTTCCAGCCCCATTTTATCACTTTTGACCGAGGTAAACTTTCACAAGGGAAGATTTGCCATGTCAGAGTCTTATTCTTTCTGATAATGGATGGGCAACCTCTCAGACTTCTTCTTTTGTGCAAACTAATGGTCCTGTTTGAGCAGCAGTTTGTCTTTTCATCTGAGCTGCGTGGCTGTTTTGTTGTCGGTTCGCCCTCTGGCCTCGTGTAGGTTCAGACTGGATGTGAGCCTATTAGGCAGACAAGTTGAAAAGTAAACACCAAACAGCTGAAAATGCGATCGTCCAGACTGGATACATTTTGGCTCGATTTTGAACATTTCAGCAAATTAAAGCACTAGATAAACACATAACTTGTTTTATTTCGCTGCTTTTCAAAATGGTGCACCGTCGCAGGAGGCTTGCTCATCACCATTGTGGCTAAATGGAAACTGTATCTTGTTTGAGAAACGGCAGGGTGAGACCAAACAGCGTGATTCATAATGGTTATTTATGTACCATGTAGCTGAGACTCAGCAGGGGGCAAAGGCATGGTCTTTACTAAGTACATGTCTTTCTGCTTAGTTTCCCCTCAGTTAGGCTTGCGGCCCGTCTTCCTGATAAATATTTCTCATATGGATGCCGAAAATACATCATCTCAATGTTTTTGATCATCCTCAAAATAACGAGTGTAGGAGTCCTGCGTTCTTCAGCAAAGACACGAGGTGCATCCAGACAAGTTTTACTGCTGAGTCACATTGCATATACAGTAGCTTGGGTTATGTCTAGTTTGGTGACGGTTCCTCGCGATGCCTCCAAATTCGAGCAGCTAGCAAACACGCGCATAAAAAAAATACCACCACAGACACTTGCTCCGTCTCTTTCCTCTAACTGTCCTTTATTTCTTCCTCTGCTTTCCCCTCCTCCCTCTTTTCCCTCTGTTCTGAGATGCAGAGATCCAAGTGCGCGATGGTGCATTACTAAGGACACCTGCTCTGTTGATGTGGCCAGGCAGATTGACTGTGTACTTGTGAGAGTGTGTGTGTGTGTGTGTGTGCATTTATTCATTCATCAGTTTTTAGGCTGAGACTGGGACCAAACCTATCAAAATTGTTCTGATGTGAATTTGTCCATTTCTGCCTCAAATTATGCATAATGGGCTTTTAATTCTGTGCCCTGCAACCCGCCGAAACAGCGCCCTTCTCAAGGTTTGGCACCAAAAATAGCAAGAAACTCAAACCATGCGGTCATTAAGTGTTACACGGTGAGGTAGATAATCAGGATCAAAACAGAAGTGACATTAGTGTTAGAAACGATGGCAAACGATGTCCCCCATAAACTGTTAATTTAGATCACCACTGAAAAGTAAGGGACAGTAAGTAGACACTGTTCGGTAAACAGAGTTTTGGAGGCTACATCCCTGTGACAGATGATTTAACCTCTTGTTAAGAGGTTAAGTGTTAACAAAAAGAAAAAAAAAAATCACGGCACCTCCCTCTGCTTGTCCTTTCATTAATTCCTCAAAAAAAGGGAGAAAATCCTCTTTCCAGAGGGTAAAAGTGAACAAAGGAGGGAGAGTTCAATGCCTAGGAGGGCACAATATGTTCTGTTACATTATACTGTACTTTCTCTTTTTGCTCTGGCAGGAGAAAAAGAGTTCTGCTCACATCTCCTCCTAAACCCCCACCCAGTGCCCTGTACCCCCACAGTACCCCAACCGACATACAAAAAAAAAAAAAAAAAATCCTTATTCACTTAGTATGTAGGTCACATTACAGTGATGTCTAGCTATTGGACATGGGCTTAGATAACTGTTTGTCGAGTATTAAATGCTTTCGCTGCCTCAGCAGCCTCTGCCACTGGTATTTCTCACACAGCTGTGCAACTGAAAGGAGGCAGCACCGCAGCAAAAATCATGTCACATACATACACACACACACACACACACACACACGCTTTCAACCTCTGACGCTCTTTGTGTGTACTTAAAAAAAAAAATTCCTGTTTGCATAAAACATTCACTTTTCTCATATAAAAGTGCCTTATGTGACGGTGAAAACAGGTTTTGAAAGGAAGTTAAAGCAGCATCTGTAAATGAGGACCGTGCTGCGGTGAATGGGAGGTAAACCCATTGACCTGTGGTGCTAACTCAAGCAGATGAATCTTTGCTTTTCTTTCCTCTTATCCCTGTTTGCTTTGGGTGACCTTGCACACCGGCATAGCACAGGCCCTAATGGCTTAGATAGGCCCCAGCATGGCCAGTACTTTCCCCTGAAAACACCCCTCCATGTTCAATGCTCGCCTCCTCAATTGCACACTCGCCATTCACTGCAGTCACCGCAACCTCCGATTTGAAAATGGCCAGGCGGAGGTGCGGGGCAGAGGAGGAGATTGAACCTGCTTTTATACCAGCAGGATGCAGGTGAGGAGAGTTTTTAAGTGTTTACTTAAAACAGAAAGGCAGGAGACAAGAGGGGCACCTCGCTGCTGTACATTTTTGCCCTCTGTTGTCTTTGCATGAAATGAAAGATGCAATAAGT